>NW_021163188.1:0-394417 GCF_004324835.1 Dendronephthya gigantea | reverse complement strand
AAGTCCTTTAAAAATTTGTGAATCAAGATGAGAATGAACTTAGTGAATCTGTAATTGCTGCTATATGTTTTGGCTAAAATATAAAAAAACTGTTGTATGTCTCCAAAACAAAGGAGCTTATATTTATGATACCAAAAAGAACAGGATGTTTGACATCAGAAATACAAAGAATTCGGCACACAGAGACAATTCACCTTTTAAAACGAAACCAAAAAACTAGAAGCAAAAAACAAATTGTGCTTCAAAACAAAACTAGAATGCACTGCTTTTAAAAGGTTGAAATATAGGAAAGGACAACTTTTTTCTAGGCGTTTAGTGATTCGTTTATAGTAACATCGCTCACGATGATGTTCGGAGTTGATCGGCATGTTGTCGTACATTATCATACCACGTGATCTGCTAAGATCACATGGTAATTATTGCCTATGAAACTAATCTCAACGTTAAAAAAAAATTTCTTTAGATTGGTGGCGATCGAAGGTGGACAGCAAGATCGAAGCTCAGCAAGATTGAAGATTGTTCGAAGAAGAAGGAGTTCGCCGTTGACTAAAAGGTGGGTTCCGGCGATTATATGCGTAATCTGCGGTTGCTTTGTCCGACCCCAGTAGGGGGACCGTTTGCCTAGAGCGTTTTGGTCCCCCGCACGCTGCTAGTTCCCACTTGTAGGCCTTTTCACTAATCTACGGGAAGGCCGTAGGCCTTCCTTAAGGAGTACAGTGTAGCTGAGCCGAACCCTTTTTTTTCGTTGTATATAGGTTTATCTGAACAGCTAGTTGTCAAGATGAATGCGAAGACTCGCCCGGCCAAATTCAAAATGGCGATGCCAAAGAAAACCATCCACCTGGACCGTTCGCAGACCTTTCTGGGCAAGATTGTTGTGCTGTCTGGTCAAAGTTAAGTATTTTACTTTGATGTTTGTGTGCCTTCGGCTAATTGTTGGCCAGAAATGACAAAAAGCCATACAATATGAAATATTCTGCGTACAAGGTTATCTAAAATTTCGAACTTAATTCTGCCTGCAATGATGATAATTTTTTACTGAAAATTTATGTCATGAGCAACTTCCGCACCTATAGACTGAAGCAGAACTGAACATTTTGTCATTAACGTTTATCTCAACAGCCAGTTATCAAGACGAACGTCAAGAGAACAGTTGAAATAGAAAATAGAAATCAGTTCAAGACTCGCCGCCGCCGAATTCAAAATGGCGATCCCATACACGTGGACCGTTCGCGGACCTTTCTGAGCAAGATTGTTGTGCTGTCTGGTCAAAGTTAAGTATTTTACTTTGATGTTTGTGTGCCTTCTGCTAATTGTCGGTCAGAAATAACAAAAACCATATACAATATGAAATATTCTGCGTACAAGGTTATCTAAAGTTTCGAGATTAATTTTGCCTGCAATGATGATAATTTTTTACTGAAAATTTATGTCTTGAGCAATTTTCGTACCCATAGACTGAAGCAGAACTGAAGATTTTGTCATTAACGTTTATCTCAACAGCTAGTTATCAAGACGAACGTCAAGAGAACAGTTGAAATAGAAATCAGTTCAAGACTCGCCCGGCCGAATTCAAAATGGCGATGCCGAAGAAAACTATACACGTGGACCGTTCGCGGACCTTTCTGAGCAAGATTGTTGTGCTGTCTGGTCAAAGTTAAGTATTTTACTTTACTGTTTGTGTGCCTTCTGCTAAAACTAGACAATAATTAAGGTAGTTATAAATGCAATTTTATATTAATAATGTCTTATTATATTAAAGATTTTCCTTGGTCAACATTGGAAGTGAACAAGATTTCTGCACAGAGGTAATTCGATTGTTTCTTCTAAATTTATATTAGCCTTGCAGCTGAAAATCTTGTCACTACCTTGTAATACATATCAACTGCCTGGGTATGTATTTTGTTATTTCAATAGTATAAGAGGGAATTTGCTGCAACTAGGATCTTTTTCATGAAAATTGTCAGTGCGGTCACAATTTGGTTAAGATTGCTAAGTGAACTTTGCTTCTATACTCACTATGTGTCACCAGTAATAAATTCCTGTGGTGGTCTTGAAGTAAATATAGCAACCATAGTTATATATAGAAGGATGAAGTAACCATAGATTACCTGACCAAAAACTAGACAGTAATTAAGATAGTTGAAAATGGAATTTTATATTAATAATGTCTTTTTATATTCAAGATTTTTCTTGGACAAGAGTGCAACATTAACTGTGGATATGAACTTTACTTTCAAATGAACATTGGAAGTGAACAAGATTTCTGCACAGAGGTAATTCGATTGTTCCTTCAAAATTTATATTAGCCTTGCAGCTGAAATTCTTGTAGTGACTTTGTAATACATATCAACTGCCCGGATATATATTTTTTATTTATTATAAGGGGAATTTGCTGCAACTAGGATCTTTTTCATGAAAATCGTCAGGCAGTCACAATTTTGTTAAGATTATAAAGTGAACTTTGCTTCTATACTCACTATGTGTCACCAGTAATAAATTCCTGTGCTGGTCTTTGAATAAATATAGCAACCATAGTTATATATAGAGGGATGAAGTAACCATAGAATACCTGACGAAAAACTAGACAATAATTAAGATAGTTGAAAATGGAATTTTGTCTTAATAATAACTTCTTTATATATTCAAGATTTTCCTTGTCAAGAGTGCAACCAGCCACATTAGCTGCTGTGGATATGGACTTTACTGTCAGAGGAAAATTGGAAGTGAACAAGATTTTTGCAGAGGTTAATTTGTTATTTCCTTCAAAATTTATATTAGCCTTGCAGCTGAAATTCTTGTAGTGACTTTGTAATACATATCAACTGCCCGGATATATATTTTGTTATTTATTATAAGGGGAATTTGCTGCAACTAGGATCTTTTTCATGAAAATCGTCAGGCAGTCACAATTTTGTTAAGATTATAAAGTGAACTTTGCTTCTATACTCACTATGTGTCACCAGTAATAAATTCCTGTGCTGGTCTTTGAATAAATATAGCAACCATAGTTATTATATAGAGGGATGAAGTAACCATAGAATACTGACGAAAAACTAGACAATAATTAAGATAGTTGAAAATGGAATTTTGTCTTAATAATAACTTCTTTATATATTCAAGATTTTCCTTGTCAAGAGTGCAACCAGCCACATTAGCTGCTGTGGATATGGACTTTACTGTCAGAGGAAAATTGGAAGTGAACAAGATTTGTGCAGAGGTAATTTGATTGTTCCTTCAAAATTTATATTAGCCTTGCAGCTGAAATTCTTGTAGTGACCTTGTAATATATATCAACCGCCCAGATATATATTTTTGTTATTTAGTATAAGGGGGAATTTGCTGCAACTAGGATCTTCATGAAAATCGTCAGGCAGTCACAATTTTGTTAAGATTATAAAGTGAACTTTGCTTCTATACTCACTATGTGTCACCAGTAATAAATTCCTGTGCCGGTCTTTGAATAAATATAGCAACCATAGATATATATAGAGGGATGAAGTAACCATAGAATACCTGACGAAAAACTAGACAATAATTAAGATAGTTGAAAATGGAATTTTGTCTTAATAATAACTTCTTTATATATTCAAGATTTTCCTTGATCAAGAGTGCAACCAGCCACATTAGCTGCTGTGGATATGGACTTTACTGTCAGAGGAAAATTGGAAGTGAACAAGATTTTGCAGAGGTAATTTGATTGTTCCTTCAAAATTTATATTAGCCTTGCAGCTGAAATTCTTGTAGTGACTTGTAATATATATCAACCGAGCAGATATATATTTTGTTATTTAGTATAAGGGGGAATTTGCTGCAACTAGGATCTTCATGAAAATCGTCAGGCAGTCACAATTTTGTTAAGATTATAAAGTGAACTTTGCTTCTATACTCACTATGTGTCACCAGTAATAAATTCCTGTGCTGGTCCTTGAATAAATATGGCAACCATAGTTATATATAGAGGGATGAAGTAACCATAGAATACCTGACGAAAAACTAGACAATAATTAAGATAGTTGAAAATGGAATTTTGTCTTAATAACTTCTTTATATATTCAAGATTTTCCTTGATCAAGAGTGCAACCAGCCACATTAGCTGCTGTGGATATGGACTTTACTGTCAGAGGAAAATTGGAAGTGAACAAGATTTTGCAGAGGTAATTTGATTGTTCCTTCAAAATTTATATTAGCCTTGCAGCTGAAATTCTTGTAGTGACCTTGTAATATATATCAACCGAGCAGATATATATTTTGTTATTTAGTATAAGGGGGAATTTGCTGCAACTAGGATCTTCATGAAAATCGTCAGGCAGTCACAATTTTGTTAAGATTATAAAGTGAACTTTGCTTCTATACTCACCATGTGTCACCAGTAATAAATTCCTGTGCTGGTCTTTGAATAAATATAGCAACCATAGTTATATATAGAGGGATGAAGTAACCATAGAATACCTGACGAAAAACTAGACAATAATTAAGATAGTTGAAAATGGAATTTTGTCTTAATAATAACTTCTTTATATATTCAAGATTTTCCTTGATCAAGAGTGCAACCAGCCACATTAGCTGCTGTGGATATGGACTTTACTGTCAGAGGAAAATTGGAAGTGAACAAGATTTTTATAGAGGTAATTTGATTGTTCCTTCAAAATTTATATTAGCCTTGCAGCTGAAATTCTTGTAGTGACTTTGTAATACGTATCAACTGCCCGGTATATATTTGTTATTTATTATAAGGGGGAATTTGCTGCAACTAGGATCTTTTCATGAAAATCGTCAGGCAGTCACAATTTTGTTAAGATTATAAAGTGAACTTTGCTTCTATACTCACTATGTGTCACCAGTAATAAATTCCTGTGCTGGTCTTTGAATAAATATAACAACCATAGTTATATATAGAGGGATGAAGTAACCATAGAATACCTGACGAAAAACTAGACAATAATTAAGATAGTCGAAAATGGAATTTTGTACTAATAATAACTTCTTTATGTATTTAAGATTTTCCTTGGACAAGAGTGCAACCAGCCACATTAGCTGCTTGGATATGGACTTTACTGTCAGAGGAAAATTGGAAGTGAACAAGATTTTTGCAGAGGTAATTTGATTGTTCCTTCAAAATTTATATTAGCCTTGCAGCTGAAATTCTTGTAGTGACTTTGTAATATATATCAACCGCCCAGATATAATTTTGTTATTTAGTATAAGGGGGAATTTGCTGCAACTAGGATCTTCATGAAAATCGTCAGGCAGTCACAATTTTGTTAAGATTATAAAGTGAACTTTGCTTCTATACTCAC
The DNA here is from genome assembly GCF_004324835.1 of Dendronephthya gigantea. Classification (NCBI taxonomy): domain Eukaryota; kingdom Metazoa; phylum Cnidaria; class Anthozoa; order Malacalcyonacea; family Nephtheidae; genus Dendronephthya; species Dendronephthya gigantea. Next base: position 389,117 of record NW_021163188.1, on the reverse strand, counting down.
TATGTTCACCAGTAATAAATTCCTGTGCTGGTCTTTGAATAAATATAGCAACCATAGTTATATATAGAGGGATGAAGTAACCATAGAATACCTGACGAAAAACTAGACAATAATTAAGATAGTTGAAAATGGAATTTTGTCTTAATAATAACTTCTTTATATATTCAAGATTTTCCTTGATCAAGAGTGCAACCAGCCACATTAGCTGCTGTGGATATGGACTTTACTGTCAGAGGAAAATTGGAAGTGAACAAGATTTTTGCAGAGGTAATTTGATTGTTCCTTCAAAATTTATACTAGCCTTGCAGCTGAAATTCTTGTAGTGGCCTTGTAATATATATCAACCGCCCAGATATAATTTTTGTTATTTAGTATAAAGGGGAATTTGCTGCAACTAGGATCTTCATGAAAATCGTCAGGCAGTCACAATTTTGTTAAGATTGCTAAGTGAACTTTTCTTCTATGCTCCCTATGTGGTCACCAATGATAAATTCCTGTGGTGGGCTTTGAATAAATATAGCATATTTATATAGAGGGATGAAGTAACCATAGAATGCGACCAAAAACTAGACAATAATTAAGATAGTTGAAAATGCAATTTTATATTAATCATGTGTTCTTGTAATATTCAAGATTTTCCCTGGTCAAGAGTGCAACATGAGTCGTGGATATGAACTTTACTGTCAGATGTACATTGATTGGAAATTGAACAAGATATCTGCACTGAGGTAATTTGATTTTGTCATGGATGGCCAGCATTTGATTTTAAAAAGCCACTACATTGTTGAGATGACAACAATCAAATTGAAATTTCTTCTATGGTCACCATGTGTGAAACCAATGATGAAACTTAATGCTATAACAGCTGAACACGTCTGGCTGATTACTATAATTCCTGTGGTGGTTTTACAATAAATATCCATGAAAAAGACCAGCAATTACTATTTTAAACTTGGGAGAAATTTTTCTGATTTCCATGTGATTTATATTCTGTAGTACTCAGAAGGGTGGTACCCAGTTTTTCTGTGTTCAAATTAAATAGTGACATATTTCTGGGTTTTATATATGCATGTGACACATTCTTTTTATTGAAAATAGCTAAAATATAATTGGCATAAAATAAAATGCATTCACGAATGTATTGTCTATCCATGAAAGATGGCTAAAGTAAGATAATGAGTAATATCTTTTGATAATGATGTCAGCTTTGAAAATACAACTTTTTGCCTAAAAGGATTGATGAAATGCTTTTTCTCTTTAGAATGAATGAAGTTGAAGAAAGTTGAAAGGCACCCCAGAAGAACCTGAATTATTTTAGCCCTATCCTAGATTCATTGAATATTTTAGTGTGTGATAACATGTGTGAAATGTGATCAATTATGTGACAATTTTCAAAACTTGGATTTATAAAGATAAATTTTTCTTTGTAAAGTTTAAGAAGTAAACCTTTTTTGTCTGGTGGTGTTGGTGTTTTGATTTTTGCATGTTTTCCCTGTGCTTTCACAATTGAAAATATTTTAGCAGTTGCTTTTGGCTTTTCTCATACTTCTTTTCTCTTTAATTTCTTCTTAGTATTAGTATTTTTTCTAAATATATTTTCTCTTATTATTTTTTTTGATGAAATTCTTTTTTTCTTTGGTGTTGAAGAAAGTTGAAAGGCACCCAGTTTCATTGATTAATATTTTTTAGTGTGAAATGTGATGAATTATGTGACAATTTTCAAAACTTGGATATATAAATTTTTTTTTCTTTGTAAAGTTTAAGAAATAAACCTTTTTCGTCTGATGGTGTTAGTGTTTTTATTTTGCAAGTTCTTCTGTGTGACTTGACAATTCTAAATTAAACCTCTTAGTATTTTTTAGTATTTTTCTAAGTTAAACCTATTAGTATTTTCTTCGATTGCTCTAGTTTTTTTTTCTCTAGTTTTTTCTTCTATTTCTCTATTTTTTCTTTTATTTATCTAGTTTTTTTTCTTTTTTCTCTTGTCTTTTATTCTCTAGTTTTTTTCTGTAGTTTTTCTAGTTAGTTTTCTTTTCTCTGGTTTTTTCTTCTATTTCTCGAGTTTTTTTTCTATTTAGTTTTTTCTCTAGTTTTTTCCTAATGTTTTTTCTTGTTTTTTTCTCTAGTTTTTCTAGTTAGTCTAGTTAGTTTATTTTGCAAGTTCTTCTGTGTGACTTGACAATTCTAAGTTAAACCTCTTAGTATTTTTCAGTATTTTTCTAAGTTAAACCTGTTAGTATTTTCTTCAATTGCTCTAGTTTTTTTTTCTCTAGTTTTTTCTTCTATTTCTCTATTTTTTCTTTTATTTATCTAGTTTTTTTCTATTTTCTCTTGTCTTTTATTCTCTAGTTTTTTTCTCTAGTTTTTCTAGTTAGTTTTCTTTTCTCTGGTTTTTTCTTCTATTTCTCGAGTTTTTTTTCTATTTAGTTTTTTTCTCTAGTTTTTTCCTAATGTTTTTTTCTTGTTTTTTTCTCTAGTTTTTTTAGTTAGTCTAGTTAGTTTATTTTGCAAGTTCTTCTGTGTGACTTGACAATTCTAAGTTAAACCTCTTAGTATTTTTCAGTAATTTTCTAAGTTAAACCTGTTAGTATTTTCTTCAATTGCTCTAGTTTTTTTTTCTCTAGTTTTTTCTTCTATTTCTCTATTTTTTCTTTTATTTATCTAGTTTTTTTTCTATTTTCTCATGTCTTTTATTCTCTAGTTTTTTTGTGTAGTTTTTCTAGTTAGTTTTCTTTTCTCTGGTTTTTTCTTCTATTTCTCTAGTTTTTTTCTATTTTTCTACTTAGTTTTTTTCTCTAGTTTTTTCCTAATATTTTTTTCTTGTTTTTTTCTCTAGTTTCTCTAGTTAGTTTTCTTTTCTCTGGTTTTTTCTACTATTTCTCGATTTTTTTTTCTATTTTTCTACTTAGTGTTTTCTCTAGTTTTTTCTTAATGTTTTTCTCTTGTTTGTTTTTCTAGTTAGTTTTTTCTCTGTTTTTTTCTTCTATTTCTCTAGTTTTTTTTTCTCTAGTTTTTTCTTCTATTTCTCGAATGTGGAGAAAAAAAGTGAATCCAAAAATGAATCTCGAGAAAAAAGTGAATCCTTCCGAGAATGAATCTCGAGAAAAAAGTGATTCTGAATCTGAATGTGGAGAAAATAACTGAATCCAAAATGAATCTCGAGAAAAAAGTGAATCCTTCCGAGAATGAATCTCGAGAAAAAAGTGATTCTGAATCCGAATGTGGAGAAAAAAAGTGAATCCAAAAATGAATCTCGAGAAAAAAGTGAATCCTTCCGAGAATGAATCTCGAGAAAAAATTCGAATTTGAAAATAAATCTGGAGAAAAAAGTGAAACCGAAAATGAATCTCGAGAAAAAATTGAATCCTTCCGAGAATGAATCTCGGGAAAAAAGTGATTCCGAATCCGAATGTGGAGAAAATAACTGAATCCAAAATGAATCTCGAGAAAAAAGTGAATCCTTCCGAGAATGAATCTCGAGAGAAAAAAAAATTCCGAATCTGAATGTGGAGAAAATAACTGAATCCAAAATGAATCTCGAGAAAAAAGTGAATCCTTCCGAGAATGAATCTCGAGAAGAAATTCGAATTTGAAAATGAATCTGGAGAAAAAAGTGAAACCGAAAATGAATCTCGAGAAAAAAGTGAATCCAAAAATGAATCTCGAGAAAAAAGTGAATCCTTCCGAGAATGAATCTCGAGAAAAAAGTGATTCTAAATCTGAATGTGCAGAAAATAACTGAATCCAAAATGAATCTCGAGAAAAAAGTGATTCTGAATCCGAATGTGGAGAAAAAAAGTGAATCCAAAAATGAATCTCGAGAAAAAAGTGAATCCTTCCGAGAATGAATCTCGAGAAAAAAATAACTGAATCCAAAATGAATCTCGAGAAAAAAGTGAATCCCAATTTGAATCTGAAGAAAAAAAGTAAAAACAAAAAGGAATCTCGAGAAAAAAGTGAATCCCTCCAAGAATGAATCTCGTGAAAAAAATTATTCCGAATCTAAATGTGTAGAAAAAAGTGAAACTGAAAATGAATCTCGAGAAAAAATTGAATCCCAATTTGAATCTGGAGAAAAAAAGTGAATCCAAAAATGAATCTCGAGAAAAAAGTGAATCCTTCCGAGAATGAATCTCGAGAAAAAGTCATTCCGAATCTGAATGTGGAGAAAATAACTGAATCCAAAATGAATCTCGAGAAAAATTCCCAATCCCAATTTGAATCTTGAGAAAAAAGTGAATCCAAAAATGAATCTCGAGAAAAAAGTGAATCCTTCCGAGAATGAATCTCGAGAAAAAAGTGATTCCGAATCTGAATGTGGAGAAAAAAACTGAATCCAAAATGAATCTCGAGGAAAAAGTGAATCCTTCCTAGAATGAATCTCGTAAAAGCGTAAAAAAGTAGTGAAATAAGCCCCAACTACTGGAAGTGACGTCATAATTAGATTCAGTGGGCGTGTCTGATCATAGCTACAAAAAATCGGAAGTTGAAAGTCAAAGCATAAGGAAGTAGCGAAATAAGCCCCGCCTACTGGAATTGACGTTATAATTAGATTCAGTGGGCATGTCTGACCACGCCCACCAAAAATCGGAAGTTGAAAGTCAAAGCGTAAGGAAGTAGCAAAATAAACCCTGACTACCGGAAGTGACGTATTAATTAGATTCAGTGGGCGTGTCTAACCAAGCCCACAAAAAATCGGAAGGTGAAAGTCAAAGCATAAGGAAGTAGCGAAATAAGCTCTGCCCACCAAAAGTGAAGTCATAATTAGATTAAGTGGGCGTGTCTGACTATGCCCAAAAAAAATCGGAAGTTGAAAGTTAAAGCGTAAGGAAGCAGCGAAAAAAGCCCCGCCTACCAGAAGTGACGTCATAGTTAGATTCAGTGGGCGTTTCCGACCACGCCCGCAAAAAATCAGAAGTTGAAATTCAAAGCATAAGGAGGTAGCGAAATAAGCCCCACCAACCGGATGTGACGTCATGATTGGATTAATTGGGCATGTCCGACCACGAGTCAGCTCGCAGTGCTCAGAAAGTCTTTCGTGATTGGTCTAACACTTGTTAATAATTAAAAGTGCTAATTATGAAAAATTGAATTATACAAGAGGTCGTTCAAAATGAATCTTCGCTACAAATATTTTGTCAGACTGTTTTGTCAAACTTGTTTATTGCCGGGTTTTAAATACTATAAGATAGGCGTAAATGTTTATACAGCACTAACATAGCAAGCGTAGCAAGCGTGGCAAGCGTGGCAAGCGTGGCAAGCGTGGCAAGCGTGGCAAGCGTGGCAAGCGTGGCAAGCGTGGCAGTCGTCGCAAGCGTGGCAAGCGTGGCAAGCGTGGCAAGCGTGGCAAGCGTGGCAAGCGTGGCAAGCGTGGCAAGCGTGGCAAGCGTGGCAAGCGTGGCAAGCGTGGCAAGCGTGGCAAGCGTGCAAGCGCAAGCGTGGCAAGCGTGGCAAGCGTGGCAAGCGTGGCAAGCGTGGCAAGCGTTGGCAAGCGTGGCAAGCGTTGCAAGCGTGGCAAGCGTGGCAAGCGTGGCAAAGCGTGGCAAGCGTGGCAAGCGTGGCAAGCGTGGCAAGCGTGGCAAGCGTGGCAAGCGTGGCAAGCGTGGCAAGCGTGGCAAGCGTGCAAAGCGTGGCAAGCGTGGCAAGCGTGGCAAGCGTGGCAAGCGTGGCAAGCGTGGCAAGCGTGGCAAGCTGGCAAGCGTGGCAAGCGTGCAAGCGTGGCAAGCGTGGCAAGCGTGGCAAGCGTGGCAAGCGTGGCAAGCGTGGCAAGCGTGGCAAGCGTGGCAAGCGTGGCAAGCGTGGCAAGCTGGCAAGCGTGGCAAGCGTGGCAAGCGTGGCAAGCGTGGCAAGCGTGGCAAGCGTGGCAAGCGTGGCAAGCGTGGCAAGCGTGGCAAAGCGTGGCAAGCGTGGCAAGCGTGGCAAGCGTGGCAAGCGTGCAAGCGTGGCAAGCGTGGCAAGCGTGGCAAGCGTGGCAAGCGTGGCAAGCGTGGCAAGCGTGGCAACTGGCAAGCGTGGCAAGCTGCAAGCGTGGCAAGCGTGGCAAAGCGTGGCAAGCGTGGCAAGCGTGGCAAGCGTGGCAAGCGTGGCAAGCGTGGCAAGCGTGGCAAGCGTGGCAAGCGTGGCAAGCGTGGCAAGCTGGCAAGCGTTGGCAAGCGTGGCAAGCGTGGCAAGCGTGGCAAGCGGCAAGCGTGGCAAGCGTGGCAAGCGTGGCAAGCTGGCAAGCGTGCAAGCGTGGCAAGCTGGCAAGCGTGGCAAGCGTGGCAAGCGTGGCAAGCGTGGCAAGCGTGGCAAGCGTGGCAAGCGTGGCAAGCGTGGCAAGCGTGGCAAGCGTGGCAAGCGTGGCAAGCGTGGCAAGCGTGGCAACGTGGCAAGCGTGGCAAGCGTGGCAAGCGTGGCAAGCGTTGGCAAGCGTGGCAAGCGTGGCAAGCGTGGCAAGCGTGGCAAGCGTGGCAAGCGTGGCAAGCGTGGCAAGCGTGGCAAGCGTGGCAAGCTGGCAAGCGTGGCAACGTGGCAAGCGTGGCAAGCGTGGCAAGCGTGGCAAGCGTGGCAAGCGTGGCAAGCGTGGCAAGCGTGGCAAGCGTGGCAAGCGTGGCAAGCGTGGCAAGGTGGCAAGCGTGGCAAGCGTGGCAAGCGTGGCAAGCGTGGCAAGCGTGGCAAGCGTGCAAGCGTGGCAAGCGTGGCAAGCGTGGCAAGCGTGGCAAGCGTGGCAAGCGTGGCAAGCGTGGCAAGCGTGGCAAGCGTGGCAAGCGTGGCAAGCGTGGCAAGCGTGGCAAGCGTGGCAAGCGTGCAAGCGTGGCAAGCGGCAAGCGTGGCAAGCGTGGCAAGCGTGGCAAGCGTGGCAAGCGTGCAAGCGTGGCAAGCGTGGCAAGCGTGGCAAGCGTGGCAAGCGTGGCAAGCGTGGCAAGCGTGGCAAGCGTGGCAAGCGTGGCAAGCGTGGCAAGCGTGGCACGCGTGGCAGTCGTGGCAAGCGTAGCAGTCGTAGAGAGCGTAGCAAGCGTAGCAAGCGTTGCAAGCGTAGCAGTCGTAGCAGTCGTAGCAAGCGTAGCAGTCGTAGCAAGCGTAGCAGTCGTAGAGAGCGTAGCAAGCGTAGCAAGCGTTGCAAGCGTAGCAGTCGTAGCAGTCGTAGCAAGCGTAGCAGTCGTAGCAAGCGTAGCAGTCGTAGCAAGCCTAGCAGTTGTAGCAAGCGTAGAAAGCGTAGAAAGCGTAGAAAGCGTAGAAAGCGTAGAAAGCGTAGCAAGCGTAGCAAGCGTAGCAAGCGTAATAAAGCGTAGCAAGCTAGCAGCTAGCGGTCGTAGCAAGCCTAGCAAGCCTAGCAAGGGTAGCAGTCGTAGCAGTCGTAGCAAGCGTAGCAAGCGTAGCGGTCGTAGCAAGCGTAGCAAGCGTAGCAGTCATAGCAAGCGTAGAAAGCGTAGCAAGCGTAGAAAGCGTAGCAGTCGTAGCAAGCCTATCAAGTGTAACAGTCGTAGCAAGCGTAGCAGTCGTAGCAGTCGTAGCAAGCGTAGCAGTCATAGCAAGCCTAGCAGTTGTAGCAAGCGTAGAAAGCGTAGAAAGCGTAGAAAGCGTAGAAAGCGTAGCAAGCGTAGCAAGCGTAGCAAGCGTAGCAAGCCTAGCAAGCGTAGCAAGCGTAGCAAGCGTAGCAAGCGTAGCGGTCGTAGCAAGCTTAGCAAGCCTAGCAAGCGTAGCAGTCGTAGCAAGCGTGGCAAGCGTGGCAAGCGTAGCAAGCGTGGCAAGCGTGGCAAGCGTGGCAAGCGTAGCAAGCGTAGCAAGCGTAGCAAACGTAGCAGTCGTAGCAGTCGTAGCAGTCGTAGCAGTCGTAGCAGTCGTAGCAAGCGTAGCAAGCGTAGCAAGCGTAGCAAGCGTAGCAAGCGTAGCAAGCGTAGCAAGCGTAGCAAGCGTAGCAGTCGTAGCAGTCGTAGCAGTCGTAGCAGTCGTAGCAGTCGTAGCAGTCGTAGCAAGCGTAGCAGTCGTAGCAGTCGTAGCAGTCGTAGCAGTCGTAGCAAGCGTAGCAAGCGTAGCAAGCGTAGCAAGCGTAGCAGCGTAGCAAGCGTAGCAAGCGTAGCAAGCGTAGCAAGCGAGCAAGCGTAGCAATCGTAGCAAGCGTAGCAAGCGTAGCAAGCGTAGCAGCGTAGCAAGCGTAGCAAGCGTAGCAAGCGTAGCAAGCGTAGCAAGCGTAGCAAGCGTAGCAAGCGTAGCAAGCGTAGCAAGCGTAGCAAGCGTAGCAAGCGTAGCAAGCGTAGCAAGCGTAGCAAGCGTAGCAAGCGTAGCAAGCGTAGCAAACGTAGCAAGCGTTGCGGTCGTAGCAAGCCTAGCAAGCCTAGCAAGCGTAGCAGTCGTAGCAAGCGTGGCAAGCGTGGCAAGCGTGGCAAGCGTGGCAAGCGTGGCAAGCGTGGCAAGCGTAGCAAGCGTAGCAGTCGTAGCAAGCGTAGCAAGCGTAGCAAGCGTAGCAGTCGTAGCAGTCGTAGCAGTCGTAGCAGTCGTAGCAGTCGTAGCAGTCGTAGCAGTCGTAGCAAGCGTAGCAAGCGTAGCAAGCGTAGCAGTCGTAGCAGTCGTAGCAAGCGTAGCAAGCGTAGCAAGCGTAGCAAGCGTAGCAAGCGTAGCAAGCGTAGCAAGCGTAGCAAGCGTAGCAAGCGTAGCAAGCGTAGCAAGCGTAGCAAGCGTAGCAAGCGTAGCAAGCGTAGCAAGCGTAGCAAGCGTAGCAAGCGTAGCAAGCGTAGCAAGCGTAGCAGGCGTAGCAGGCGTAGCAGGCGTAGCAGGCGTAGCAGGCGTAGCAGTCGTAGCAGTCGTAGCAGTCGTAGCAAGCGTAGCAAGCGTAGCAAGCGTAGCAAGCGTAGCAAGCGTAGCAAGCGTAGCAAGCGTAGCAGTCGTAGCAGTCGTAGCAGTCGTAGCAGTCGTAGCAGTCGTAGCAGTCGTAGCAGGCGTAGCAGTCGTAGCAAGCGTAGCAGTCGTAGCAAGCGTAGCAAGCGTAGCAAGCGTAGCAAGCGTAGCAAGCGTAGCAAGCGTAGCAAGCGTAGCAAGCGTAGCAAGCGTAGCAAGCGTAGCAAGCGTAGCAAGCGTAGCAAGCGTAGCAAGCGTAGCGGTCGTAGCAAGCGTAGCAAGCGTAGCAGTCATAGCAAGCGTAGAAAGCGTAGCAAGCGTAGAAAGCGTAGCAGTCGTAGCAAGCCTATCAAGTGTAACAGTCGTAGCAAGCGTAGCAGTCGTAGCAGTCGTAGCAAGCGTAGCAGTCGTAGCAAGCCTAGCAGTTGTAGCAAGCGTAGAAAGCGTAGAAAGCGTAGAAAGCGTAGAAAGCGTAGAAAGCGTAGCAAGCGTAGCAAGCCTAGCAAGCGTAGCAAGCGTAGCGTTCGTAGCAAGCTTAGCAAGCCTAGCAAGCGTAGCAGTCGTAGCAAGCGTGGCAAGCGTAGCAAGCGTGGCAAGCGTAGCAGTCGTAGCAGTCGTAGCAGTCGTAGCACTCGTAGCAAGCGTAGCAAGCGTAGCAAGCGTAGCAAGCGTAGCAAGCGTAGCAAGCGTAGCAAGCGTAGCAAGCGTAGCAAGCGTAGCAAGCGTAGCAAGCGTAGCAAGCGTAGCAAGCGTAGCAAGCGTAGCAGTCGTAGCAGTCGTAGCAGTCGTAGCAGTCGTAGCAGTCGTAGCAAGCGTAGCAGTCGTAGCAGTCGTAGCAAGCGTAGCAAGCGTAGCAAGCGTAGCAAGCGTAGCAAGCGTAGCAAGCGTAGCAAGCGTAGCAAGCGTAGCAAGCGTAGCAAGCGTAGCAAGCGTAGCAAGCGTAGCAAGCGTAGCAAGCGTAGCAAGCGTAGCAAGCGTAGCAAGCGTAGCAAGCGTAGCAAGCGTAGCAAGCGTAGCAAGCGTAGCAAGCGTAGCAAGCGTAGCAAGCGTAGCAAGCGTAGCAAGCGTAGCAAGCGTAGCAAGCGTAGCAAGCGTAGCAAGCGTAGCAAGCGTAGCAAGCGTAGCAAGCGTAGCAAGCGTAGCAAGCGTAGCAAGCGTAGCAAGCGTAGCAAGCGTAGCAAGCGTAGCAAGCGTAGAAAGCGTAGCAAGCGTAGCAAGCGTAGCAAGCGTAGCAAGCGTAGCAAGCGTAGCAAGCGTAGCAAGCGTAGCAAGCGTAGCAAGCGTAGCAAGCGTAGCAAGCGTAGCAAGCGTAGCAAGCGTAGCAAGCGTAGCAAGCGTAGCAGCGTAGCAAGCGTAGCAAGCGTAGCAAGCGTAGCAAGCGTAGCAAGCGTAGCAAGCGTAGCAAGCGTAGCAAGCGTAGCAAGCGTAGCAAGCGTAGCAAGCGTAGCAAGCGTAGCAAGCGTAGCAAGCGTAGCAAGCGTAGCAAGCGTAGCAAGCGTAGCAAGCGTAGCAAGCGTAGCAAGCGTAGCAAGCGTAGCAAGCGTAGCAAGCGTAGCAAGCGTAGCAAGCGTAGCAAGCGTAGCAAGCGTAGCAAGCGTAGCAAGCGTAGCAAGCGTAGCAAGCGTAGCAAGCGTAGCAAGCGTAGCAAGCGTAGCAAGCGTAGCAAGCGTAGCAGTCAGCAGTCGTAGCAGTCGTAGCAGTCGTAGCAGTCGTAGCAGTCGTAGCAGTCGTAGCAAGCGTAGCAGTCGTAGCAGTCGTAGCAGTCGTAGCAGTCGTAGCAAGCGTAGCAAGCGTAGCAAGCGTAGCAAGCGTAGCAAGCGTAGCAAGCGTAGCAAGCGTAGCAAGCGTAGCAAGCGTAGCAAGCGTAGCAAGCGTAGCAAGCGTAGCAAGCGTAGCAAGCGTAGCAAGCGTAGCAAGCGTAGCAAGCGTAGCAAGCGTAGCAAGCGTAGCAAGCGTAGCAAGCGTAGCAAGCGTAGCAAGCGTAGCAAGCGTAGCAAGCGTAGCAAACGTAGCAAGCGTTGCGGTCGTAGCAAGCCTAGCAAGCCTAGCAAGCGTAGCAGTCGTAGCAAGCGTGGCAAGCGTGGCAAGCGTGGCAAGCGTGGCAAGCGTGGCAAGCGTGGCAAGCGTGGCAAGCGTGGCAAGCGTGGCAAGCGTAGCAGTCGTAGCAAGCGTAGCAAGCGTAGCAAGCGTAGCAGTCGTAGCAGTCGTAGCAGTCGTAGCAGTCGTAGCAGTCGTAGCAGTCGTAGCAGTCGTAGCAGTCGTAGCAGTCGTAGCAAGCGTAGCAAGCGTAGCAGTCGTAGCAGTCGTAGCAGTCGTAGCAAGCGTAGCAAGCGTAGCAAGCGTAGCAAGCGTAGCAAGCGTAGCAAGCGTAGCAAGCGTAGCAAGCGTAGCAAGCGTAGCAAGCGTAGCAAGCGTAGCAAGCGTAGCAAGCGAGCAAGCGTAGCAAGCGTAGCAAGCGTAGCAAGCGTAGCAAGCGTAGCAAGCGTAGCAAGCGTAGCAAGCGTAGCAAGCGTAGCAAGCGTAGCAAGCGTAGCAAGCGTAGCAAGCGTAGCAGGCGTAGCAGTCGTAGCAGTCGTAGCAGTCGTAGCAAGCGTAGCAAGCGTAGCAAGCGTAGCAAGCGTAGCAAGCGTAGCAAGCGTAGCAAGCGTAGCAAGCGTAGCAAGCGTAGCAGTCGTAGCAGTCGTAGCAGTCGTAGCAGTCGTAGCAGTCGTAGCAGTCGTAGCAGTCGTAGCAGGCGTAGCAGTCGTAGCAAGCGTAGCAGTCGTAGCAAGCGTAGCAAGCGTAGCAAGCGTAGCAAGCGTAGCAAGCGTAGCAAGCGTAGCAAGCGTAGCAAGGGTAGCAAGCGTAGCAAGCGTAGCGGTCGTAGCAAGCGTAGCAAGCGTAGCAGTCATAGCAAGCGTAGAAAGCGTAGCAAGCGTAGAAAGCGTAGCAGTCGTAGCAAGCCTATCAAGTGTAACAGTCGTAGCAAGCGTAGCAGTCGTAGCAGTCGTAGCAAGCGTAGCAGTCGTAGCAAGCCTAGCAGTTGTAGCAAGCGTAGAAAGCGTAGAAAGCGTAGAAAGCGTAGAAAGCGTAGCAAGCGTAGCAAGGCTAGCAAGCGTAGCAAGCGTAGCGTTCGTAGCAAGCGTAGCAAGCGTAGCAAGCGTAGCAAGCGTAGCAAGCGTAGCAAGCGTAGCAAGCGTAGCAAGCGTAGCAAGCGTAGCAAGCGTAGCAAGCGTAGCAAGCGTAGCAAGCGTAGCAAGCGTAGCAAGCGTAGCAAGCGTAGCAAGCGTAGCAGTCGTAGCAGTCGTAGCAGTCGTAGCAGTCGTAGCAGTCGTAGCAGTCGTAGCAGTCGTAGCAGGCGTAGCAGGCGTAGCAGTCGTAGCAAGCGTAGCAGTCGTAGCAAGCGTAGCAAGCGTAGCAAGCGTAGCAAGCGTAGCAAGCGTAGCAAACGTAGCAAGCGTAGCAAGCGTAGCAAGCGTAGCAAGCGTAGCAAGCGTAGCAAGCGTAGCAAGCGTAGCAAGCGTAGCAAGCGTAGCAAGCGTAGCAAGCGTAGCAGTCGTAGCAGTCGTAGCAAGCGTAGCAAGCGTAGCGGTCGTAGCAAGCGTAGCAAGCGTAGCAGTCATAGCAAGCGTAGAAAGCGTAGCAAGCGTAGAAAGCGTAGCAGTCGTAGCAAGCCTATCAAGTGTAACAGTCGTAGCAAGCGTAGCAGTCGTAGCAGTCGTAGCAGTCGTAGCAAGCGTAGCAGTCGTAGCAAGCCTAGCAGTTGTAGCAAGCGTAGAAAGCGTAGAAAGCGTAGAAAGCGTAGCAAGCGTAGCAAGCCTAGCAAGCGTAGCAAGCATAGCGGTTGTAGCAAGCTTAGCAAGCCTAGCAAGCGTAGCAGTCGTAGCAAGCGTGGCAAGCGTGGCAAGCGTAGCAAGCGTGGCAAGCGTAGCAGTCGTAGCAGTCGTAGCAGTCGTAGCACTCGTAGCAAGCGTAGCAAGCGTAGCAAGCGTAGCAAGCGTAGCAAGCGTAGCAAGCGTAGCAAGCGTAGCAAGCGTAGCAAGCGTAGCAAGCGTAGCAAGCGTAGCAAGCGTAGCAAACGTAGCAAGCGTAGCAGTCGTAGCAGTCGTAGCAGTCGTAGCAGTCGTAGCAGTCGTAGCAGTCGTAGCAAGCGTAGCAAGCGTAGCAGTCGTAGCAGTCGTAGCAAGCGTAGCAAGCGTAGCAAGCGTAGCAAGCGTAGCAAGCGTAGCAAGCGTAGCAAGCGTAGCAAGCGTAGCAAGAGTAGCAAGCGTAGCAAGCGTAGCAAGCGTAGCAAGCGTAGCAAGCGTAGCAAGCGTAGCAAGCGTAGCAAGCGTAGCAAGCGTAGCAAGCGTAGCAAGCGTAGCAAGCGTAGCAAGCGTAGCAAGCGTAGCAAGCGTAGCAAGCGTAGCAAGCGTAGCAAGCGTAGCAAGCGTAGCAAGCGTAGCAAGCGTAGCAAGCGTAGCAAGCGTAGCAAGCGTAGCAAGCGTAGCAAGCGTAGCAAGCGTAGCAAGCGTAGCAAGCGTAGCAAGCGTAGCAAGCGTAGCAAGCGTAGCAAGCGTAGCAAGCGTAGCAAGCGTAGCAAGCGTAGCAAGCGTAGCAAGCGTAGCAAGCGTAGCAAGCGTAGCAAGCGTAGCAAGCGTAGCAAGCGTAGCAAGCGTAGCAAGCGTAGCAAGCGTAGCAAGCGTAGCAGTCGTAGCAAGCGTAGCTGTCGTTGCAAGCGTAGCAAGCATAGCAAACGTAGCAAGCGTTGCGGTCGTAGCAAGCCTAGCAAGCCTAGCAAGCGTAGCAGTCGTAGCAATCGTGGCAAGCGTGGCAAGCGTAGCAAGCATAGCAGGCGTAACAGTCGTAGCAGGCGTAGCAGTCGTAGCAAGCGTAGCAAGCGTAGCAAACGTAGCAAGCGTTGCGGTCGTAGCAAGCCTAGCAAGCCTAGCAAGCGTAGCAGTCGTAGCAAGCGTAGCAAGCGTGGCAAGCGTAGCAAGCGAAGCAGGCGTGGCAGTTGTAGCAGGCGTAGCAGTCGTAGCAAGCGTAGCAAGCGTAGCAAGCGTAGCAAGCCTAGCAAGCGTAGCAAGCGTAGCGGTCGTAGCAAGCCTAGCAAGCCTAGCAAGCGTAGCAGTCGTAGCAAGCGTGGCAAGCGTGGCAAGCGTGGCAAGCGTGGCAAGCGTGGCAAGCGTGGCAAGCGTGGCAAGCGTGGCAAGCGTGGCAAGCGTGGCAAGCGTGGCAAGCGTAGCAGTCGTAGCAAGCGTAGCAAGCGTAGCAAGCGTAGCAGTCGTGGCAGTCGTAGCAGTCGTAGCAGTCGTAGCAGTCGTAGCAGTCGTAGCAGTCGTAGCAAGCGTAGCAAGCGTAGCAAGCGTAGCAGTCGTAGCAGTCGTAGCAGTCGTAGCAGTCGTAGCAAGCGTAGCAAGCGTAGCAAGCGTAGCAAGCGTAGCAAGCGTAGCAAGCGTAGCAAGCGTAGCAAGCGTAGCAAGCGTAGCAAGCGTAGCAAGCGTAGCAAGCGTAGCAAGCGTAGCAAGCGTAGCAAGCGTAGCAAGCGTAGCAAGCGTAGCAAGCGTAGCAAGCGTAGCAAGCGTAGCAAGCGTAGCAAGCGTAGCAAGCGTAGCAAGCGTAGCAAGCGTAGCAAGCGTAGCAAGCGTAGCAAGCGTAGCAAGCGTAGCAAGCGTAGCAAGCGTAGCAAGCGTAGCAAGCGTAGCTGTCGTAGCAAGCGTAGCAAACGTAGCAAGCGTTGCGGTCGTAGCAAGCCTAGCAAGCCTAGCAAGCGTAGCAGTCGTAGCAAGCGTGGCAAGCGTGGCAAGCGTAGCAAGCGTAGCAGGCGTAGCAGTCGTAGCAGGCGTAGCAGTCGTAGCAAGCGTAGCAAGCGTAGCAAGCGTAGCAAGCCTAGCAAGCGTAGCAAGCGTAGCGGTCGTAGCAAGCCTAGCAAGCCTAGCAAGCGTAGCAGTCGTAGCAAGCGTGGCAAGCGTGGCAAGCGTAGCAAGCGTGGCAAGCGTGGCAAGCGTGGCAAGCGTAGCAAGCGTAGCAGTCGTAGCAAGCGTAGCAAGCGTAGCAAGCGTAGCAAGCGTAGCAAGCGTAGCAAGCGTAGCAGTCGTAGCAGTCGTAGCAGTCGTAGCAAGCGTAGCAGTCGTAGCAAGCGTAGCAAGCGTAGCAAGCGTGGCAGTCGTGGCAGTCGTGGCAAGCGTGGCAAGCGTGGCAAGCGTGGCAAGCGTGGCAAGCGTGCAAGCGTGGCAAGCGTGGCAAGCGTGGCAAGCGGCAAGCGTGGCAAGCGTGGCAAGCGTGGCAAGCGGGGTGGCAAGCGTGGCAAGCGTAGCAAGCGCAGCAAGCGTAGCACACTTTCGTTTGCTTTTTGTTTTTATTTTTCAATGTGAGAATTGAACAAGAGCAGCGTGGCCCCTTACCTCCAAAAGCAAGATGGCTGCGGCATGTGCTTGATTCAGGATTTTGGTCGCAAATGCTCTGGTATGTGAAACTCAAATAACTCGCAAAAAATAGATCGGACTAGTTTTCAATAATAGAGTTCATTTTTACATGACTTATGTTTCTCATTTTAGTTACGTTTCTCGTGTGGTAACCAAAGCGAACACCAAGATTATGTATTGTTTGCATGCCGCAAGTTATTAAAGGTGCAGACAGTCAGTATACATTCAACAATGCAAAGGCTAAAAGCTAACATCATTGAAAAGATTGCCGAGGAAAAAGACCCGGTTTGTTTCTTTCATGATTCTATTTACATAAAAAAAATTCCGAATGAAATAAAGTATTAAATGGCGCCATATACACAGTGTTCGATTTCCTTGGATATAACATTCACAGATTTTGCTGATCTCTTTTAAGATTCTTACATGGCTGCACCCTAAAGTTACTGTCAAGAACATCGAAGGGATGAAGGTTCCAGGCATTGCGCTACTGTCAACTGCAGTCGACAGTTGACTCAATATTTCGCATACAGTGAGTAACACGTACAGTTTTGGAGTCTAACGCGGTCTTTTGACTGCATTTCACAAAATGTTTGTTGTTTTAATAGAAATTTAAAGAATTGCAATGTACGCTTGTACGGGGCCGGGGACAATAGGGATATACTTCAGCAAAGACAGGGAATGCACCTTGGAGCAAACGATTAAAAGGAAACACGTTTGCCAGAAAAGAGCATACCGAATTTTTCTGGGGAAACTGATGCCATTCACGCAACATATGATAGTGTATGGTAAGAAAGTTTTAAATAAAGTTTCTATGCAATTCTTTCTGGTTCGAAGTTTAGGCTTGTTTTGTGTCTTGAATGTAATCGTTGTTCTAACAATATTACTCATAAGCCAGTGGAATTTGGGATGATGCCCCCAATGAGAGTGATATGGAAGAAATGAACAATCCAGCAACAACAATATCGGATGAAGGTTGCGAAAGCTTGGACACTCTCGAAAACGAGTTGAGGATAAAGTTAGAAGGTATACAGAAATAACAGAATCAGATGAGGATTACTATTTGAGTATTTCATCAGCATATTAATTGTTTTGAAACCTTTAATAACACATTTGTATAGCATTTAAAAATAGTCAAGTCATGCAATATCGCGAAAATACAACTGCACCTACCGAAAGTGAAGAGGAGCTCAACTTCAGTTTTACAGAGGTATGGAGGCTTACTCAGTTAGGAGATTGTATGAGCAGTTTAACGACTTGTCTAATCTGTGTTTCACTGTGTATCCTTGACTATTCAAATAGAAACTTACACCGAACACAAAGGCTAGATATAACAACCTGACTCCAAGAAAAAGGAAAACATTTGCTTGGGTATGTCATTTTAAAAATATCAAAACGAATTACTAACGAGTTTTGATGCTTTTGTAGTTTTTTTAATGTTTTTTTAACGATGTTATAAAGTTTTAAGCATGACAAATTTTTCTGTGATTAATTTACAGGCCATTGAAGTCGCGCAAAAAATAATAAAGAGACCCGAAATAGGTTCGTTTTATTTGACTTATTCAGCTTGCATGCAAATATTTATGCTCGTTATTACATGTTCGTGCACCTGACTTAATGCAATACTGTTGCTGCCCGGCATACAATTCATTTACGTTATTTTGCTCTTTCCAATTATCTTAGATCACAATACAACAGATGTGAGAACTTCCCAAGACAAAATTCCCGATTCAACCCCAATAGCAACTGGCGATCAAAAAACGTCTGCGACAAGCAATGAAATGCCTGCAAGAGGTAAACGATATACGATGTGTCTTGTGTGGTTTGCAAGTACGATTATATAAATTACTGTATATATAATATATAATATATAACTAAAATGTCTATGCCTTTTAACTAATTACAGGTGAATCGCACACCAGAAAGCGATTATTGCAGAAGTGCTATTGCTTCCTCGGAGTAAGTAAAAGAATTCTGATTAACAAGTGTGTCTGTCCAAATCCATGCACTTTTTGCATCAACATTTGATGAGCATATTTTCTTTTTTTAAATCACATATAGGCTCTACACGATCTGATAATAATAAAGTGTTGGGACAACTGCTGGACGAGTGGATTATCATGTCCTCCGAATTCCGGCAAAATTAAAGTATACAAATGGTGTTCATGCAAAGAGGTAAATCATACATCTAGTTTTATGACGTACTTATACAATTTTTCAATATCTGCATAATTTTCCCACTGTTTGGACGAGACGGTAACTTTCGGACGGGAAACTTGCGTGTCCCCGAATTCATATTGGACCAGTGCAATTCCTGTCTAAGTCCTTTTTATTCATGCATGATACCAGCATTAAAGGAAAATACATTATCATCATTGATCAGTTTATTTACATTAGTTTTCCCCCTAAGTTCTCTTACCGGCTAGAACTTCTGAACTTTGTGTCACGCAGTTCTGAATTAAGAGCAAGTTGCACGATGTATATACAATGTATATACAATGATGTATATACCATAATCGTTCCAGGAAAGAGATAAAGAATCGGAGGACATGATGCTGATATGTGAAACCACAAACAAAAAGAACGTATGTATAAAATAGTACATATAGACTAGATTCGATTTTGCATTGTGCTCAAATGCAGTAAAACAGTTAAGCTCGCATATATTTTCTCAGTCCGAGAGTTTCTTGTCCAGAACCTTATGTACGAGAAATTTATAAAAGCAATCTTATGTTGTCTGGTTGAGGTTTCTATGTTCATTCCACTATCTGTAAAATAAACGATACTACATCTCGTATCCCACTAATAGTTTCCTTAAAACTAATGTCGGTCAATAACTGCTTATTTTTCAACCATAACTATAGTGTCCAGGTAAAGGCTACTACCATCAGGAGTGCCTAGGAATTGAAAGAGTACCTAAAGGAAAGTGGTAAGTCAATACATTTACAGTAATGTTAATACTTCAACGTCCTATAAATATGATTGACGTTCAAACAAGTTGTTTTTTTCATTATAGGCTGTGCGACTTCTGCAAACAGAAATCTAAAAAATAATTTAATTGAAAACATTAAAGAACGAATAAACCGTCCAGTTGCTTGCTAAAGATATGAAAAGTTATGAAAACTAGATCCAATAAATAATACTATGTATAACAATTCGTGTATAATGGCTGTTTTGCCCTATCTCAGGGCTCGTCAGCATGCCTAGGAAACATTAAGTATTGCAATAATTATTAGCAGCATCAATGAATCCGACATGGACAGCCTGACCCATTTATTGCACGAGTCCGGGGGTTTTAAATCAGAGTTTTCCTTCTCCTAGGTGGACTGTCTTCCAAGACTGACGAGCTCCACCTACCCAACGTAAACAACAAGCGCGCGATGAGTAATAACCCTAATGCTTATTTTTCACCATCTTTTATCACAAATTGCATATATGAATTCCTGCATAACATCTGCCCAGGTTTTAGCTGTCTCGAAGCTACGTCGTGTTGCTTTTTTACTATTTCCTCATTTTGATAGAAATCCATCAAAAAGTTATAAAAATAGTGGGGGAAAAATTTTGCATCGTCGAGCTTCGTAACCATCGCACATTCTTTCAGTTGTTTTCGGACTCTTGATAGCTTGTTTTTATCGTGTTCGACTGAGACAAAAGATTTATGTTGTGATATTCACAAAGGGGTGACTTGTGAGGATTGCTTGCTGTGTGAAATCTGTCACCTAAAAAATATCTCCTGGATGTGCCTGTCAATGGATGAATCATGCTACCATCCTCCACCTGTATCATATCATTGTCACTTTTTCTGTATTCTGCTGTTGTCAGCATAGGGACACTCATTTCCTAGAAGTGTCATGACGACAAAATTAATAATTTATTTGTTCCATTTTATGGGTTTTCAGAATATTCTAAACTGTTTTCAAGTCATATCTTAAGTTAGCCTTGACTGAATAAAAATGTTGCAGGGCAATGAACGTGCACAATACACCAGTAATATGTAGATTTTTCGTAAACGATACCTTTGATGGTGGTTTATCCAACGATGGTACCTCAAAACACCCTCTGTTATCTTTCCATAGCTATTCGGTCATTTCTTTACTGACCCGACACTCTAAGTGCCTGACAAACCCACAAGCCGTGTCGCAAAGAAAAACAAGAGGAATATGCTAAAATGATAAATAGAGATCTGCTGCATCTCTTACTGACTCCTGTAAAGTCAGAAACTTTGAAGCTGCGGTTACCTGAAAGGAAAGGACACCCAAAAGAATTATTTTTTAGAACACCTAGAGTAAAAATTCTATAAATGTAAATTTTATAAATGCTCTAAATGATATATCACTGTATACGTCTCAGACTAGAGCTACGGTTGTCTAAGAAAACAAGATGATAAATGCCCTGTTACAGGGTGCAATTTTTCTCGCAACTTGCAATGCAATTCTGCTCTTGAGAGATGTTAATTAGTGTCAGTGAAGATGTTCGATATGTTGAGAGAACAATACGAAATATAAGTTGTACTTTCGTAATTTACATGTCTCAAAAGTAGAGTTGCATTGCAGGTGAAATATTTCAATACTTACGCCATGGCGACAAACAATGTGGTAGAAACTACCAATATGCCCTGGCACTTTTGTGAAGCCATGGCAAGGACATGAACCAACCAGCAAGGTTTCATACAATGACCGCAAATCAATGAGCATTCTAAGCCCCGCCCACTGGAAGTGACGTCATAATTAGATTAAGTGGGCGTGTCTAACCACGCCCATCGAAAAACCGGAAGTCAAAAGTCAAAGCGTGAGGAAGTAGCGAAATAAGCCCCGCGGACCAGAATTGATGTCATAATTAGATTGAGTTGGCCTGTCTGACCACGCCTATCGAAAAACCGGAAGTCAAAAGTCAAACCGTAAGGAAGTAGCGAAATAAGTCCCGCAGGCCGGAAGTGACGTCATAATTAGATTAAGTGGGTGTGTCTGACCACGCCCAACGAAAAACCGGAAGTCAAAAGTCAAAGCGTAAGGAAGTAGCGAAATAAGCTCCGCCCACTGAAAGTGACGTCATAATTAGATTAAGTGGGCGTGTCTGACCACGCCTATTGAAAAACCGGAAGTCAAAAGTCAAAGCGTAAGGAAGTAGCGAAATAAGCCCCGCCTACCGGAAGTGACGTCATGATTAGATTAACTGTGCGTGTCTGACCACGCCCATCGAAAAACCGGAAGTCAAAAGTCAAAGCGTAAGGAAGTAGCGAAATAAGCCCCTCCTAGCAAAAGTGACCTCATAATTAGATTAAGTGGGCGTGTCTGACCACGCCTATCGAAAAACCGGAAGTCAAAAGTCAAAGCGTAAGGAAGTAGCGAAATAAGCCCTGCGGACCGGAAGTGACGTCATAATTAGAATAAGTGGGCGTGTCTGACCACGCCCATCGAAAAACCGGAAGTCAAAAGTCAAAGCGTAAGGAAGTAGCGAAATAAGCCCCGCCCACTGAAAGTGACGTCATAATTAGATTAAGTGGGCGTGTCTGACCACGCCTATCGAAAAACCGGAAGTCAAAAGTCAAAGCGTAAGGAAGTAGCGAAATAAGCCCCGCCTACCGGGAGTGACGTCATGATTAGATTAAGTGTGCGTGTCTGACCACGCCCATCGAAAAACCGGAAGTCAAAAGTCAAAGCGTAAGGAAGTAGCGAAATAAGCCCCGCCTACCGGAAGTGACGTCATGATTAGATTAAGTGTGCGTGTCTGACCACGCCCATCGAAAAACCGGAAGTCAAAAGTCAAAGCGTAAGGAAGTAGCGAAATAAGCCCCTCCTAGCAAAAGTGACCTCATAATTAGATTAAGTGGGCGTGTCTGACCACGCCCATCGAAAAACCGGAAGTCAAAAGTCAAAGCGTAAGGAAGTAGCGAAATAAGCCCCTGCAAAAGTGACCTCATAATTAGATTAAGTGGGCGTGTCTGACCACGCCCATCGAAAAACCGGAAGTCAAAAGTCAAAGCGTAAGGAAGTAGCGAAATAAGCCCTGCGGACCGGAAGTGACGTCATAATTAGAATAAGTGGGCGTGTCTGACCACGCCCATCGAAAAACCGGAAGTCAAAAGTCAAAGCGTAAGGAAGTAGCGAAATAAGCCCCGCGGACCAGAATTGACATCATAATTAGATTAAGTTGGCGTGTCTGACCACGCCTATCGAAAAACCGGAAGTCAAAAGTCAAACCGTAAGAAAGTAGCGAAATAAGATCCGCCCACCGGAAGTGACGTCATAATTAGATTAAGTGGGCGTGTCGGTGATTCATAGCTTTAGGTAAAAGAAATTGTATATTACATACCAAACCCACAATATAAGGACTGCCGATGCTGTGGCTCTGTCTGTATCTACAAAGAAACAGAACAATTGCTAACACTTATATGGTAGAAATGTCTTTACGGAAATATTAAATATATTTTTAATTTCAGATATACATGTTTAACTTACATGTGAAGCGCGATCAAAATGATTGCGTAATTAATGCATGTCGCAATAAATATAGCTAATCATGTAAATAGAATTTGCTAGAGGAACATGATGATTAAGTGATTATGATACGTAATTGACGGAATGTAATATAAGAAAGAAATTGATATAAATAAATCAGACTGGGGCTGGAAGCCATGCTGTGACTGTGTCTTGCAGGATCTTAGGCGTACGCTACATACATAAGAAAGAACAATATATTTTGAAGCTAGGATCAAGGGCATAACAAGGAATGGCATACTGGATCATCTTATATTGATTCAGCGTTACTACAGCAGGAAACCTACACAAACTAACTATATTTACACTGGATAATTCTGTCAGTTCTAAACAGTTCATCCTGCAGTAAGCAACATCTGTTGTTAAAAATCACCTACCAGCGTAACATATGTTTCGCATCATTCAACCATGAACGACGAATGATAACATCCTTGTCTGCAACAATATCACCCTGACTCTTTTCAATTTGCCCCTAGACAGGTTCAAACAACAGATATAAAGCCCAAGATGATAAGAAGCACACCCAAGATTGGAGTTACCTGAAACACATCAAGTAATAACATGTTTATTTCACATGTTTACATACCCTGTGTTTTCTTTATTATAAAATTATTGCCACCACTAAATGCGGAAGATACTTTTGAACCAAGAACATACCAAACTATTCATAAACCTACCATTTTCCTTCTGTTTTTAACATATCTGACTTCTAACTCACCGTATGAAATCAGTAAAAGCTTACATAGGTGTTTATTAAGTAGTGTGCTAAGAAATGTTGTTAAGGACCAGATAACGAGGCAATAGATCATAATGAGCTTGCAACTGTATCTTTCACAAATATAGCCAAATATTGGAGCAAATATCATATAGCTTGCAATAAATATTGTCTGGAGAAGGGACATAAGGCATAATTTATGCTGAAAACCATAATTGAATAATGATTGTGTACAAAAATTATATTGCATTCACATGTAATAGCAATTCTGACGGGATGGGGTAATGATAAAGGAGTGTAATCATATCTTGTGTAATAATTGCAGTAAAATTAACAACCAGCATTTCCAAATTTTGCTTGATTGCATACAAAATATTAGTTGAATTTGAGGTTGATATTGTTATTATATTTTAACTACAATGTATAGGTTGGGATGTTATACTCTCCTATCTATATCTTCACTTGTAAGCTTTCGTATTGAAGCAGTTTCATTCAGTGATGTTGACCCACATGGCATTGATGTCGATGATGAAACACACTCAGAAGAGCTACTTTGACGATGGAAGCATGATTATCTTGCTCATAAATCTGAATCCTGCAATATTAGAACAGAGTACGAAGGTATTTTATAAACAAAATCATTATCTGAGTATAATCTTTTATCCAAATTTAATAATCATCCAACAATCACTGTAAAAATAATTATACACAGTATCTCAAACTTAGATAAAATCGACAAACTTACAGGAGATATCTTCCAGTAGTTGTTTTTCAAAATATTTATTTGGTTGTCTTTTAAACGACAATTGTTGAATGGTTTTATAAAGCTCCACTCTTCACTCTCGATGGGTCCGCCATTTTAATTTAGTTTTTTCAATACTTCATGTTGTGCAAATGAAATGGATTCACACCAAAACGAAAAATATAAACAAAGCTCGCACATGCGTAGAAGCGAAAGGAAATTGCGGTGAAGAGCGGTGGAAATTGCGGTGAAGAGCCGTGGAAATTGCGGTGAAGAGCGGTGGAAATTGCGGTGAAGAGAGCCGTGGAAATTGCGGTGAAGAGCGGTTGAAATTTCTTATTTTTTTGCCTGTTTTAAAGACACGGCTTCTGCGCGTGCGCCAGCCTGGGGACTCCACCCGAAGTTGATAATCCCCCGGATTGTTCAGTCTAAAAACCATGACCAGCCGACAATTTAAGAAAGAAATTCTCAATCTTTCAAGAGCACTGAGTCATGTCGTCGAGTAGAAAAGAATATTATGCTAGTAGAGATGCCTCTAAAGTGTATTTGTTGGGTTCTTTCCCTCGATGGAGAGCGTTTAAGGAGCAGCATAAATTGAGAACAGACAAGGATGTGGCGGATATGCTTCTTGACAGCTATCTTGCGATGAATCGTATAGTTTGGTAAGTATAAAATGATAAAACCTCTGACCTTTTTTGTGTGTTATTTGTTTATTTGATAATGCTTTTTATGTATGTGTTAAACTCACTTTAGCAATGCAGAGATGCAAACCGAAACGGTAATGGAATCAAGGGATATGCCGCCAAGTACACCTTCCAAATATTTTTCTTCTCCCAGTAAGAACATATGTTTTAAAGTGCTGTTCCAAAAACGTAAACATTTATTATTTTAAAATATTCGCATAAAACATTCGTATGAAATATTTTATAGTTAAAACCTCAACGCCAAGCGCGCACTCAAATCCGCGTCCATTGTCTGCTTTGTCGGATGTTAGAACATCATATTCTATCAGGTAATTTGAAACTTATTGTGATTACTGAGTTTATAATTTGAAACCCATACATGCAAAGTTTCGCGCAGAGAGTATTACTTTTTAAATACGCAATATGTGTTTATATCTCAGGTCGGGTCAGAGTGTGATTTCTGACAGTCGAACATTGACAGCCAAAGATGATAGTTCTGATGATGAAAGTGATGATGATAATGACAATTTTGGTGAACACACTATCCAGGCAGACCAGGTTTTGTCGGACTATTCTCTTGAGTAAGTGATGATGCAAAACCTCAATAATAATCTTTGTGACATTCCTACTGTAATGCTTATTGATTTAAAACATAAATATACACATTATATATCACTGAATATGGCATAAAATATTTCGTCCAATAATATCTCTTACTGCCATTTTACTGTAGTGTATGTCCCCCGGGTTTTGACGTGCCATTACTGGATGACTTGCTCAATGTGACAATCCGTGGACATGATGGAGATAAGCCCACAGAAGATGTTGGAACCCAACAACAACAACAGCAGCAACATAAAACAACTCAACCAGAATACATCTCTACTGTGGAAGAAGTCAGTCCTGAAGATGCAATCAAGAAAGAAAAGTGTATTGTGTTTACAGACACTCTTATAGCTTTGAGTTATCAAACAGTCCCATGTAATGATTCCCTTCTGATGTGATCCTCTTTATAAAAACCTTCTGCATCAGTTCAGGAATGTAACTAAATTCTTTTGGTACAAGAACACGAACACGGCACCACTGTTGTGTACGCTTACTGAACTTCCGACCGTACCTAATAAAAAAACAACTTTACAATTCCATACAATATGAGTACCATTACGGTATCATTACATGGGACTGTTTGTAAACGACAAGGATGTGGCTGTGTGTTGAGCTATAAGAAAACATATGTTGGAACATGCCTGGTCGTATCCTGGGGGTGTAGGTCTGGTCATGTTGGAGGCAGATGGGCAGCTCAACCCTCTTGCAACAAGATTAGAGCAGGCAACCTCGTGCTTGCTTCTGCTTTGTTGTTGTCTGGCAATTCCTACGCCAAGGTGGGGTTGATGTTCAACTTCTGTAATCTGCAGTATTTCTCATCAATATTATTCAATCAGTATCAGAAGTTGTACATCATCCCTGCCATTAATGACTACTGGGAAGAACACAAACAGAAATGTTGGAAAGAAAGAGAGAACAAAGAGGTTATATTGAGTGGTGATGGAAGGAATGACTCGCCTGGCCATAGTGCACATTATTGTACTTACAGCTTGGCTGATACCAATGATCGTGCCATACTGCAAATGAATGTGGTTGATGTGAGAGAAGCTGCTGGTAAGAGCAATAATATGGAGAGGATTGGGTTTGAAAGAGGGATGGACACACTGCTTGCATCACCAATAGTTATGAAGGAGGTGGTAACTGATGGTCATATTGAAATTGCTGCATTGATGAGTAAGTATCTACATTATAACAATATGGCAATTCCTGAAACTCTAATAGTTCAACCTGTTATAATCAATATTGTCAGACTTTCAATAATTTAACAACTTCATTTGCAGATTGATTACAATGTTATATAATTAATTGTGTTTACCCTTTAAAAGACAGTAAGGGAATATTTACAACATGCATTTGTTTATTAATTAAGCATTATTGCATTTTTTAGAAAGGGAAGAGAAATATAAGGAGGTCACACATCAGAATGATGTGTGGCATGGAGCAAAGAACATTGCAAAGAAAATCACTACTGTAAGTGTTGAAGATATCAACCAGCAATTAGTTAAAAAACTTTCTTTATTTAGAATTGATTTTATTCTTTAGGCTGCTAAATCTAAAGACAATGCAGATTTGACCTTGTGGGCACCATCAATAAGGAACCATTTTTGGTATTGTTCAAAAACATGTGCTAATGACTCAAAAAATCTCAAAGTAAGATTCACATTGAAGTACTACTGGTTTTTGCAGCAATACTTATCTAGTTCGTGCAAACTGTACATACATGTGTTAATATGTAGTCACTTTATGTTGTATTTTTTATTTTTTTAATAGGATAAGTGGATTGGTATTTTACACCATGTTGTTGATGAGCATGCGTGGGTGTTGGAGGAAGGTGTAAATGGTGGAAAATGTGAACATGATCCTCTTAATGAAAGTGAGAGAAAGAAGCCATGGCTTAAGAAAGAGTCTTCTGCCCATAAAGCACTGGCAAAGATCATTCTGGACACTCGCTTTTTAAACACTTTGGTGTATTAGTTAACTTCAGGTAAACAAATGAGATTGGATATTTGAAAATTTCAGATAAGTTATATCATCTCAAAGTTTGAAATATTTTTTAGGCACACAGGATTTTAGAGTCCTTTCATAATGTAATTTTGATGTATGCTCCAAAGCGCCATGCCTATTCGTAAGTATATGACATATTATTACAAAGGTAACAGCTAATAAAACTCCTATCATGGTTGATTTCCATGCAAGGAAGCATTGTTAATAAAAGAATGTTGATGTTTGTTGTATCTTCAGATACTCAGTATACCAAGCTAGAAACCGGCTTGCTGCCTTGGACTTTAACCACCACAGAGGCCGAGCACCAGCAACTACAGCTGATGGGAAAGAAAGGTACTGGTATTGAAATTTTTGCCTTAGTGTTCCCATCCTAAGTGTGAACAACTTTTCAGGTCCTGTGCATTCTTATAGTGTAATGGTACTCATATTGTATGGAATTGTAAAGTTGTTTTTTTATTAGGTACGGTCGGAAGTTCAGTAAGCGTACACAACAGTGGTGCCGTGTTCGTGTTCTTGTACCAAAAGAATTTAGTTACATTCCTGAACTGATGCAGAAGGTTTTTATAAAGAGGATCACATCAGAAGGGAATGTAAACAAAAGACTTGGTATTCCAAGTGATGATCCTAGACAAATTGCACCCAATATTGCCCCTGTTCCTCCTCCATCAGTACAGACACTTGTCGACACACATAAAACAAGATTTTAATGGTTGTGTGTAAAATCAAGTTACTTTGGGTAGGTGGAGTTCATTAGCCATGGTAGGCAGTTCACCTAAGAGAAGGAAAACTCTAATTTCAAACCCCCAGACCCTAGGTCAGGCTGTTATTGTCAGAATCATTGATGTTATCATCATTTCATTTGTGTTTCCTAGGCATGCTGACGAGCTCTGATATAGAGCGAAACAGCCATAAATTTAAGAGCCCATTATCAATGAAATATGACACATAATATCTTAAATGGAATGTTTTATTAAATTATTATGATATATGTATAGTGTGTCCCAAGTAAACACTTTGAAATTGGAAAATTAGCATTTAGGTTGATGCTAATCATGCACATGGACAATTACAACAACTAAATCAGCATTACAATGTATGAAGACTAAAATGAAAAATTTACCCAGCTATATATTTTATTACCTTGCTGGCTCAGCCCAATTCTAAAAATGTTCACTTGTATTGTATAAATAAAATATAAAATAATATAATAATATACTTTATGTTCTTGAGCATTAATATTTTTTGGGCCTGCTATAACATCAGACCAAAAACATATTTATGCCCACAAACATCGATTGTGGTTTATTTTGGTCTACTTTTTGGGGGCACTATTTATACTTTAAGTAATAAATTATCTAAACATGTGCAGGCAAATATCCCCTGTACTGTCCATTAGGTGAAGGATAACGGTTACGAATAGCAACCACACAACAGCTTGGTACTACTCTCCTATTTCCTCTTCCTAATCTACCATGTTGCCATAGAACATACTGTCTATATGCAGCATGGCGAAAGTTTTCATTGTTCCTGACATTGTTCAACACCAAAACATCTTCTCTGTATCGCATTGAGATCTCCAAAACATTCCCATCAAGGATTAGTTGACTGAAAAGATTTGTTCTTGAGATACAAGGACGTCTTGATCGGGTGCAGCATTTGTTCTCTTCTTGAGTGGGCATGCAGCACCCACACTTGCACCAATCTGGAGCATCATTATCAGGTTCTGGGTTTGGTGGTTGGGGTTCATTTCCGCTCACAAGCTCACCATTAACAATGTCAGCAAATGCTGCTGGCTGTCTTCTTAGCAATTCAAGAGCAAGCCTTCTCAGGTTGTCTATATTCATTGCCTCAACTAGATCCTGAAATCAGCATAAGAGTAAAATATAAGATATGCTGCATGTGGTATTATGTTTTATTGTTTTTACACAAAGGCTTTTAAGAATAATTGTATGAAATCAAGTGTTGACAAAGGCTCATCTTACCACTAAATGCTGCTCATGATCTGCTTGATTTTCTGCAATATTTGGCTCTTCTAACAAACGCCCTCTCCCGCTACCTCTACCATGACCTCTTCCACGACCTCTTCCACTACCTCCCCTTCCACGTCTCTGTGAAGCAGTACCTTGCCCTCTTCCCTGACCTCTTGCTCTCCCCCTTGGACGACCTCTTCCCTACCACATCCTCTCTTTTCAATCTGCAGCTGCTGCTCGCCCTCATTCTCACTTTCCTCTATAGTGAACTCAGAGTCCTAGATAATTGCAAATCACAAAGTAAACAAAGTGGAAAAATATTTCCACAATGAAACCAGCCCTCTTGGCTCTCTCCCACCCATATATTTAAAGAATGACATAATCTTACTTACACTCTCATCACTATCGCTTTCTTGAACAAGTCGGTTGTTCATGCAACAGCCAAAGTCTTCGCCATGACACGCGCTCGAACACAAGCTATTGATGCTTCTGCACGGACAGAAATTCCGTCCTTTTTCACGAAGACAGTGCCCTCTACATTTGCACACTGTGATTTTGTCACGGTTAGGCATAGCCGCTGCGTTTTCCAAAACATTAGCTTCGAAATCTTCAAGCGAAAAGCTTCCTTCAATTGCTCCTGCCATGATTGTGACCACCCTGGTATGAATGAGTTTTCGACGGCGGAAAGATACCGCACAGTATATTTCATTATTAAAGACATTACTAACACTTCCAAGGCTATCAAGTCCCAAATATAAACAAACCAAAAGCGAACCGATTAGAACTCGCGCCTTTGTATGACAACTTCGGCCGCCGCTCCAGCTGTTAATCTACGATTTCAAAGCGGCTTTTCATCCACTGTTGTAAAGTGTTTCCGTAAAATGTTGTATTTGCTTATTTTCGGTTTTTTCTATAGTTTTTTTCCGCAAATATATTTTTGAAAGAAGCGTCGCTCCTCTCTTTTTTTGTTGATAAATCATTGCGAATATATGATATACTTCATGTTGTAGAATCATTGCGGATCAAAACAAAAAATGTAAACAAAGCTCGCACATGCGCAGAAGCCGCTGTAACCTGTCTTTAATATTTTTCGATATCATATACTTTTTATAAAGCATGCACAATACAAATGAAAAAAAAATTACGCACATAAACTTAGATATAAACTAGAGAAAAATACTTTATCTTATATCTTTATCTCTAAGAAGGACTACCACGAACACACACACAACGTGTTTTTTCAAGTCACAAATGCCTATCATTCGCTGCGAGCAAGCCTTTACGTTTCTCCTTCCCCATCTTTCGGCGCCATAGTTCGTTCTGAAATCAAATAAGCAAGGAAAAACTAAATTAAAGTAACCGCTCTCTTGCATTTGACATTTTCAACCGGAATATACAAGATGAAGCAGTAAAAATCGGCAAGAATATCACCACGTACCTAAGCAAGACTTCCAACTTTTCCCGAACTTCTTCGAGACTGCAAGTGCAAAGACTGAGTTTCGTCTAGATTGTAGGTTCAACTGCCTTTTATTACTTCAAAGACAATGTTTTAAACAGTGGTTTTTAAACAGGAGGCCTGGTCAGGGCTTCCATAATTTATTTGCATATTGCTTTCCTCGCACAGGGATGGGATTGGTGAGCAGGGAGAAACAAAGAACTTTTGAAAAGAATGTATAATTTCTGCAATTAATAATTACCCTCTCCCCCATAGTGGAGCACTTTTCTAAGGAAATTTCCTTAGAAATGGAAACGCTGGGCCTGGTAAATTTCAAAATTTTCTTGGAGGAGGAGATGCCCCCCCCACATCTTCGTTCCCAGGTTTTTGGAGTACAGGAGATGCCCTCCCCCTTGACAGTGTTCTATCCCCGCGGCCCTGACCATGAGGACCTATTACGTGCTAATCCCAATGCCAGATATTTCCTATTTATTACGTAAATTACGTAATGATTCCACAACCATCTTTTTAAAATTATTTTACGACAGTGTTCTGGGAATCGAACCCAGAAGCCACAAACGCGTTTTTATCACTATCAAACAACACGTTTTGGTTTGGCCCCAGGCCTGGACACTCTTTTTTAAAGCCAAACGAAAAGGAGGGAAACCGGAGTGCCCGGTGAAAAACCCTCCAAAGGTAACCTGAATTTCAGGTTACCTGACCGGCGGTCCGAATTTGGTATTTTTATTAGAAATCGTTCGCAATGACATGCACTTCAGTTTTTATCTATAATTCATCGTTTCAGCTCCGCTAATTTCAAACCTAGTCCCAGGAATTGCCATGCAATTCTTGATCCTCGTTAATTCGATTCTTCTGGTGGTCTAACCTGCGGAGCGCGCGCATATTTAGAGCGCGCGCATATTTAGAGCGCGCAAAACATCATGCTCTTAGACATTCAACTGCGCTTTGTCCGACAATGGCAACGAAAATTATTTCGGAATTATTCAAATGTTCATTTTATGATAAAAAAATACTTTTTCACGACTTGCATGCTTTATCATATCAAACTGATGTAGACAATAACACTTTTCTTCTACCCCTTTTTTAAGACATGCCTCATGCACTGTTTTTATTTTTATTTTATACGTTCTGGATTACGGTTGACCGAATATGAAGGAAATAAACGTAATCGGGCTGAACATGCAACTTACTCAATATAGCTAATCAATAATGTCGCCTTACCTTTAAATTTTCGTAACGTATAATTACCTTTGGTAAACAATGTATCGAATTTCACTTGCTTCATTGCTCCACTCCAAACAGTCACCTTCTTTTTCAACAGCATCTCGACGGTTGGGCGTGTAAGAAATTAAACAACATAGTAAGTGTGTCAAAATGCAAAGGGTTTTCTTTAAAGGGTTGGCTTTTCAGGCAAGAGAGTACTATACAATATTAAACCTACAGTTTAAACATTATACCTCGAGATACCCCCCACTATAAGTCCAGGTATCATGCAATGCAATATGGGAGGTATATTTTCTCCTCTTATACAAATTTCATCAAGTTAGTCAAAGTGATTAGATCACGTTTATTTCCTTCATGTTCGGGATTAATCGGATTTTTTAAAGCTTACAACTGCAAACCAAAAAATTAATACGAACAAGGGAAAAAGAAGAGTACTAGTGTCTAAACAGCAAAGCATTCATTTTTTTTTCATTTCAAACTTCAAAATTCCATGCTAAGGTATAATCTTTGTTGCCACTGACGGACGGTCCTTCGAAACGCATTATAACAGGCTGAACAGAGAACTTATATAATCATATAAGTACTCGCGATTACCTTCGTATTAATCTAAAATTAGGCTAATACGAATTCGATATTTTCTCTAACAAATTGCATTTTGTTAGTTTCTTTTGAACGCTTTAAAGCCATCATGCATACGCAGACGCTACGTCGTTGGATTTCACACGTATTCACACAAGTGACAAAACTAGGAATTTTTTATCGAGAAAACTCTAAAAATGCCCTCATAAGAGCTGTGAGAAATTTCCTGTTATCATGCATAGTCGAAAAGATTGAAATGTCACTTGATGTGTGAATATACTAGGTTAGACCACCAGGAGGATCCAATGCCATGCAGCATGCACTAATCATGCATACCTATAGTATATACCTCAACCAGCTTCCACTTGATCCTGCGACGAACCGTCTGATCCTGCGACGATCCTCCAACATCTAATTCATCACTGATCCTGCGACGATCCTCCAACATCTAATTCATCACTGATCCTGCGACGCTCCTCCAACATCTAATTCATCACTGATCCTGCGACGCTCCTCCAACATCTAATTCATCACTGATACTGCGACGCTCCTCCAACATCTAATTCATCACTGATCCTGCGACGCTCCTCCAACATCTAATTCATCACTGATCCTGCGACGTTCCTTCAACATCTAATTCATCACTGATCCTGCGACGCTCCTTCAACATCTAATTCATCACTGATCCTGCGACGCTCCTTCAACATCTAATTCATCACTGATCCTGCGACGCTCCTCCAACATCTAATTCATCACTGATCCTGCGACGCTCCTCCAACATCTAATTCATCACTGATCCTGCGACGCTCCTCCAACATCTAATTCATCACTGATCCTGCGACGATCCGTCTGGTCCAGCGACGATCCTTTAACATCTGATCCTGCAACGATACTTTAGAACAAAGATATGATATTAATTTCCAAGTCACAAATATCACTTAGATACCAGTATCATACCATACCACACCACACCATACCATACCACACCATACCATACCACACCATCTGATCCTGAGACGATCCTTCATCATCAGATCTTGCGACGATCCTTCAACATCTGATCCTGCAACGATACTTTATCAAAATGATATGACATTAATTTTCAAGTCACAAATATCACTTAGGTAGCAATATCATACCATACCATACCATACCATACCATACCATACCATACCATACCATACCATACCATCTGATCCTGCGACGATTCTTGAACATCTGATGCTGCGATAATCCTCCTGATCCTGCGACGATCCGTCATCATCTGACAACAAAAGTATGATATGAATAATTTCCAAGAGAGAAATGTCACTTATGTATAAAGCACTCAGGATAAATTATATCGAACCTCCAACACTCCAACGTCAGTCACTCGTGGCCTTCGCATTGCGCACGCGAATACAAAATGTCATGCACGTTTTAATACAAAATGTCATGCACGTTTTAATACAAAATATCATGCACGTTTGAATACAAAATGTCATGCACGTTTGAATACAAAATGTCATGCACGTTTTAAAACAAAATGTCATGCACGTTTTAATACAAAATATCATGCACGTTTGAATACAAAATATCATGCACGTTTGAATACAAAATGTCATGCACGTTTGAATACAAAATGTCATGCACGTTTGAATACAAAATGTCATGCACGTTTGAGTACAAAATTTCATGCAAGTTTTAATACAAAATTTCATGCACGTTTTAGTACAAAATGTCATCCACGTTTTAATATAAAATGTCATGCACGTTTTAATACAAAATGTCATGCGCGTTTTAAAACAAAATGTCATGCACGTTTTGGTACAAAGAAAACAAGAACACTGGACTATCATCTCCTTCCAGAAATACATATTTCATGTTTTTATGTTTTAGGCGCTCTCTGAGCGATATTTTTGTCCGGACTACATAGTCGTCAAGATGGAGAAAACACAAGTGATTGGGGCCCCAGAATCACTTGTATTCACTCCGCGTGCGCTTGATACGACCAGACTTCATGCAAAAATCATGCACAGGCGGAAAACTTGAAATGAAGGAGGTAAACAGAAGAGTGTTCAGTTTATATCTCAGTCAAAAAAGCCAAATTCCATGCAATTTTTACTCATGCATATTGTCGAAATCGAGTTTTGTATTTGCGTGCATAAATGTCCCAAGGCATGTCCAACATCTCTTTACGATTCTTTCGTTCTACAAAAACAGAACTTCGGTAAAACAAAAGGACAGGGAAGTCTAGCATAGTACAATCATATACGAATACAAATAATTATATAGGCACTGAGTTTCATCTTTCCCTTTGAAAACGAGCATTCCCTTTGCGTTTGGGCAACCCTGTCCGAAAAACGAATAGGCCAGCCGGGAAAGTTAGTTACGGTCATAAACTTCGAATTCCTTTCTATATATCAAAACTATTCTAGTTTCGTCCACCTTCACTGTCCGTAAACAAAGTGCCAACGTGTTTTTCAAGTCACAAATGCAAAATGAAAATACACATATATTAATAGAACAATACCTATTATTCGCTGCGAGCAAGCCTTTACGTTTCTCCTTCCCCATCTTTCGGCGCCGTAGTTCGTTCTGAAATCAAATAAGCAAGGAAAAACTAAATTAAAGTAACAGCTCATTTGCATTGGACATTTTCAATCGAAATATACAAGATAAAGCAATAATAATCGGCAAGAATATGGCTCCACTCGCTCACGTCTTCCCACGCTATTCAAATCAACACAGCGATCAGTCAATTCATTCACAAAGTCAAAGAAAAAGCCAACAGCTGTTCAAACTAACTATCAACATGTACCTGAGCAAGACTCTTCCAACTTTTCCTGAACTTCTTCGACTGATGCTTCTTTTTCGAGACTGCAAAGACTGAGTTTCGTCTAGATTCAACCGCCTTTTATTATTTCAACGACAAAGAAAATTCCAACGGACAATGAACGCATTTACAACAATAGATAATCAACTAACTCATGCCAGATTTGCCCAGAATACATATAAGTTAGCCAAATAAATATGTTTTGCATATTTCTATTGTCCGTTGTAAGTGATTAGCAAAATTCCGCTCCGTGAAGCGATTAATGGCTATTACTCTTAGCTTGATATAAAAGCCTTCTCTTTTCGCGTTAATCTTTTCAAACTAAACTAAAACAACTTTTTTCTCGGTTCCTGGTAGCAATTTCTTTTAGCCATTTTTTTTTACTTAAATATAGTCTAAACAGAAACGCTGCTTTAATATAATATAGTTTAGCTTTCTATCCAGGGCCCGATTAGGGGCTGGTTGTATAAAACTCTTAACAATAGAATTTTGAAGCCCACTCTAGGGTGTGATACACCTGGTCCCATGGTTGGCCTGGTGGTGACAGATCTTTGTGGTCAAATCCACAAAAAAATTAGAAAGAATTGCGATAGTGAAGACCTGTTGTTTTACTTCTTAAGTCAAATTACATGAATAAACATCTAAAGAGGCATGTTAAGTTCTGTTGCACCATGAGGATACATCAGTGATACTATATGTCTAAAAGTTGTTTTTCTACAGATTGTAAATTTGTTTGCCATTCTTTCAGCTTTTGTCGCAATATTCTCCATTGGTTCCTTTGGAATGTTCTGTGCGCTGCAGAACTACATTAGGTACAGAACAAAACAAATATTTTGTAAAGCAAACAACACATTTATAATTATATATCTGCAGACATACACAGCTTAGTAGCTATATCTATACATGTGGATATATTTATTTATGAGAAGCATAGGTATTTAGTGATCAATTGAAAAAAGTGTTACAAATTACCTTGTAATAATTTGTTTTTCAATTTGATCTATCCTCACATGAGCAAGCCTTGTCTTCAATACTAAAAAAGAGCGTATGTACATGATGTATGATGAAAGATTTAAAAATATTTTCTGATTGAAAAACAAGCATACCATTAATTACAAAACTTTCCACATCATCAACATTAATGTCCAACTTTTTGGATAATTCTTCAAATGTTATTTCACCATGTTCATTGACCAATGTGACAAAACTGAGAATTCGCATTTTTTTAAATTTCTTTCATGATTCAAACCTAATCCCAAAAATGATCACATTCAACATTACAGAAAATATGTGTAAATATAAAAAACAAAGAATACCTGTAGACATCAAAAAGTTGGAGTTATCTTCATAAAACTTCATATAATCCTGATATTACCACTCACAAATATTTCTAGTATCTGAAATTATATCAAATGAAACCTTATATTGCTTTTATCTAAAATTCTTGAGACGGCCGATGAAAGGACAGGTCACTGTCTTTACTATATATTTCATAAGTAAATATCACTTATAATCACAGAAAAGAATTATAATACCTGGTATATTAACTCCCCTTTCAGACTTTTTACAGGACCAAGTTCTAGCAAATGGTCCATGATCCAAACATTTGGTCGGTCAATAAAAGATACAATACATTTTATTGCATCATCCTTTGCTTCTACATTGCTATCCTCAGGATATGTTTTCAATAATTCTATCATCACCAAAGCAGCGTTGTCCCTATGGGATAATAATTGTTACCATAACCATGATGTTATTTTTCTAATTACCATGTGAACATTAACACATATTCTGAGAAAATAAAATTTTTTATTGTTTACATTTGCTGGAATTTTGAGGAAAAAATCCAAAAACAAAACGGGATCTAACAAGACCTGATTCACATGTGACTAAAAATTATAAAATTTGCTTAAACGTTTTTTGGTCATTGTTTATTAAATGAGAAGAAAGCGTTTTGGCATGTTTTATAAATACAAGTGTTTGAAGGAATTTTAAGAAAAAAATTGAAAACTGAAGGAGGAACCACACAAATCCTTGGTTAAAACATCATGAAATATTTTTTTAGGCAGTTGTTATACCATAGTAACCACACTATTATATTATAGTAATAATTATGCTATTTACCTTTGTTTGTTTGCAACAAATGAGTCATGAAGCAGGCGATAAATTTTTCTAGATTTCCACATCACTCCATTGAGCTAGCCAGATTTTCACCTAATAAGAATAATTAAATAAACCACTGAAGTTTTAAGTATATATTAGGAAAAAAACATTGATTTTAGATTTTTTCATTTAATTTAATTTAATCACCCACTTGATCAATATCTGTGTTAACCAATTCAAGAACACCAGAGTTGGCAGACAACTCTAGCTGATGGCAATACACATTATATCTTATTGGATCCATCTTGTTCAAACCACAAAACAAAAGGTTCATTCTACAATTAAATTAATATTATTTTATATTAAAACATATTCAAAGAGATTGCTACTGTCTTAAACACAAGATTTAAGACCAACTGCCACTTTGCTACTACCAATTTAAAATACTGTATGTTAATATAATTATTTCTGCACTTGAACATTTGAAATGATTGATAAGACCTACAATCTATGTCTTAGTTCAGCATGATATGTCATTTCAACCAAACATTCCAAAAAGGCACAAATGACTTCATCACGTTTTTCGGTAAGTGCAAATATTAATGATAACAAGCTGTTGAGGAAACCTTCAATCTCTAAAAAAAGATAAATAGTGAAAAATTAAAACATAATGAGCAACCTAAGATAACTAGATGTTAAAATACTATTACCTGCCTCACTGCATGTCTTTATCACATCAATGCAAACAGAAAATATTTCTGAAAGATTTTCACTTAAATCCTCTGGACCATCATCTTCTATTGTTGCACCGTTTGATTTAAGATAAGCTCGAAGTTCACCAACCTAATAGACATTAAGGTGAGGGTAAATTAATTAAGTTTTGTGGCACTTCACTCTGTATCAAGCAGGCATTACCATCCTACATAAATACACACACTATAAATCACCAGCATCGCAAAAGCTTATGTTTAATTCTTGCCTGTGGACCTACAACAAAGTTAGCACAATTTTTTTAACTGCACCTCGCTTGAATTTCAGATGGGCATGAATTGAACTGGAAATTAAGATCCTTCAACACTAATTGGTATCCATATATAATTATTATCTATATAATATAGATTTTACTATCCTGTCTTTCCATTTATATAATTATGTATATTGCATGCAAATCAAAATATAGAGTGCTCCAAGCTCATTAAAGTAGAAGAGAACATATAAATTTTAAAACATTAAAATCCTGAGATATCTGAATGTGGGAGTCGATTGTAAGTTATGGTGATGACTTACTTTTAAAATAGATACAAGCAAAACTCATGACCGAAACCAATATAAAACCATGCGAAACTACAAGAGTAAAATCTTACCTGTTCTCGTACAGCTATGCCATGAAATACAGGCAACACAGTATCCATGTGTATTTCTCTTCTTTCAAGTGTTTTTGCACAGAATAAATAGTAAATATAGATTAAAAAAAAATACAGAAATACAATCTGTAATACAAAATGTCTTCGCTCTTTCAAAATCAACACGTTTCTCTATCCCAGATGAGCCCGTGTTTAGAACGGATGTTTGTATTGTACGTCATGTTGCACATATATACACATTAAATAAATTGTTTTAGCAAAATATTAGTTCTTTCAAGAAAATATAGCTTTATAAATGACATTGCTAGATTGCCAAGCCCGAAAACGTGGCCTGGACATGACAACTGGTCTTATTTTGAATGCATTTTTGTGCATAATAATTGCAATCGTAAATTTAATTTTTTGCAAACATGTATCACTTTACAAGAAGTGAATGAATAATTCGCTTGATTGAGAAATTAGGACACAGCGGTAATTCAATTGTTTTTATTCTCTTGACTTGTTTTCACGCGACTTGATGATTTTATTAGAGCCACGTTGGATTTAGTCTAAAATGTTTCAGGTAGTTACGTAAAAATAACGTTTCAAAAAAGGACAATCTTGCGGAATTTTTTCCCGTGTTAAATTAAAAGTCAACATCATATTCAGCCCAGTTTAATTGCATTATCTTGGGGAGCATTTGAAGAGTGCGCTGCTCGCGGAAACCACTTTTAAATGATGTTAAAACTTCATCACAGTTCAGATGAGAAGGGATCATCTAGCTCGCAGATGACAGCATCGTTGCGTTCTAATATTCTAGGAATTGTTTTCTTGTAAAATTCATTGAGGATGTTTGCTGTTGATGCATCAAGACTTGTCAAAGATTTCTAGAGAGAATAATATTAAAGTTTTCACACAAGATTAAATACTTTTAAAACACAAGAATACGAAACGACTTATAGGAATATTTCCTACGAGACTAACCTGAAACCGATCATTACCAGATTTCAACAAGGAAACAAGAGCCATCTCTGCGGCAAATTTCAATGATGTGTTTTTTTCTTTCGATAAAGGAAGTAATCCAGAAATGGTAG
Source organism: Dendronephthya gigantea (assembly GCF_004324835.1). Lineage (NCBI taxonomy): Eukaryota > Metazoa > Cnidaria > Anthozoa > Malacalcyonacea > Nephtheidae > Dendronephthya > Dendronephthya gigantea. The sequence goes on along the minus strand of NW_021163188.1, from coordinate 350,089 downwards.
ATTTAAGAAATGATACTGGTATGTCATGTATCTTCTCGGAAATATAGTAGATGGCGTCACAAGTCAAAACTTGAATATCCAAAGATGAATGTTGTATTCCCTACACATAAGAAATATAGTGAAAAAAAATAAGAATGGTATTCCACCATAACCCACCGTTAACCTTTGTATGAAATGATTTATTTGCAAGATCAATGATTTGTACTAGACCTTAGTTATTGATGGAATAATCTCCTCAGGAAAATCTCTTTCTTTTACACAGTTGACAGCTGCGTAGCCCAAGCATTTTATTGCTGTTTTACAAATGGGAATCTAATAACAGATAGATCATGTATGATCTCAATATTTTCTTCAAACATAGATATAAATACAAGGATCACGAAGACAATTTCATGGATTAAATCAGTCTTCTTACCCGGTCGTTTGAAGAGAGTGTGTTTGTCAGTTGAAGTAAAGTTTCGAATAAATTAAGAAAAATCAATCTTTCACAGCAATCATAAAACAACGCAGATATTGTTAGACATCGACCATGACGTAATGTCCACTCAACCGTTGAATCGCTCACTTGAAAATAAATTTGTAGTCATTTACAATAAAGATCACGGTAAACTGTGATCAGTTGAAATCTGTGCTACGAGATCAAAGCATACCTAAAATATCAGTTTTCACCAAACTGGTTAACTCGTCATCAGGAGTAATTCTTGCCAAAGCCCCAAGACACCCAGCAGAAGCAATACGAATAGTTTCCTTCATAAAAAACACAAATGTTAAAACACTTGGACGACATGATAGCAGTTTACAGTAAACGGTATTTAATAAACCAAGTTGGTAATATTGAACATACCTCTGCATGACTTTGGAACGAAAGCAAGGTTTGTGTTAAATTTTGCCGAACATTGTCTCCCATCTTATTACCAACACTGAACAGAATTCCACGCAATGCCTGTTCTATAGTTTCTCTATATTAAAGATCGGTGTTTTAGCAAAATTTAGCGTTTTTAGTTTTGTGATTGCCATCATACAAATATGGAAAATCAGTAAAGTCGGCAAACCTGATTTGATTATCTTCTGTATTTTTTATTCCATTGTGCAGTTCAGTAAATAGAGGATCAACTCGGGAATGCAGTTTAACTAAATGTTGTAAAGCTGTCGACGACTGTTCACGGACTATTTTGTTTGGATCATTTAACGCCTTTATGAAAGTTGTTTGCAGCTGGGGTAAGAAAGGTTTTAAGACAATTCCTACCTGGGAATGAAACAATTAAATCAATATAGCATCTCGTTAAAATGTATGAAAGTAATGGAAGTTATAAGCTGTATATAATTTGTTATAACCAAGTTATAAAAATGACGTTAACATTTACCTTGACTAAAAGCAATCCCAAGGTCTGAAGTACAGCCACTTTAACATTCCAGCTGAAACGGTCACCTAAGATGCGTATTAGCGGTCCAGTAATACTGACGACTGAAGGTTTAAGGGCCAATGCTGATGTCAGTTTTATAACCTGACCCAGTCCTTCAGCCGCGTCTTGTTTAACATCAGGAGCCCCATTGAGAATTCCTTCCCGAAATATCGGCAGTAAAGGGGTAATGCCCTGAAAGAATATTTTGAACAAGATAATCGTTGTAAATGTATTGGTGAAAGTCCACCTAGCATGAACATCTAATGTAATGCCTTAAAGGCTTATTGAGCAATACGTTTCAAATTACCTTGGGCTTCGGAAGACAAAAGCCAGGAAGTTCATAATTATCCTCTAGATCATCAGATATATATCTGATAGCTCGACGAACATGAGGAATGTGTTGTATTTGTTCCGGTGGACCAAGTCTCTAAATGAATAACATGGAAACATTCTCATATTGATTCAATTCGCCTGAAACAAATTATTTATTGTCGTTTTCGTGAATTAACCTTTGTTACGGCGTTTAAAGCATTCCAACTGATCTCAACAACTTCATGGTCCGAATCGTTGAATCGTGATATGATAGAATGAAGCAACGCAGGAGTGTATTGCGATAGATCTGCCTTGGTTGACGTACAATATGAATGTAACAGATTTAGAGCAGCCTACAAGAGGAGTACAAGAGGATAATGAGTAACATATAGGCTGCTGTCATTTCCGGTATAAAACTTTACCTTTCTTATCGAAATTGTTTCATCTTTGCAATATTTCATCAAAACATCCAACACAATTTGAGTTCCTGAATCATTTCGAATTGCCAATATCAGTGTTCGAGAGTTCTCCAAATTCTAACAACATCAACGAAGTGGATGTGAGGTATACTTTGAGAATGATCTGATAACGAAGTTTTAAAAGAAAAACCCAAATAGGGCACCACAGGGCTTTAATTCAAATGAACTTAAATATTTCCTAACGCTTGAGATAATTGCGTTGAGAGTAATTTCTTATCATTAGGTAATCTTTTTTTCAGTTGATTGCTTTCATTATTTAGGAACAACTGCGATATTGGCGATGCTCTTAACTAAGTTTTGGCTGGTTGCAATTGTACTCACCTGGGACTGTTGATCAGGAGATGAAACATGGCTGATTGATCGTAAAAGAGCAGGAAGGATGTCAGACAAATGATCAGTTAAAGCGTCTCCTGCAACAGACGACATGGACGCCAAGGCTTGGGTATTCACAGGTGCGGCGATAAGCTGCAATGAACAAAAAGGAACCTATGAAATCTGATAACTCTGTAAAATTACCCAATCACTACGCAGTGGTAGTGGAAGTCGTCTCCGAACAGTGGCGAGGGCAAGTGTGCTCCAGATTAGAACAAGAATTACTATCGTGGTCTCGTGGTATAACAAATTGATTTACTGATATTGAAGATGGTTTCATGAAAGACGTATGTACCTGAGGAATGATAAACGGTAGAACCTCTTTACTTCGAACTGACATGATCTGGCGAAGTCCATCCAAAGTGTTCTCATGTTGATCAGGATCAATCTAATAAGTTCGTAGAATATTTTAAAATTGAACCAAACTATGACACGATCAAATCCAGAGCTTACCAGTTTCACAAGAAGAATAGGAATAATGTCGTTGATCGCTTTGACTCCGATTGTTTTGTACAGATTATTGAACGTTTGAGCAGCACAGCTTCTGACCTCTGCCAGTGGATCACACAATGCATTGCGAACTGTGGGGATAACCGAATCCACATACAACAAAACCTAAGAGAGTTAAAATCATGAAACACTTCTGATATTCCCGCTGTTATGAAAACAAAAATTAATTCCGAGTGTTATACACTATAGCACACCAGTACATTCATTTTCATACTAAATAATTTTCCCTTTTCGGTGTAAAAGCAAGTGAAGTCTCAGTTGTACCTGTTCTCTGCTTGTTGAGCCAATGATCTCACTCAGACCAATGCAAACTCCTTGTCGCTCAACGGCTTCATTGCTTTCCAACCCTCGCTCTAAAATCGGTATAATTTCAGGCAATATCCTCTCTCCCAGCTTGCGTACAAGATCTCCCAGTGTTCGAGCAGCGATCTAATAGGAAAACAAAAAATAAACATTTTCGTCGCATTGGATCAAATATTATTACTTTGATTACGATGTTTATCTATCCTTATTTTTGCACAAGATTTCGAGCTTGTCATGTCACAATTAAAAACTCGACATCAAACACCAACCTGTCGTTTATCCAGACTAGTGCTGGCTAAACAGCCCAGTAGTAATGAAAACAAAGTTGATAAGATTTCTCTCAAGACTCGGGGTGTATTGGGTACGACAACTTTCCACACATGAAGAGCAGCTTGACGGACTGGTAACGAGACATCAGAGCGACCCATGTACAGCCCTGATAACACTCGATTACGTCTCTCATATCCCAAACAGTCTATGATCGCCTGAGAAAGAAGAAACGTTGAGCGAAATCATTGAACTATACGCAAAATTGGGGGAATGGAAAGGGGAGTTGTAGATTACTTTTCTTCAAATGCGTAGTCTAACCCACCTGATTTGAATGGGAGGTTCCAAAGTTATCATCTTCCTCTCCTTCTGTCGTCATCTTGCCTGAAACACCCGATATCTTATACAACAAATCTCCCATTAACTGGATGGAAGATATACGTATCCTCCAATTATCATCAAACAATCCTTGTTCTAACTGAGGTAAGAATACCTCAATGGCTGTCGTTGCATACTGACTGACGATCCTTTGACCAGCCTTAAGTGAAGTACCACGTACGAACTCTGATTCATCTGAAAGTCCCTGTGTATAAAAATAAAACACATTTCTAACATCCTAAAACATGAGTAATAAATGGTTCAAACGCTTTTTTAGAAATAGTAGATATACCTTGAGTATAGAAGGAATGATATCTCCAACAAAAGGTGTAAATTCTGTGCCAAACGTCGACGGCAGATAAAGATAGAGCATTAAATATCCTTCTTTGATATGTGCTGCAATATCAGCCCTCTCTGTTGCAGAGATCACATCTGGCATCAACTGTGAAAGACGTTCAAAACCCAAACCGCACAACACCTCACTCAAACCTGAAAAGACAGGTTAGAGCTTTATGATAAAAACTTCGCGTTGTGACGCTGTTTCCGGACATAGTAGTACAACGTTATTTTAAAGGTCTTTTCTGAAATCTGCAGTCTGTGTACTAAGAAGCTAGGAAAACTAACCTTGTGCCGCACCAGAGCGATCAACACTACTTGTTTCAGATATCAAAGTCTCCATCAACCATGGCAGAAGATCTGAACAATTTCCTTCTCCCAGTTCTTTGACAAGAGCCCCAAGAGCACGTGCTGACACAGCGCGAACCTGGGGGGGCAGAGTTATTTGGTTAAACAAGAACTCTTTCTAAAGTTGATTGGATTACAAGAAGTAAACCTACCTCAGGGACTGGGTCTAATAAAGCTTGCTTAAGACCTGGCATTACTGAAGACAGATATGGATTAAGATCCTAAAAAATATGAACGATTTAAAGCTTAGACATCCTGTTTCCTTTTTTGAAACCCGAAAATTTCTAAATACATTAGACTTTGAATATCTCGTACTAACCTTCTGATCAGTCAATGAGTACATATTACCAATGATTTGTGCCGCCATTTTCTTCGTCTCTGTAGATCTAGACTCAAGAGCCCGATGAATGATGGGCATAATTATAGCTAATGACGGCGCATCAATCACATGAACAAATGACGTCATTAAGAGAACTTGAAGCGCTTCAGTGGTTTTCGATGTTGGGTCACTCAGAGCTTCCAGAAGAACAGGGGAAATGGCTAGAAATATGGAATGAAAATGATTGCATGACGTACAACTATAATATCCGCGAGTGAAGACAGTCTATGCTGGCCAACCTTGTATTTCAGGATTTCGTATGACAGAACCAATGTGTTTGAGCGCTTGAGCTGCAGCTTTCTGTACTTTGATATGAGAGTCTGTCAAGACTTCGATCAATCTTGGCACAATGTTGGGTAAACAAGAGGAAAGTTGCTTTGGGGCGCAATACGCCATCGCACCAAGCAGCTCAACACTCCCTGACAAACAAAATTTATCGAGCAGCGTAAGATAAATGAAAATGGTAACCCAACACAAGAAAAAGATTTTCACCTGTCTTTGTTCTCCAGGCATCTTCTGTGAGTGCTTTAAGTAGCGATGGTAAAAACAAGTTTAACTCCATGAGCACTCAGATTCCTCATCATAGCTCTGGCCGTGTCGTCTGTTGCCTGAAATATTGACCAATCAAATTTCATAACTTTATCATGTGATAACTCTATCAAATGAACCAGTCACAACGAATAGATTCACCTAAGGTGCACTATAAATGAAAAGTTGCGTTGACTGTATATAGACTATGGTATTTAAAGCTTATAAACAAGTTACACCTTTCGCATACAATTTTTGATTCAACTTACATCTCTGCGAATTGATTTCCATCGCCAAAACAGAGTAAAAGATGAGGAAGACATGAACTATGTATGGCTCAAATAATCGTCCAAGGATGTGGCAGAGAAGTTCAAATGCAAATAAAGCTCCTGTTCGCCAGAAAAAGATGATGAGCAAGAAGAGAAAGCTATAATTATTCCTCTACAATGGTCAATTAACCTTCTCTGTGTCTGTAGTTCTTTTTTATCTTGTATAGCGTCTTGCAAAGTTGACATTATATTCTGTTGTTTTAACGACAATATCCCCAAGCCTTTCACAAGAGAAGCTAGCCATACGCCGCTCCACGACGCTCGCCATAGACTGTTGGTCTAGTAACTAACAAGAGATAATGAGAGCAAAATCAAGCATCACTCTTCATTGAAAACGACAACAAACTGTTACAACTAACTTTTGTTAAAAGATTTTTATAATATCGGTGCTTCTTCCTTGATTGCTGGACAAGAGGAGGAAGACAGTTTGAGACCGCCTCCTGAACCTGGAAATAAATACGAATTTATAGTAAGTCATTGCAACGTTGAAGAAATATGATGCAAAGAGAACTCACCTGTGAGACGGTGTCGACAGAGCGCTAAGTAGTTATCTATATTGGATGAACCTTAATTGAAAAAATTGTCATATATGAACTGCGAATTAAAAAAAACTAATTTTTGCGAACAAGTACAAGTCCATGAGCAGAATCCAAATATCCACAAAAATGGATATTTAAAATACTCACCTTTGGATCTTCTTTGTCAAGATGTTTTGCTAAACATCCCATCATATGATAACGGACTGGCGAATAGTGTCATGTGAGGAGGATCTGGAGCTTTATCAAAGAACTCTTCAAATATTTCCAACAGAGATGAGGTATTGTCCTAAACAAAGGAAACATTGATATTTAAAGCGCAAATGATAAATCTTGAAAGTTTGTAGAACGTGATAACCTTATACCTTTCCCAAATGATTGACGGCAGCCAATGCAGCTTTTAACATTTCCCCTCGAACATGTTCATTGCAATCCCCGAGGGCCGTGGGGACGAAAAAGGTAAATAATTTAACGACCTAGAAATTAGTAAATAACAAATTTAGGTTTTTCTGGAGTGAATCCAAGCATCAAGACTATGCCATTCACCTCGTCATCTGTGAATAAAGTAGCCATGTCACGAAGTGCCTTCGCATCCCGCGCCTTTCCTTCCAACGATCTGGATATTTGTCTCCAACGATCCTTCCAAGTTCATCTCGCTTCAGGGCTGGAAGCTGAAATAATAACTATTCTGAACTTTCTAATTCAACTTATCACGGAGATCTGCATCTGTATGATCTAGTCTGCAGATAAAAATATAAAACACGTACCTTTAATTTGGCTTTGTAAACATCAATAAGTTGCACCAAGATCTCATCCGTGATACTTGGATGTTCTTTTACAGCCTCACACAAGGCAAGGCTAGCAGACTCCTGTATATCATCCACATCACATATAACATCCTGCGCCAGATTGCGACATAATCCCTCTTGGACAAAATATCCCATTTCGTTCCAAAGTCTAAGAAGATGTTTAACATTCACATCATATAATTAAATCACTAAATCATCTCCGATGATTTCAAATTACCAAAGCAGAACTGTACAAACCTGTCTGCGAATTTTGATGTTTCACTATCGCTGTCAAATCTTGTCGTCCAAACTCTTTGTACCACCGGATGGACCTCCACAGAATCTTGTTCCATGTTCGGTAAAATTAAGTTTAGAGCTTGAAGACATTGTATAGCAACATAGCGAAGAGATGAGACGGAGGAATAAAGTGACGAGAGAAGAACATTGATTTCTTCATCTGAAGCAATCGTACAGCCTTCCTCGCCACTTGAAGATTTCGATAACTCTACCATACTGACACAACCCAGGCGCTGGAAAAAATAATTAACTATTAAGTTATCGCCACATTTTAACTAAAAAAATCAGTTAATAAAATCAATTTTATGAATTGTTGCGGTCTTTTATTTGAAAAGGAATTTTTAAACTCAAGAATTACAGTTTTTGTTTCACAGTAGGTTTATTATTAACCGAAACTTACTTGTATTTTAGAAGTTGTGACGGAGTCAGAATGGTGTTGAATAATTTCTGTAAGCAATCTCAACATTTCCGCCCGAGGAAGGTTGCTCGGACCAGTCTAAGAAAATTACATTTGATATCAATGTTATACTGTATAATTACAAAGTGTTTACTAACCAGGAACTAAATGATGGTGAAATCTTATAGCTAGTACCTCACTATATCGTTCATCAATATCCTTTTCACGCATGCGCAGTCTACAGTGTTGCGCTAAAACTTCCATTGTTCTTTCTTTAACATCAACACTCAGGGCAGAGTTTGTTAGAATACACGATCATTTGGAAAGCAGAAGGAAAACGTCGTACACATTAACAGTTCCTTTTCATCACCCAGCCTAAAACAGAAAATATCACGAGTAAGACTCTTAATAGTAAGTTATCCTCTAAATATTGGATGAAGAGAGTATCATTATCCATTGTGACAGCCGCTAGATTCTCACCTGGCAGATTTTAAGCTTTCTTCGGACGAAATAGTTGTGTTATAAAGATCGTTAATCACTCTCTCCACCCCAGCAGCCAAATATCTTTCTTCCCAACGTAAACGCAATGGACAACGAGCTTGGTGCAGTTGTAATGTCAGCCATGTGATACGCTCACCTGGAAAGAAAATGTGACAAGAATGAATTGGAATAAATTCCAACCTTTTGTTCCTGCACATTTCACTTGATTTAAATTGAGTTGAAGGGTTTTTTAATAGCACTGTTATATTCCCTGCTTTGATTAGTTCAACATAATATTTTTGTAAGTTTGCATGGTGACATCAATAAGTATTTCATGAAGAATATTGCACTGATGAAGGCCCGGGTTAACGGACCGAAAGATATATATATATCAGAATAATATTGTCAAACCTACCTAAATAATGAATTTTCTTTGGAAACACGATATCTCCAAGCGTGATAAAAACGTGCAGAACACGTGGTGCAGCCAAAGGGGACTTAAACAGTGACGTAATAGATTGAAGTAAGATAGGGATGTGTTGTCTCAACGAAGGAACTTTCGTAGAGACAGCTGTCTGAGCCACCAGGCAAGCATGACTGATTTCTATATCGAGCTGAAATGATAATCTATAAGATAAACAATTTCATTAGAATTCTAACTTCGTGTGTACCCAATAAACTTACTTCTTCAATTCTTTTCCTAACTTCATTTTCTTTCTCGAGTTGTGCCATCATCGCTTCACGTTCTTTCTTCGTCATTTCAACATTTTCACTTGATATCTTCTTTTTCATTAATTCCTGAAACATATTTTCACTTCATTTTCACAAGCAGTACTAACAAACATCAAGATATACTGTAGACTTTCTTGTACTTATAATAAGCACCACTTGATTGAATAATTCCTGACAAACCTTCCTGAGTTGCAATTCCTCCAACTGTTCCTCGTAGGAATACGCTTTCGACTCTCGCTTCATATTATGATGCTGAAATCGTTCACCTTCCTTTATTCTAAAAAAAACGTTGTCAGTCTCTGCACTTTGCTGACTCTGGTAGTAAACGCTTAAAAATAAATGACTTACTCCATGACCCTCGACTGATCGTATAGAACACCTTCTGGTGTATTGAAAATTCCAAACTCCTCGTCTGTCACAGTTTCGAACTTGGAATTTCGCAACGTTTTTATGACGTAAGCCATCACGTCATCAAATATAATATTCTCCGCCTCTATAAGTAAAGTTCGTATGAGGGCTGGAAGTACCTAAAATATAAGATATGTTTGTGGTTAACTCCTGAGTTTTAGTTAATGCAGAAAGAGAGAGAAACAACAGCCAACGTCAACAAAACCAATGCTAAATGAATCCAAGAATGCTTGTCTATATTCATTGAGAATTTCAAAACCAACCTTTACATTTTTGCTCGACACAAACATTTTCAATATTTCGTCTTTATTATTTTTGATCAATTCCTCAATATTCAACTTGAGTTGCAGAGTCAAATCTCTCCACAGAGTTGGGTTGGATGAAGCTAGATGTGAAAAATAAATTGGATGAACCTACATCGGATATATACAGTTATTATTGCCACATTTAAATAACGAATATGAGATATTAAATAACACTGACTGTACCTATAAGTGGATGATGAGCGTCTTCTAAAACGCAGATCATAACGCTCGGAGCATATTTCTTGTCGTCACGATCTTTAAGTGGGATGGTGACAATATTCTCAAGAACTGAAGCAAGAATTCTTGGTGAGAAGTTCACTGTGTTTTCATTTTCGACTTTTTGATCTGAGACCACTTCAGTTTTCCTGAGCATTGATGAGGTGACCTAAAGCGAGGGAGGTAGGCTAAGACACGTTCATTTCTCCTGAGAAATACAGTTAAGCCTGGGACGCAACACAACACAACACAAACCTCTGAACTATTTAAAAGTTCTCTGAATTTCTCAAGCAGAATCATTTGCAACTTGATTCCTCCATCCTCCGCCAAGGAGCACAGTTTTGAAAAACAACTCTTCGCTTGTTGGCGAGTTTGATAATTCTGATGTGTCAGAGTGAACACCAGACCAGAGAACCACCAGCTAAGAGAGACACCAACATTAATAATAAAAACAAACTCGATTATTTTCCACTAACTTTGGATACCTTGCATTTTCAACACCGATTTTCTCGTCTGGATGACTCATCAACTTTTCAAGAATCAAGTGCAGCTGGTGGAACACTTAAGTGAAGAATTTTATTGAAAAATTGAGTCCGAAATAAAAAATGTAAAGTGGAACTACAAGATATGCTTTCTTACCCACTTCTGTAACGCTTGAAAGGAATTTAGTAGCAGTAAATATCTGACTCTTAGAATCAAAAACACAGTCCCAAAATGAACGAAGTTTTGAATCTGCAAACCAATGGATGGATTATTACAGATCTATTTGAAAACAATATAGTTCTTAGATAAAAATTATGAACATACCAATTTCAACATCTGATTGCCCAAGTTGTATCAATATTAACGTAGCTGTCAGTGCTTCAGAAATAACACTTGGTTGATGACTTTGAGTGAACACTTTTTCTACTGTCTAGAGATATACATAATATACGAAAATATCACAACTGGTGAAGTTGGTGAATAACATCATTACAAATGATAAAATGGTAATTAATGCCTGTGTCTTATAATCTACTGCATTAGCCTGATTACTGGTATCGTAAAGACAATCAAACTTACCTTCAGAAGTTGCGGTATTGTTGAAACTGCTTGATTCAAAGTATTACCTGAACAAAAATTTTATATAAGTTGAGAACATCACATTTATTCATTAGAAAAAAAATATCATTCTGAATCCCAACCTCTACAAGATGCTGCAATACAATTAAGATATCCTCCTCTGACCATTGAACTGGACTTTTTGTTCAACATGGCTTTCTAAAGAGATGAAGGAACAATGTCATAACTTCTGAATTCTGACCAGAGATTCTTATTCAACTTTTCATGTTAAACACAGTACAAATAAACCATACCTCAAACATTTGAAACAGGTTGCCAGGAACTTTATTGGTGATATGTAGACACCATTTCTTCAGCACAGTTAATGCCTGGACAATTACATTCTCATTAACTGAAAAAAATATATCAGAAATGTATAAATTTCCTTTTGAATGAAGGGGAGGACACCTTTGTGCAATTGCCTTTTAAACAAACTTTTTATTGTAAGATGTGTTGTTTTACCCTCTTGTTTCAGAAATATTTCCATCTTCTCAACAACCAAAGTTGCCAAATGCTCCAGTTGAGAGGAACCACTTACGGAGTTATTTTCAAGATTATAGAGACCTGAAAATACACTAGAAATGGTGGAATTAGTGCATAAAGAAATCAGCCATGACATAAAGCTCTTGTACTGTACCTTTCAGCACACCAACTCTATCTGTCCACACAGTCAATTTCCCTTCAGCTCCTTAATTGCAAGAAAAAATTGTTATAAATTGTATAAGTCAATATTTCAGTCTTGGAAAATTACCATGAAGAACAGCAAATAGTCTTTCAATCATTTCCTTAATGCACATCCAATCACTGCATTGTCGGGATAAGTTTTCCACACATAAGGCAGCTTCTTCTCTGATAAACTCATCTTTTGAATAAAGGTGTGCTGGAAAGAAAACAAGCAACATCTTCAGTTTGATGATCACTGAAAACCATGTAAAGTAATAAAAAAACAATCATACAATTTACCTGACAAACTTTTACAAAGAACTATAGCATGTTGTGACAGATCAATTGAAACATCTTTTAAAAGATGTGAAAGAGCTAAAAATGAACCAAGATGACATCATGTTAATGTTAAATGACAATTAATTTAAAACCTCATCACCAGGTGAGATATAACTTCACAAGAAAATTTTGACAAACCTTCGATGACCAGTTCAGGGTTACGAAGAAGGGATTTCTGTACTAGAGGTAAGATGGTTTCCTTAAATTCTTCATGACCAATGTGCTGAAGTAATGTTGAGCTTGCCTCCTAAAAAATTTATAAAATAGTTGTTACATTTGCCTTCATAACTGAAAAAGTTATCATAATAACCAGGCAATGAAAAAACAGCATTCACATCTACGAGATTTCTAACATCAACTAACAAGTAACAACACAGAATCGTTCAAATGATCATGGTATAGGGTTCAATTCAAATCATCTGTTACATCAATCCATCACTTACCAAATAGGTTGTCTCTGCTTTGACCTTTACCATAAATATTGTCTTCACATACAGATCAATAACATTTTTCTAAAAGAAAAATAAGTCACTTATTACCTAAACTACTAAGTAAAAGAGATTCAAATTACCAAACACTATGACAACAAACCATAGTCTCCTTTTCTTGAGTTTTATTGTGTTTCATCTTAGAGCAGAATGCCAGGAGTTCACTTACAGTACGCAAATAAACCTAAAGGTGAATTCTTCATTAATGTATAGGCAGACATTTATTTATTTAATTCACAGAAACATGTAACAATGAATACTTACAAGTGAGGTAGGAAAAGAGAATATTGCTTCAAAATAACTGGATATAATTTCTGGATTCTAAATAATAATTAAGAACTTTAATAAGCTCAGTACTTTTCAATTATATTTGGATTACCAATTAATTAACATCGAACGAAGATGAGATGATCAATGGTCAGAAGTGCATTGGAAAAGGAAAAAACAATTCTTTAGGGAATAAAAAAGACGACCAAATGTTTGGCTTAAAATGTTTTTATTCCAGATATCTAAAGGGTGCTCAACCAAGATCAGTACTTACATTATGAAGAATTCTGCGGAAATGATTCTTAGCAGACATTTGAATTTTCTTGGCTCCAGAACAAACAACAGACATTAATGAACACTGAGACTGGACAATCTTGTTCCAGAGAACTCCCTGGCGTTCATCAGCATTGTTGAAACCATGTGTGATAATGAGACACGACCATTTAAATGGTGGCAGGAGTGAACCTGGAACACTGTAAAAAAATGCATTAGATCTTATTTTAAATGTACATCAAACCTTGATCATGATCAAAATCCTTATTGTTTAAATCAAGCTAACCTTTGACCATGTTTAAGTCCTCTTGTAATATTTGACAACATGTTAACAAGTGGTTCTTTTGAAGCTTCAGCTGCCAGAGGAAATTAGATACATTGTCTCACACTTTAAGGAATAATTTTGTGCTTGAAATGCAAAAATATATTACCATGATTCATCAGGGTTGTCTTCACAGCTTTTAGCACCAGTGATCTTGAATAATTGTCACTAGAATTTGTCAGTATTTGAAGATTATTAGGACCTTCTTCAGGAGTTAGTATGAGAGTAATAATTGTTAATTATTGTTCTAATTCTAATTATTGTTGTAATTCTAATCATTATTGCTATAATTCTTACTTGTAGGTGTACAATGTTGATGCAATTATTTTTGCAAAGGCTTTTACTCCAAGTTGGGAAAATTCTAAAAGTAATAATTATTAATTGCTTGTGTAACTACTCTTGAAATGCCCAGATCACTACAAAGCTGAAATGATACAATTTGAGTTAAAAGGTTAATGTCAAGGGCATGCATGTGCCAAAAGCAATAACTTAGTTGCTTATCAATTTAATTTTTTTACCATAATTGGTGCAACCAGACTGGTTGTGGGCTAATGAGGTGGTGCTAGACTACCAGTTGGTTCACTTTCAGAGAAATTCTCAAGACTGGAGCATAGGAGGGTAACAATCTACTGATATACCTTTTACAGCTTTTGATAATAAATTGTGATAATAATTTACAAAATACCTTTCCATTTTATACTTGGAAACAGTAACTCTTCAAATACAATTCTTCGTTGTTCTAGTTTAGGACTGTTGACTTCGGAAATACAACGTACTAAGAGGTCTCCAAGCTATAGTAGTGAAGAATACAATTCATTAAATTACCGCTATAGGTTTACAATAAAAAAATTAGAGCCACATGAAATCATTTGTAAATTTTACAGAATTAACACGTTTACCTTTGAAGCCTCGGCCGCCATTTTGAATTGCTCACTTAGCTCCACTGAGCTCTATAAAAATCAGAATGCAGATTTTGCAGGTGATATATTAAGAAGAAGCTCGCCTTATGTTAACTTCCGCTCCATCATTTCCGGATATTTTATGGCTTCACATCCAAACATTGCGTTGTTAAAATGTGAGAAGAAGCACAGTGTTTTAGCACTGAAGTAATGGAAGGTATGGCAAATATTCAGAAACTAGCTAGACAAGCTTTAAAGACATTCAAGACTGCCAGTGGATTGCCCTTAAAAGAAAATTTGGACTTGTTAATGTCGATGGTAGGTTAGCCCATATTTTACTCTTCATTTCGCGTTAAATTTTTCTTTTAATATACTTAAACAAAAATTGTCATTGCCGCAAACCACGAACAAGAATGACAGTGTGTATAAAACACTTTAGAAAGAAGAGTTAGAAAGTTGTAAAAACGTGTATATTCTCACTTCGTTCAATCATCTGACCCAACTAATTTAATAGTTTCAACTAATTTTTTGCCCCGAATTTCATACTTTAACCCGTTTGATTCAAAATTTTAGCATCGATAAACGTTATTCTACAAATAGACATCAACATAAACTTCATATCATGCGCTTAAAGACGTAAATGAAACAACAGTATAACGCTAATTGATACTATAATTACTTTGTTATTTTTAGATGGGTGCGATTACTGCAGAAGATGTAAACCTGACCCCTCCTACTAGGGAAAGGAGGTTGAGTTACCCAGGGGAAGCCCCTGTCTCACATGTAGACATACTAGAATGCCCATACTTTTCAATGGCAGTGTTTATCGTGAGCAAGGGTAGAAAACTTCCTCTTCATGATCACCCTGGAATGTATGGATTTTGGTGAGGCATATTTAAGATTGTTTTCACATATCACATTACATTATGTCATATTGTCTCATCCTAAACATTACATTATTTATAATCACCAGATGGTGGTGAAGTATTGCTACTTATTGAATCAACCTCAAATACTTCAATGCAAAAGTGAAAATGTGTTTTATGAAAAGGAGATTATTTTCTAATACTGATAACTTTACAATAATCTCTGTATTATAACAGTAATATAATCTGTATACATCTTTATATGTTTATGCATTTCTAGTAAAGTCTTATATGGCTCCATTCAAGTTAATATGTATGGAACGATTGATAGGTTAGTTTGGTTTAAGTTGATCTACAAGTGTAAAATGTACCACATGTTATCTGCAAGAAAGTTGTCACTTGCCACTTGGATGAAATTATAATCAGATAATCTTATATTGGATCTGATTGGTCAGTAAAAGTGGCAATGTCATTCAAACTTATGTTGTGCTTGACATAATAGGCCAGTAATTTTCCTAATGTCATTCCTTCCTGTTCCCCTTGACAAAGAGGCAAATATCATAGCCTGGGGGAATTTCATGTCATCCATTATTCTCAAATTATCTTTACTTCAACAGTGAACATGAAAATACAAATGGAGCTGTGGCCAACCATAATGAAAGTATGGAAGTCATTAGAGATATTCATTGTAGATTAAAATATACTTTTTCATTCACCATGTATACAAAAATACTCAACAAAAATGAATAACATCTTTTTAACAACCTTCTGCAGCCTTTTTTTCGACTTGAAGCTAACCTTTCAAAGTTCTCCTTTCTAAAAACATGTCTAACTTACCATTTATAGTGGAACCTCGCAAATTCTTATACCAAGGAAAACACATATTTGACAGTGACAATGGTGTTTGTGTGGTTAGCCCTAGTCATGGAAATTTGCATTCAATACATGCAATAAATGGGTGAGAATGAAAATGATTATACTATCCTCTAAGATCTATCTTTGTTTCATAATCTTAGATCCATCCAACACAATAATATCACTCTAACTTACTGCTTCTCTTTGATAACTCCATGTGTACTGAGATGTCAATATCTTTACTTTCTAATAGGCCAGCAGCCTTCCTGGACATTTTAGGACCACCATATTCAACGAGAAGGTTCCTTTCTTGTTTCAACAATTTACATTTTGATGAGATGAGGTCTGAGGATGTTTATTTGGAAATGTGTTGAAATAATTTTCCATTGCTAGGGACGGGATTGCTTGTACTACAAAGAATGTCATCGCGAGGATATTGTGGATAAACAGAGCAATGTAATATATTTGAAAGAGATTCCATGTCCACAAGAGTTCTTCTGTAATTCACAGGTTAGTTTTCCACTGCCTGGCTTGTGGATTAGATTTATACTTTATCAAGGAATAAGCACTAATCATACGCTTAGAAAGATTTACTATTTTGTGCGGCTTACATGCAAATACGCCGCGAGGGAATTGTTTTACTATTGCTCTTTAGTATCCTAGGATTCCTAGATGACATCCTCCCCGGAATGCCGTGGTATTCTTTCACCTCTGCATACCACGGCAAAGTGGAAATGTGTCAGTTGTCTACTCAAAGAAAAAATTCACAAAAGACGTTAAAAAATAATTTAAATTATTTTATATGGTGCTTTGATAGGCTTACAGAGGACCTGTGGTGAAATATGAAGACATAATGCAACCAGAGGAGGAGGAGTGAGGATACAACGGAACAGTTGAGGATACGTATTACGTTATCAGTTGGCAAGAGAGAAATGACGAGGACGTTTTCATGCCTGGAGCTCGTTAAAAGACCGACCCCTGCCTATAATATAGTTTGTACGAGTGTATAAAGTATTTTACAAGTGTACAGATGGTAATAAATTGATGTGCTATAAACTGAAATGAAGTACTTCACTCCACTTTATATTATCGTAAACATCGTACTTCTCGTCTGTCGAAGGCAAATCGTACATTTGAGATGTCTCGGATATTGTCAATGCATCCAGCACACGAGAAAACACGATGTTTAAAGACTAAAGTTACCCGCCCTAATTAAAAAAAACTTCTCAAAGGAAAACAGTACGCTCAATCGTATATTTGAAGCGGATATCCCCAAAGCAAGACACCACATATCATCTATGGTTCACTTGTATCCAATGTTTCCAAGTCATTCTCAAGTTCTGATTTATCGATCAATAAATTTTTTGCTCCTTTTGGAGCTTTGTTCTCTTCTTCGAAATCTAACTCGTCCCCACTTCTTTTCTTATTTCCAGACTTTGCCTGCTTTTTAGGGCTTCTGCTCGGGCTACCTGTTTTACCTCCGCCACCAACAGGTTTCTTTTCTGGTTCCTCGCCGGCAAGAGCCTGGAGGGGAGTAAGACCGCTGGTACAGGTAAACGCACACGCTAATACAACACAAGCAACCACAGAACAAAGATGAAGGAAGAGAACGGCCATTCCAACTCCTCCATGATCATGAACACTAGTTTTACTGAAGTATAAAAGTGTTGTACAACCTTGCACAAAAATGTTTTCAAATGGATCTTTAATGTCTAGATCATCACCACAACCTGGTCCAGGCATTTTGCAACACGACGTAGGGACGGCATTCATTTTTTGCTAAAAGGAAGACGAGATGTTACAAAAAATAAATCACTAAAATATCCAATCATAGCATCTCAACTGAAAGGTCGATAGGTCATATCAATCATCATATTGATCATATTAATGGATCATATTGATCATCAGAGAGTGGATCATATTGATCACCAGAGAGTTGATCATATTGATCACCAGAGAGTGGATCATATTGATCACCAGAGAGTTGATCATATTGATCACCAGAGAGTGGATCATATTGATCACCAGAGAGTTGATCATATTGATCACCAGAGAGTGGATCATATTGATCACCAGAGAGTGGATCATGATGGATGACACGGAGAGCAGCGAGCTCGAGATTTCAAATGAACCATTGAAAGGAAATGATAGAATGATCTAGTTGGAATACTTACAACTTGCGCTGCCCAGTTCGTGTTTGCCCAATCACGATAATCTGTCACACCACAGCATGAGTACGAGGCTTGAACATAATCCATAATCTTTGTAGTTTCCGGGTTTATACCATACTGTTGTAACATTGTATTACCATCTCCTTGTTCTTTCGTAATCTCAGTTTGTTCATTACGCCAAGTTAACCATTTTCCTGCCAGAGATATTTCCACAATCAGTACAATAAATACGAAAGCAACTAGCACGATATTTAGTCTGTGTATTTCTTTAACTGCAGCAACAAATGCCATGACAGTCAGAAGTAACAGCAATAAAAGTAGACCCGTTCGCAACTGCCATCTGTATGGATAAACTCTGGCTTTGAACTGCATGATTTTTCCTGCTGGAGATGTTCGTAAATCTGTAAAACATATTATGGCAAACCCGCTGGAGAATGAGACAAACAAAAATAGATAAAAAATTTTCGTAATTGCTTTTGATTCACTCATCTTGATTCAAGGTAATGTTCTTTCACCGTGATCCTAGGAAAAAGAATGGATTGTTGATTGAATGTAATTACTTCTCTGATATGTGACATAGGTTACACAAATGGGGCGAATTTAACCACAGCCAACGCTATGAATCCTTATGTGAAGAATTGAATCGGATGGATTGAACGGTTAACGGATTTGTATGAAAACCTTGTCTACGACATTTCGTTCGTGCCTCCATGGAAAGAAATTTCGACAGACGACATGAATTAACATTTTAGTAAAATTCATGAAAGTTGAAGTAAATTCAAGTAAATTATGAAGAGGTGTTTTGATAAGATTGAAGTCGAAGATAAAGAAGAATTACTAACCTGTATCCTGACGTACAGAAAATCCTTAGTCATCCGTAATACCAACACTTCTCTATGACATATTCGTACAAATACTGGCATTCTCAAACAAACGAGGACGCTAATACATACATTTTTGAAGGAAAAATCACAAAAACATTAATAAAACGCAAAGGTATTTCATAAATTACTGAAGATATCATTTCGCATGCATGACGTCCTGTCGTACGGGTTGTCATTTATCACAACATGTACCACCTGCAGCAACTTTTGAGATCAAAATACCCGGGAAAACTGGAAAACGACCACGAAATATACAAGGTTCCTTACATCTTTTCAAATAAAATACGTTTCCTTAGGAAACACGGCTAGGAAACAATGTTTCATGCCTGGTTATCAATCAACCTTCGAGATACATGGCTTGAAAACAACATTTTCTCGTTTGTCTACTTCTGGGAAACATGATAGGGACCAATGGTCTGTTCATGAATCTTTGGGAAACATGGCTGCATGTGAAGCAATGTTTATTAGTTGACAATCTTTCCTTTGAATGCGTTTCAAAGCAAACATATTTTACGTTCCTCCCTGACCGGCAGGTAGAGAATTTTATTAGTATTTAAACAGTCTTATATCACTACCATACCACGATTTTCTATGTTAAAATAAAAACCTACACAATTCAACTCTTGCATCAGAATAGCCTGGTTGAATTGGCCAGCTAATTAGTCTTAGATATATACAAATATATGTACAATTTAAATTAATATATATGAAGGATATCTGATGTTCTTACCGTCCGAATACTATTCATTAACACATATAAAGGAGTTTAAAATGTCCCAGTTTTTACTGGCGCTACTGTATGGCAGATATGGTTATGAACCAGTATTTAACAAAGTTAAAGTATTCTTTTCTTCCCATAACACAATAACTGAAATAATAATATAATATTTCACCGTGATAGCTGAGTCTCTTTCGCGTCTGTGATGACTGAAGACTTCAGGTTTCTTGGAAGCAGTGAATATGAAACGTCACTTGGTAAAGGCATACCGACCTCCAGATGAACTAAAAGAGCCTCGAGCCAATGACTGAGCGAAGAAAAAGTTGGCCTAAAAACAAGTAAATAATTGAAGAAAATTAATGCATGTGTGAAACCACTGATTTACTCTACAAGTTTTCATTCAAAACATTCACCTTGAAGTTGGATCAAGATCACAACATAAACAAGCAATTTGATAAAATGGTTTAGGACAGCTCTCACAAAACTTCTCTTCAAACGAAGGCTCGTCCAAACCAAATTTCTATAAAGAACATTGCAGAGAGAAAATTTCATGTTGAGATTTGGTCAAAAGGTTTAGAGACGATGGTAACGAACAAACTGGTTTCCAATAAGAAACCTCAGGGAATTGAGAAAGAAAGGACATTAATACTTACTTTCGTACGAGGAATAAAATCTGGACTTGCTTTTACTCTACTTATAATCTATAGTTATAAAAAATACATAATACAGAATTACGGTCATTCTTATATGACAAAAAGGAAGACATTAAATATAATTTGTCCACCTCACAAACGATTATTCCAAATGAAAAGACGTCCACACGTTCATCATAAGCGTTTCCTTGGGAATAATAAAATTGAAATTAGTAAGAATTGAGAGCTTGAAAAAAAACATGACAACCCGAGAATATTACCGTTCAACATCTCAGGAGCCATCCAGTAAGGTGAACCAACTACAGTTGTTCTAAAGACAAGTAAACATCGATATTCAATAATGATGGAAGAGGGGTTAGGGGTTAAGAGGACTACAATCCCTCCCCCATCCCTACAAGGTTATTACATTGGATGAATCATACGAACTCCAAGCTCAGTATTGCACATTTAAGACATTTACCTTTTCTTCGGTGGCGGAGGACGTGTTGATAAAAGATTTGAATGTAAACCTTTATTTCCGTTGTTATTCCGATCCTGACCATTTGAATGCTCTTCATTGATGCTCAGAATTCCCGCCAGACCAAAATCTGCCACAACAATTGTCATACCCTAAAATGATCGCAGGAAGGTTAAGTAAACTTACGTACAATGGCAAAATGGATGGATGAAATAGAGATGGAACACACATCTACTGCAACACTAGGCTAAAACGATGCACCAGGAACGCCTCATACCTCGTCTTTTCTGGCCAGACAATTTTTGGATTTAAGATCTCGATGAATGACGTTCATTTTATGAAGATAATCCTATAAAGAAAGAACAGAAGATATATTTGGTAAAGAAGCGTCAGGTTGGATGCAATGAAAATGTTTCATAAATGGAATGCTTACCATCCCAAGCGCGATATCTTTAGCGAATTTCACTCTTTGAGACCAGGACAAGTCACGTGTCTGGTCCTTCAAAATTCCTCTCAATGTACCTCCTGGTATATATTCTATGGTGGGAATGATATGGACTTGCAATAACAGACGTCACGAAGGAGATGTGGTCAGAGATATTATTAAATGAAGGGAAGTTTGTAAGCTGGTAGTCATTGTGGAGAAGACGAGAGAAGCAAGATTGACATGATTTAATTGAGAGAAAACAAAAATAAAGACATCTTATTTACCTGCAATAAAGCTCAGTACTTTGTTCTTGTATAAAATACCAATAAACTTTAGGACATTTGGATGATCCAGAGTTTTTAGCAAAGTAACCTAAAAAATGGACGGTTCTGTCACAACTAAAGTAAAATGGTAATTGCTTGGAGCAGATGGACAGACATACCTCCTTAATAAACTGTTTTTGAGCAGTGACATCGCATCTTATCAATTCCTTAAGGACCATGACTTTTCCTGTTCCACGATGAATCACCTAAGGTAACAAGAAAATCGTCATCAAAAAGGAATACGTCGTTAATATTGACACAGCAGGCTGTCTCATACCTTGCTGACTTGGCCAAAGAAGCCTTTGCCAATAACCTCCCCAACAATAAGATCTGACAGACGAAATACCCTGAAGATGAGTGACATTAAATGTTCAACATGTTTTTTTCAACGATACAGAATGAGAAGAACTTCATTCAGAAGAAAAACAAAGACAAGAGAAAATATTTTGGATACTCACTGTCCTGCTTCCATCTTCATAGACTGTGAGCGATGAAGAGGAGAGTTACATTTCATCACATTATTGGTGTCTACTGAATTACTAGAAATACAAAGTGTTACGATATGTTTAGCTCAAGTAAGCTCAGATGGCTTTGTTTTCCTTCTGCAATACTCTTTCTGAGTACTCTAGTTTTTCTCCGTGGCTAAACTATGATCCATCATTTGGCACTACCTTTAGCACTGCCAAACCACAGGAACTAATTTGTTGTGCTTATTACCTTCGAGGTAAAGAATTCGCTCGTTCTGGTTTCTTGCGAGTTTTTCTATCCGTGGAATTCGCATCTTCCTTAAAACCGTTTTCTTCCCAGGGCATACTTTGTTTCTTGAACTTTTGGTCATAATTTGGACTGGCAATGAGATCCAGAGAGGCTTGTTTTGCCAGTGGTGATCGAGGTAATAATGATTTTATACTTTCTGGTTTGGTTGGTTTCAACTCCAACGGCGGAGGCGGATTGCCGGTGTTTCGTTCGATGGTAAGAGTCTGCACTCGTTGAGGGTTTGAAATGATATGAGAGAGCTGCAAGAAAATTGTTTTTTTTTGGATGTTAAGGAGGCTCCCTACAGTTTTAAGAATATTGAAATCTTGTTGTTTTGATTTAAAATTTTAGCACGAGATTTCTTGGTAGGGATAAGAAATTTCCCATATATATTAACCAACATTCTAACAGTCAGAAATTACCCATAAGCATGACGTCATTACCGTTGTTATGGTAACAATGGCGATTCAATATGGCCGACATTTTACCTATTCATGCATTTTACTCGAAAACAAGTTCGGTTACCCCAATTTTTTATTTTATAAAAAGTTTTCTTACAAAAAAATGGGAAATTTGAGCAAGTTTAAAAAAATTCTATGGAGCCAAAAAATTTCTATAACGAAAAATTACGTTTTTTCATTTTTAATAATTTTGGCTCCATAGAATTTTTTTTAACTGGTTCATGTTTTCCATTTTTTTGTAAGAAAACTTTTTACAAAATAAAAAATTGGGGTAACCGAACTTGTTTTCGAGTAAAATGCATGAATAGGTAAAATGTCGGCCATATTGAATCGCCATTGTTACCATAACAACGGTAATGACGTCATGCTTATTGGCAATTTCTGACTGTTAGAGTGTTGGTTAATATATCTGAGAAATTTCTCTTCCTTACCAAGAAATCTCGTGCTAAAATTTTAAATCAAAACCACAAGTTTTCAATATTTCAAAAAATTGTAGGGAGCCACCTTAAATTCACGATGAACTATTAATAGTTGTTGCACAATTCACGAAATTGACAAATCGATACGCAACACTACTTCATTAAACTATTTTCAGGCTGTAGTTGCAAACTACAAGAGTTACTGACTACATATTATCACTGCAGCTATTGTGCACTGCACTACACTATAGCACTGGACCACTAATGTTGACATTATAAAAGACGTAATTACCTTGTCGACAGTGGCATCAGTAACCATGATGTCATTGACTTCAAGTACTTTATCTCCGCTTTGAACTCCTCTCGCTTTTAACTCACTGCTTGCGTCAACACTAAAAGAAATATAGCGGAACAAGGACTGTAAACAACTTTGCATACTAAGCTAGTTCTAAAAAATCAATGATTCGACGTACTTTTCGATTGCAATGAAGCTTCGTCTTTCACCATCTCGAGAAAAGTCCGCATTCGCAGAATGTAACAGTTTATTGATGCTGCTCGCCTTCTCGATAAGAACGGAAAATTTACGTCTTCCAACAGGTGTTGGTGCCAGGTTGATATGCTGGATGGTATGACAGCGTCCTAGTTTACTGACTGGCGTACTTATTGCTGGTAATATCGAGTTCTTATAACAATCATTGCTAAATATGGAAAATGATGAATATACACTTTTTATCTGGAAGAGCTTACGACTTAGCAAGTGGAATGAGTGGGCAATCTAAAGTTGCAACCCCCAAAAATTCAAACCTGGGCGCGACACAGTACCAATGAGCAGTGCATGGGCAGTTTTCAAAGAGAAAGTTTCATTGTTTTTTACATATTTAGCTGTCAGTTTTTTGTTAAATGGCAATCTTGAAATTTGAGAGATTTGGTTATTATATTAAAATTAATTGACTTATTATATTAATGCGGGAAAATGATTTTTATCTCTGATTGTAGACTAACAACTGATATTAAACCATAGATTCAGAAAGCTATGCTTAGAATCCAGATTGCCTTAATGCTACTTTGTATCATATTTATTTGGTATCAAACTGCTTATATAGGAAACAAGATTAGTCGATAAGTCTGTTCTCGAATTCACATCCTCAAGGTACAAAATTTAAAGGACAAAGGACTCGTACGAATTAACGCGATTCTGGTGATATTTTGTTTTTTTCCTATCAGATATTGTGTCAAGATTGCCGCATATCCGCGTACGTTTTACATCAAAAAATTACGAGGTCAATTATTTTGAAAAGAGGTGCAGTATGGAAGTTGATGGCGCCCCACTGACATAATACACAATGCAAGTTATAAAGCAAAATTATCTAAGCGAAAACAAAATACTCTCAAGACAGTTCCATCACAAACGATTACGTTTTAATCCATTCCCACAAAACTGACAAAGAAATCTTTCAAAACTGTTTGAGTCAAGAACATGATACGACGTTATAGCTTATACAGTATAGCATATGATTAGATCGACGACATAATGGGCTTAAAACAACTAAACCTTTTGCGAAATGTCCATTGTGATATTGGCTTGTTCCAACACATGCGACAGGCAGCCAAAATAATATTGTGAAATAAACAATAAGTTTTCTTACCAATATAAGTTGTGTCTTTCAACTAACATATATTCATCTCCATAGCCAATAAACTTCAAACACTTTGTACATACGAAGCATTCAGTATGATACTTTTGCTCTCCAGCTACCTACATTGGAATAATATATAATTCGTGGTGATGTTTGTTTGATGTTTGTTTCACTCACTAGCCGGTGTCTAAAGTCTTAACGATGAAATTTATAGCACAAACTCACGAGATTTTCTCGCCTACCACTGGGTAATTGAAGAAAAGTATGCGTATTAAGGTCTTGATCATTCTTAAAAAATGTCATTTGAGGGCAGAGTGAAAGGGTTTTATCTATGAATTCGAGACAAGACATTAATTTTTGGGCTATTTATTTCGTCTAAGAATAAATATCCTGTTTCGCAGATAGATTAGACAAGTTGTTAGACTCGTATTTCAAATGGAAACTACTAGACGCGAATTTTTGTTTATAGTATGCGGTAGAACCGAGAATTTGTCGTAAGATATTTCGGGAGCTAACATTTGCATTTTTTGTTGAAAATATTCAAAAATGTATAAAAATCTGGTCTACTGGAATATTGTATACGTTCGTCTGAAAGCTAAAAGCTGTCCAGACATGTATCAAAATAATCTAGGCTTGCAGGCTTTACGAGATGTATTAAACTGCTTCAGCGATGTAACATTTTTACTTGTAATCAACATTCCAGTGTGTAGTTTGTTACAAAACGTTGCAAAGTCATGTTCTTTAGTGTGTCAATATAAATGTCTCAAACCGTCTCTTTAAATTTTGGTTAAAAGACACTTAAGTACAAGAGTTGGGGCAATGTTTATCGAAAAATCACAAAAATAACGTGATTTCTTCCATGACAAATTGCCAAATCGCATGCAAGACACCACGCATGTATGAAATCCGTCAGCGAATTGAGTCAGAGTTATCGCTTGACTTTGTGATCAGATTAAAATGGTTATGACAACATACCATGACTGGTCCAGTGATTTGTTTTGTACATCTTTGACAATGTTCACCAAACTTCAGGATATAATCTTTCTTGCAATACAGGACATTATCTCGCGGCATATAATGAAGCGGAATAGTGCTGAGGCATTCTGAACATCTGCACGAGCAAATATCATGAATAAATAAAAGATAAAACCACAGAATTAAGAAGGATAGCCTAAACCAACACAAATAACGTCAAATTTAAACAAACCTAAAACAATTCCGATGCCATTTTAGCCCCAACGCTGTATGAGCATCCTTTTTAATCGGGAACTTACAGCCACTACAGTTAACAACTAGGAAAACGAATACACAAATTATACGTTTGTTGACTACGGAAATTCAATGGAGACATTGGGTCGTTTACCTTCTAAAGCGCTCATGACTCTTTCAGATTTAAACATTAAGTCGGTCTCCCTGTTTACATCATCACTAGGTGGTTTCAAATTTCGCCAAAGATTTGAATAGAATCAACGAGGCATATCGCCGGAAATTGAGGGCTTCACTCAACAAGGGTGGTTTGTGTTAAAAAGGCAGGCGAAAGCTTGGATATTAGACTTACGAATAAAGAGTTATATTTATCATTTTTTAAAATTTAAACATTAAGAATAACAAAGTGTTAGACAAATAGTTATGTTTAGGCCAAGATATGCCAGTCTTAAGTACATTAGTTTGTTTTCAATAAGTCTCGGTTTTATCATTAGTGGGTCTGAATTATGCTCGGAATCTTGTCTTCGACAGTAATTACGTAATTTTTACAAATTATTTATAAATAGATCTTAACACAGAAGTTTTATCGGTTCACGAATGCAAGTTGATACACCAATGATGGAATAGTAAGATTTACCAGTGGGTTCCAGTAATCGAACGTTCGACCGAACAACAATGGTGCTTGCAAATTCATTTAAATACAAGATTTAAACAATTCATCCTAGTCATTGCATAATGACGGTCAATAAAGCTACGACAAAACAATCTAATCATTGTTGTTTTCAGAATCTACCTCCTTTGTCATCACAACTGTTTGTACTGCTTATACACCACGGTACAAGACAGCTCTCGTCAGTGTCTTCAAATTCCGTTTTCTAAGGATCAGGAAACTCCGCATTCTTCTCTTGATTCAAATCCGTTCGTTCTTTGTTCTTCTTCATCCACATCTGTTCCTTCTTCACCCTCTTACAACAACCTAAACCTCCATCTTCCAGCAGTTGACTGATGGAACACAACACACTGGAAACTACACCCAAACCCAGCAGTAGGAACACGGTTCATCTGGGTGATCACTGTTCTTGTCATATCTTTATGCTCATAAGCACCATCATTCACAACATAATCACCAAAGCCAATAGTTGTGAGCGTCACAAAGGTGAAATACACGCCTTCCATCAAAGACCAACCTGGAAAAGAAAATCATAAACGTGTTTAGTGTTTACACAAAATAGTTACTTCATACTGACAATTGGTGGGTCATGTTGAAACAGTTATAGAAGACAATAATCTACACTAGGAACAAATTCATTCACAGAAGATGATCTATAGACTATCCTAGAAATGGATTAGACCATATCAAGGTCTGAAATTTTGACTGATGCAATCGCATGAGGTTGGATCCGCCCCTGCTTCTGAATAGGTATTTCAATGCATTTTACCTTCAGACATCTTGGTAACGAATGCTCCAGCAAGTAACATAAAGATCATCAGAAACACAGTCGCTATAAAACATTTTCGTCCTAAATTTATTGGCTCTCGTTTCAGGAGCCGTGTCTCAAATGCATACAGAACTCTTGTGATGGCTTTTGCTATGAATTCTCCCACTGATTTCAGCATAAGTGCAGTAACAGGAATTCCTATGAGGCTGAAGAAAATACAAAATACTTGACCTTGCCAAGTCTCGGGAGTAAGGTGGCCGATCCTATAAAATAGAATGAAAAAAATGAATATTTCTCTATAAAAATTTTATATTTAAACACT
This sequence comes from Dendronephthya gigantea, assembly GCF_004324835.1. NCBI lineage: Eukaryota > Metazoa > Cnidaria > Anthozoa > Malacalcyonacea > Nephtheidae > Dendronephthya > Dendronephthya gigantea. The sequence goes on along the minus strand of NW_021163188.1, from coordinate 322,040 downwards.
TCGTCTTTAACAAGAGGAAGACATTTTAAACGTGGTTGTCCAGTAGAGGTAGTAATCCACAACGAGATGTCGTGGTTTGTATTCAAACTAGGACATGGTACTTCATTTCTTTCAATTCATGCACCTCATTGTAATTTTGATGACTTTTGCTGTCTTTATAAAAAAACAAGCTCACCTATCGTTGTGATCAAAACAATAACGAAATAAAAGGAATTTCCAAATGTCCACGGCAGCTGAGTACCACCTGCTCTTGAATGTCGTGAAGTGTCATTTCGCAAGCTTTCCAAGAGCAGTTGATAATCCTGCTTTGAGATATTGTATACTTCCTGAAAATCGACGTCTTTTGGTTTAGATTGCTCGTGACGTCCTTCTGTTGCCATGAAAAGCAATGCTCCAATCAACATAACAACAAGAAAAGCCAGAATACGTGAGAGAAGAATCTTTGTTTGCGATGAAATCATTCGGAATGCTTTCTTCATCTAGACCATAATCAGTGAAGTGTTATCTCTCTCAAGTTTCTCACTCTGTCAAGAGATGCTGTTCTGTCGTTAGTAAAGCCAATATAAACAGATTAATTTACAATAGCGATGGCATAAATTCTAATAAGTAGAGCACATTCGGGTTGAACAGATGGTTTATGAAGAACACTGCAATTAAACCTGTTCAGCAGGTGCCACACAAACCATAATGAATATCTAATAAGCCCATTATAAAGAGTTTATATTGGCAAGATTATTAAATCTTTCAGAAAAATAGATTGCAGTAATCCTAGAAATACTGACACTTGCGCGTTTGGTGAAGATAAATCAAGAACTGCCTCTTTCAACTCTGCGTACTCGCCTCCATATAATAACAGAAACCAAAGGTTGAGCACAGTGTGTCGTCTGATTGCAAAGTGTTTAAGCTGAGCTTCTTGCTGACCAAGTTTTATACAACTACTCCACAAAGCCAATATTTCTCACAGCACTATTACCAACCTTAGATCTCCCTTTTTCACGACAAAATGTTAAAATTTAATTCCTAACTTTACATATATATACAAACTAAAATTTAAACGTTTTGACTATAATACGGCGCAAACATAATTGAGGTGATATGATAGTTTAGCTTGAAATAGTGCATTTAATAATTCCAAGATCTTTAACAACGGTCAGTGTGGATCTCATCCAACGACATCATTTATCATGAGACTCGGAACTATCGTCATCGCTTAACGGTTCATACTGTGGTGTCAGCATATTACTTGAATCCGCAGGCTGAAATATGATTGGTGTAGAATCTGCTTGCTGATATCTGATTGGCGTATTAGCCCCAGAGACCACTTGAACCGGTGATGAACAATTACTGCTGGGTGCGGAACGCAGGTTTAGAGCAGAGAAGGGGAATACTGAGTGAGGCACATGTGAGGAGCCCGCGAGTTGCGTCGACGATCCTGCGAGTTGCGTGGACGGGTAGGTGTATGCTCCGAAATCAAGGAAACTGGACGAAGTGGAAGGTTCATCAGAGTCAGCTGGTGGTGATATTGGAATAGTGTCGGGGGTATAGTATGACTCAGATGACGAGGTAATTACGTGTTCTGGTGTGACGTCACACGGTGAGGTTGTCACGTCATTTCTGGTGACATCATCTATTGTTTCAGCGATCTCTCCTTCCTCTAACTCCTCTTCATCACTGGATATAGCTTCCACTGCAATATCATATTTTGTACTTGATGTGATCCCCATAGTTGTTCCTATACTATCTTCAGGTGCAATCAGAGATCCAGCGCTATCCTCGCTATGGCCTAAATAACCAGTTGTATCTGCACTAGTCCCTGCAGTATTTTGGGATGCATTGTTATCTTCATTCATTCCTAAAAATCCCGTTGTATCGATAATTCTCTCGGACAAGTTGGCTCTAATATTCCTGTTAATATCTGACGAAGTATCACATGTCTTTCTCACACCACGCACGCTTGATCCCAAGTATCCACCTATATCAACTTGAGTACTATAGTCACTACCATCCATATCCTCCCTCAAATGTTCCATGTTTTCATCACTTGCATTATCACGATCTATGTCATCAGTAACACTAACAGGGGATACCGTAGACGAATCAACAATATTATCCCTCTCAGTCAATGAGTATCCTTTGAAGTTCCCTTCACACCTAAATTCACCTTCTTCATTAGTCATTGACTCCGCTTCATTTCCACTTACGCTCTCGTGATCATCCGTAAAAGTACCGGAAATTGTCGGTTCGTCGAAATTTGTGGTGGACGGTTCCTCCACGGAACAACCCGGGGAATTTTCGGATGACCTTCGAGCAATGGATGGACGGTTCCTTCCATCCACGATAGGAACGCTATCAGGAAATTCCACTCCAGAACTTCCAGTACCTTTATTTACATTATCTCCGCTATCAGGAAGATTAATTTGGGAACTGCGCGATTCGGGTTCATAAGCATTTTCCGCGCATTCACTTGTATCAGAAGAACTGACATCAGAAATATTAGGAATTCCACTGCTTGTAGCTATGTCATCGTGTTGCCTAGCAACACTTCTTGTATTAACGTGATCTTGTTGCTTAGGAACACTGCTAGTATTCATTTCAACGCGTTGGCTACTAGTCGACACGACGTAGGACAAATTTTCAGATGAAGACGCACGTTGACTTTCTTCGGGAAGAGAAAATTCTAGTTGCTCTTTACTCGTTTCAAGGTTACTTGATGATGTTATGCCAGTAGAACTGTTTCGTGAGTCTAGTTCTCCAACCGTAGAACTTATACCATTGCCAGTTTCATGATCTGGTTTGTCAACCAGTATTCCGGAGGGGTTGTTCCATGTACTCTCTATCATATTTTCTGAGTTGTCTGTTCTTAAAGTATTCTCATCATAAGTAGTGTGATATGTATCACTTCTCTCTTCGTTCAGATTCCTAGTTACATCACTACCCTCGCTATCCACAGACGTTTCAACGCTATCCTTCAATATACCTTGGGCACTCGTTACCAGAGCATCGTTCGTCTCCATGGGAAGATTAATGATCTCGTCTTTCCGAGCTTCGTTCTCCCTGCTTTCCGGAGTGTTCATTCCACGACTTTCATTTTCGGTATAATCATGTTCAGTACTTTTTCTATCACCACGTCCATCGCTGCTTACCACTTGTTCATCCTCATCTAAATCGAGATTATCATGATGTATTACATGCTCAATGCTGCTTGTCACGTGTGCTTCGCTGTTTGTTAGATCACGTGAAACAGGTCCAGCTGAATCTGTCCCCAACTCAGCATGATCATGACGTACATTGACCATGTCAGCTGCATTTTTTAATCTACCAGGAGTAGATTTGTTCATTTCAGGTTCATCGTCATGTAATGCTTTTGTTTCAACATCATCTGGGTCCGTACTGCTATCAACACTGTCAGTAACACCAGCTACATCTCGTGCAATTTCATTCCCACTCGTGTCACGATTCTCATGACTTTCCACCGTTTCATCGTCCGATTGATCAAGAATGTATTTAGGTTCACTGGGATCTGACGAGCTTGAGACTTCCTTAGAACCGTTTGAATTTTCACGACCGGAGACTAGAACAGATGTTGTTGACGAAGTACCTTCAGTGATAACAAAATTGTTTTCTTTACGCTCGATGTTTTCCTCGTCATTTCTCGACATACAACTGGAAATATCTTCACTAGTTGTTAAACCTTTCAAAGTTGTGTCTTGGCTAGTTTGATGGTCGGTGAAATTACTTGTATTTGCCACTGGTTGACGTATTCTACTGTCATCTATTCATTATTTCCTCGATTATTTTCATCGTAGTTTGATATGTCTTCAGATGAGTTCAAACGTTCATCTTTGTCTGATATCGAAATACTCTCATAGCGATCTACTCCGTCTCCTTCAAACTCCCGCGAAACAATCGAGTCAGCTGGTTCCGTTGCATGATCTTGTTCATCGTCAACAATACCGTGCACATCACCAGATATCCCACCATGTGGTATATTTGTACCTTTATTCTCTGCATTATCAATTCCACCTTCGGTATCAACAATATCCCTGTCAACAACATTGACTTCATTATGATCTTCGATATTCCTCGCTATCCCATCATCATCGTCATCATCATCAACAATTTCATCAAAAAACCTATCATCTTCAATGTTAGCGTTTCTCTCTTGGACGGTAGTCATACGACCACTACTCCTCTCTATCCCCGAGTATTCTGTTTCGTCCTCATCACTTGCATCATCATCACCCTCAATACCACTCGCAGTTTCATCTTTGTTCGTCTCATCCTGCGATAACATATCACTCTCTTTCTGACTCATATTTCTCTGACTCTGAGCACCGTAGTCACCGAATCTTGTGTCAACGTCACTTCTGACTAATTTTCCCATTCTCCGACTCTGACAAATCAGACACAACCATATCTGACGAATCGAAACCATGGTTACCTCGAAGATCGTCAGAAGAATGGCCAGCGTACTCAAGGTATGTGCTATCAGTCGGTATGAATGTACCATCAGTGTTGGAAAACTCGTCACCACTAGCCAGTTGATCAGAGGTAAGGCATAAAGTAGCCCTACCATTATCACTCTCAACTGGCTGGCTTGAGTCCTGAGGATCGTATAAACTATCCTCTGCTCTGTCATTATAATCTCCTGGAGGGAAATATCTCATTCTCAACTCGTGGTCTTCGTCGTCGGGACTTTCAAAACCAACACTTGAACTTCCAGCATTGGACCTAATATCTTCGTGACTTGCAAACGTTCCTTCCCTAGAGTTTGTGTCCATCTCTGTCAAACTGAGGATGGAGTCTATCCTTTCTGAAGTACGGTCAGATTCCTCCATTTCTGGACTAAAGTTGGAGTCTATCATTCCTGGACTAAAATTAGAGTCCTCTTCTTCTGGTCCTTTGATGGATTTCCCTTTTCCTGGACTTAGGCCGGAGTCCACTTCTTTTGGACTGGTATTTGTATCTAACTCCGTTGAACTGGATTCAATTTCGCTTGGGCTGAGGTTAGAATCCGTCTTTTCTAAAATAGGATTAGAGACTTTTTCTCTTTGACTGGACACAACATCTTTAGATATGGAATCCATCCTTTTTAGACTGGTATTGGACTCCATCTCTCTCGGACTTAGGGTGTGGTATGTTTCGCTTGGACTGGAGTCTATATCCTCTGGGTGGGTGTCCATCAAGGCAGGGCTCAGTTCCTGGCTTGTTTCAACACTTGCAGCGATGACGTCGTTCGCTGGCGACAATTTTCTAGTGTCTAGAATGAACAAATGGACATCTTAACTTTTATTGAGCAATCGCCACACAGTAATACAAACTTATGCTCTGTCTATTGCATTTACAATAGCAAAAGCAAAAAATGGTAACAGCAGATGGGTTTCAACATAAAAACAAGATGTAATAAAAAAGAAACATTATTGTCTAATTTATTACTGGTTGACCACCATCATTGTCACGATATTTTTAATTACCTTGCTTATCAGCTGGCGATGTTGAGATTTCATTACCATCCTCAGCTGAGACAGCGCTAGGATGATTAACACTATTTTTCTCAGCATACGAAGGATTGATGTGTCGTTTGATATCTACTGGGCATCAAATTACGTTGATGAAACTCGACTTGTTCAATAAACGAAGAAGTTGAAACCTCCTTTTTAACCAATGGTCCTGGACTTACAGACTTTGGTTTTGGGCTGGCAGATGTTGACCGTTCAGATGAGGTACGAGAGTCCTTCGAGAAACCACGATGAGCGGCCGACGCGACAAGAGACGGCGCTGATAAAGTCCGAGATTGCTGCGATACGACACGAGATCGTTCCGAGAGGGCGGCAGATTGCTCTGAAAGAAAACGTGAAGACTCCGAGGCACGACGTGCTGGCTCCGAGAGTGATCGATGCTGTTCCGAAGAAGAACGAGATATTTCAAATGAAGGTAAAGAAAGTTTTCTCTCATCACGGGTTAATTGAGTTGGGTCAGGAGAAAGAGAGGTGTGTTGAGAAGTTGGGAAGGACGATGTTACCCGAGGTAGAAATGGTGTTTGGTGGCCTTTTGTTTCTTGAGATGTGGGTCGACTAACCATAGTATGCGATGGCGTGATAATACCACCAACATGAGATGTGTTGCTACAAGATGGTCGAGAGAGAGGATATGACATTTCCACATGAAGAGGAGGGGAGGACCTGGATGTGCTGTTTAGTAGATCTTGGTGATAGGGCAGTTGTGGCATTGGACTTAGTATATGACGAGGTGGTGTACCAGGATTCACTCCACACATTAGTGGTGGGGGAACTTGAGAATTGATTATAGATGATTCACGGTTTGTTCGTTGAGATGATGTGGGACCAGAGATGGATTGTGGAGGGAGAGGTGATCTGCTTTTAAGTGTTTGTTGCCGATGATGTGAAGAGGAGTCCTTTGGTAGGTGGGTTGACTGGCTTTGGATCATAGAAGGTCTGGGTGTAGGTTCTAGAAGAGAAGGGCGGGATGATATAGACCTTGGACCATGTTCTTGAAGTTTTGACAATGAATCGTCTTGATAATTGAGGGTAAGGACTGTCACGTGTCTCAGGTCGAAGGACAACTTCACCTGGTTGCCCAAAAGAAGGGCGAGGGTGAGATATCACCATCCCAGGTTGTTGGTGGTGGTATAGTACATTCGAAGGAGTGATAATACGGCCATCTGTAGAGATAGATAATCTAGTTTGCAGTTGCTGTGAGAACATGTTCTGCTTGAATTGTACAGGAGGGGACACTTTCTTTAATGGTGAAGACGATTTCCCTGTTCCCATGTCAGACCAAGGTCGAAATATTGTTGGGTTGTTATCTAATCCATGTTGCTTTGCCTCGACGTCAGATCTGTTCTTCTCGTCCATCCGCTGAACATATGGAACTTCTTGCGAGTACAACTGATGTTTACATGGATCAGTGCTCCTACACCCACACGGCAGAATATCTGGGTTGTGGGGACCAACCAGTCCGATATCTCTAGGGACAATCGGTGGGGTACATCTCATTCCAAGGGTGTCCCTTACCAAGGGTGGTGGATGCTGTTCTTTTGGGCTTGGGGAAAAAGATTGAGGATGGCCACGGGTGTGAGGCTGGCCATGGGTAGGATTGGGGTCGGCGAGGGAATCGTGTGTCTCACGTGACAGTACACGACCTATATTATGTTTTTCGACCAATCTAGAATTCGATATTCCCTCACTTCTTTGGGGCAGAGGGTGAGAGCCAGTAATTGATAGCAAGGGGGGTGGTTGACGAGGAGCGAGTCCTGATGAGATACCATGAGCCTGCGAACCAGATGACTCTTTTGGCCCGGACATGACATGAACTACCGAAGTATTTGTAACAACACATGACTGGCGGGTAAACTGAGGGTGTGATCGATCAACTTCGTTTGGTTTAGGCTGTTCTCTTGAACGCTGCAGCTCTCGAACACTTTCTGCTAGAAACCCAAAAATAATTAATACTTTGTTTCATCTCTGTTATTAATCATCCAACTTGCGTGAACGAGATTTCATGAAATCTGTGGTAAATTGAGGGGAGAAGAAGAACTCACCTGATGACGAAGAAATTGGTCTAGCCCCTGCAGCAGCATTCATGAGCGCCGTAAATGGTTCATATGACTTGACCTGATCAGTTGGTTCTTTAGAGCTCGGTTTAGTTGAGGTCGACCGGGCGATGCCGTAGGACGTTCAATCGGAGCGGATCGTGAGTGGACGTCGGTCAAAGACGTCGAGCGCGGTTTGTTAGTGATCTTTGTGGTGGGGATACTTACTTGTTCTGGTGTCCGAGAGTGCATAGCTGGGTTTTCAACAGATCGACATCTGGTTGAGGGAACGGGAGAAATCATCTCATGTCCACCTTCTCTTCGTCTTGGCATTAAAGCTTCACCGGGCGGTAAAGTTTCCAATGGGACCACATATGGACCGTGTGGGGTTAAGAGAAGCTGGTGTTCGATGGGTGGCCACATCGCCGGGTTTGCACGGGCTGCCTCCTCTCGCAGACGGGCGGAGTACAGGTTATGATGCTCCATACCTGGAAAACAAGTCAAAATTACGACATCAGAAAACTGCGATCCCCAATACAGAGACAATGAAATATTTTCAATCAATAGGTATTAACATACCTGGGTGAAGATACTCCACTGGATACATAGGCTCAAAGCCAGGACCGTGAGGAAAAGGTACAGGAAAAATATCTGGTGGGAAGAAGGTGGCAGCATGTGGTCCCAAATGAGGCACAAATGGGATCGGCATAGCTGGGGGATGATGGAATTGAGGGGGAAACCTCTGGTTTCGCACCTGAAAATATTTACGTTAAACATGTAACCTTTGTGTACTGTATGATGGCGATGCATTTGAGCATACGGGGTGGGTAGTGTGTGAGTGGGGTGCACTTTGAGAGTCCTCGAGCAACATGGTGTACAAAAGGCTCCAAGAATATTTTCTTATAATTTGTCTGAATACTTTGCAGAGTATAGAACAAAATAGGCCATTACCTGTTGTATACTGGTGGTATCTGGAGGTATACATGGTGAATAATAGGTGAATTTTCCTATAGCTTCATCTCGTTCAACTTTATGTAATTCTGGATCAGGAACGCGAATCCTCTTCAATTTTTCTTTCTCATCCTTGTCCCCAAACTCTTCCCCAGAGCTTTCCACGCGACCTGGAGGAAAAAAGCGTCAAATATTTCCGCACAAAATTTGTGATAACCTGAGGTGAACAGCAGCACGAGTTTGTAGTAATGAAGATTTATTTCTACCTTCTGCTGCAGCATTTCTTCGAGCCAAGTTCTGCAAGGCCTCAGAATGTCTGCCAGCTGGTGTGAGGGGTTTATACGGGATATTTGAGTACATTGTATTACTAGGGGAGTCAACTTTGACCTTTGGGGAGTCGGTAGTACATGGGGGTTAGAGGTGCGTTGAATTTCCATCTTGGTCGAGGACTGGATAAGCTGTCGGTCTTGACGTGTTTGTCACCTTGGTAACGGCTTGAGATGGCGTAGCAAGAGTAGTGGAAATTGTGCTTCCTAGAAATCCAATAATGATTATCTCTCTTTGATCTTGTATTACAGCGTACTGTTGAAAACCTAAACTAAACTAACTTTACTATTGGGAGGCTTTATCAGTTCTAAACTGTTCTGGTCTTTTCAGTCGTATTATTAGTATTAAAACTCCTGAGGAGGAAAGAGAGAATCCATTACCTGTCATTGCATTCCTTCTGAGACGAAGATCATTGATGAAGATACGGAGCTCGCATGTAGTTTTCTATTGGTGATATCTGTGAGCGCGAATGCTCGTGGGCTAATTATACCCCTGACTACCTCGCTCTGTCCCTGAGGTTCCACCGTATCCACACAATAATTTGCGCCTCATCAGCTGCCGGCGTGCTCATCTTTGATTTATCAGACGTTTCTTGGTTTTCCGCCTCATGAAATTTGATATTTGACAGATCTTCTGTAGAGCCTCGTGAAGGTTTCCTTTCGGAGGATTGGTTACGAGAATTTCGTGAGCTGCGCGAAATGCGGAGAGTGGGTCCGGACTCTGCGCGTCGCTCAGCAGCTTGAGAACGAGTTTCTCTTGTATTCGGTTTGCTTCGTACAATACTCGGTCGCTCTTCGACTTCGTAGTTGTCGTCGGAGCCTCCGACGCAGAAATGGTTTCCTCGGATTCTCTACGTTGGACGACCTACAGAATAATAAAACGATCTTTTACTCCAGGGACCTGCGAGAAAGCTCCGGAAGAGATGATCTTCACTGACCCTCGAGGAAGAACATAAATTATTGAAATTATAAAGGCATGCAATATAGCTAATATACTTTAGTTCAGGTTTCGTATGTTGATGAAAATCGTAATGTTCGCACCTTGGCGGCATTGTGTTCTGCTATGACATTTTCCAAGTCAAGTTTTCGTTTATAATTAAAATAGAAATTCTTGCATTGTGCTTCCGTTTTGGTTTTCACCATTTGAGATATCGCTGTCCAGTTGCGGCCATGACGTCGTAATCCTAGATTGTATTAAATGTTCATATTTTACCGAGGACAAGCATGCCATTTAAGTCAATTATCTGGTTCGTACTTTCTTTAAAAGACTAAATCTCTCACTTCAGAATATATATAGGGCTGAGTACTTTTAAAAATAGTTGCATACCTTCTATGGCAATTTCACGCTCGCTTTTCGACCAACGTGGAGTTTCTACACTTGCCGGTTCTGAAGATAACGAAAAATCATTTTCAGCGTGATGTTATTTACTGAAGAATTTCTAATAGTGAAATTCCTACCTGTTCCTGCTGTTTTGTTCGCCGTCTGTGGTGTTGTGATCTTAGCAGGAGTATTAGAACTGGTTATGGGGAGACGTGAAGAACTCTCCTCTGATCCATCACTATCAATATCAAACCCCTCTTCTTCCTCCACGTCACTCTCTGACCGTGAACCCTCAGTTCTAGAAGGATTCAATAAACATTCGTACTTTAACAAAACATAACCTCGCACATAACCTCCCTTCGACAGTATCTACATTAATTCTTTGTTAAACATAAGATTGTTTAATACTTGCCGTGGTTTGAGGATTTTAGACTTTGAAGTCTCGTCTTTTATAGTGGAATGCTAACGAAAGAAAAAGAAATTATAAGAAAAGTATAAAAGAAATTGAATAAAACAGAATTGCTCCTCAAGGTTTACCGTCAGACGTTTTCTTTTCAGTGACTGTTTCTTCGCAAGTTTTTTATAGTTTCCAGTCTTTCTCTTTGTGAGATAATAGTGTAGTATGCAGTCTTTCACGTTCTGGTGATCAAAGAAAACACATTGAATAAACAAATACTACAGACTCCAACTCTAAAATTGTACGTGCTTGCAAGACGTACCTTGTTTGGTATAAACTTAGCAATAAACTCGAAGTCTTTGGGAGCCACAATATATCTGTAGATAATTACACAAATAAAGTGTAAGTGAATCTAGTTTAATCTCTTTTAACAATGTCGAATGACACTGTAACACAATGTTGTATTAAAACTAACTTTTCTTTGAAAATTTCCTTTTCCCTCTCTGTCCAAATATTCAGCATTTTGTGCTGCTCAACGTAAACTTGAAGGTCCTTTATTAAACCTGCATTTTAAGAACACACACGTATTAAATTAGCAAACAAGCTACAGTACATCAAGTCGCTTGAGCAACATATTTTTAAAGCATTGACAAACCATTTCTATTGATATATTTGACTCTTCTTTGATCCTCGTCCAGAAGTGGAGGGGGGTCAACAGCCAACAGTCTCATGTGTTTTTCGTGTCTCTATCAAAACAGAAATTATTGAAACTGACACTGTCATTATTTACACGCAAATCTAGCAATATGTTGATACCATACAAGATTTTGAAAGGACAACGTTTAGAGCAGACATTACAATGAAACCATACCTCTTTTTCTTCCAGATCTTTGAGAATTTCTTCGTATTCTGCGTCACTACGCGCTGACATTCCCCAATTACGAGAACCAATCCTAGACGTAAAAAAGCATTCAGCTGAACTGTAATTGTTCATGATTCTTCGAATTTTAGTCGTATTGATTGTTTCTCACGTTGATCTTACAGTTGGAAACAATTTATCCATTTTTCTTTCGTAGTTAACAACAATCTGTTAGTGGGTAAGATGACATGAAACTCTACCTTGAAAATCGTTCAGTCTGTTCTCTATGTCTCTTGATTTCGGGAAATATCTTTTCATAAGAATCTCTGATTTTTCCTTCCCGGTTCCTAAAAACGAGAAGTGAATAAGGTTAGTAATTTCAGAGCAGCAATACTTGTTGCAGAAATGCGAACATGAAAAATGATTTTCAAATGTTTATCCGCTTACTTTCGTTTCTGGTTATTTTGAATTTTCTCGACTTTTTCCATCCACTTCTTGTGTAGAACTCTGTACTGTTCCAGAAGAGCTCGTTGCTTGAATTAAATAGAAATGTATCTTAGTCATAAATGAATAAAGATTTATAGGACAATCTTGACAGGTTACACCAGCAGAAACTTCCTCTGAAGTAACATTGGCAGCCTAACCTTAATTTGCTTGTCTTTACGTTTTCGTTGGAAATATTTGACAAGTTTCAACTGCACTGCCCTGGCTCTAAAAAAAACATAAAAAACAATTTACATGTAGCTACATCCACATCTATTATAGTGGTAGCTACATTGCGCTGACCGCTTTTGGAAAACTCACTTCTTACGATTTTCTTCGTAAAAAGGCAAATCAGATGGCTGATTGTATAACGGCTGTCAAAATAAAACAACAAACGACAATTACAATCTCTGAAGGACACTTTGCCTTCAAACTGCGCTGAATGGAATATTGAAACGATGGTTATCTTTATATGGAGGTGAAATAAATTACGAAGGACACGGCTCAGTTTATTCTAGTTAAGGAATTATTTGTGCCATCTCTAGCTGCCATTATTTGCAATAGCAGGAGCAGTTAGGATGTGTGAACAAGTGTTTGTTTAGAGGTTATCTAAACCTATTCAACGGAGTACCCACAATTCACATCCTTTGGCAAACCCTTAGTAATGTAAAATGCTAAAATGGAGCCTGATAATCTTACCAGAGCAGTCGGCAAAGGTATTCCAATTTTTGCAAATCTTTCATGAGCAGCCGCTGCTTTTTTCTGCAAAAAATTAGAATTATAATTAAATCATGATTGAGACAATTAGCTCTGCACTTGGATTGAGCAACTATACCCTATTTTCTTCATAAATTCTTTCAATTAAGGCTTTCTCCTTTGGTTCTGGTGGTGGAGTTTCCACTTCCATTTTCTCTTCAATTCCATTGTCTAGTGTTGTATTTTCATTTTCCTTTTCCTCCTCCTCTTCCTCTTCGACCTGCAATGCATCTTGGGATAGTTCATCTTCCAAGGTTTTCTACGCAAAAGAGAAGCAAGCAATCAATATCACTCAATTAAAACCTCAATAGCATATTTTCCATGACTAAGCAATCAGACTGTCATGAAAACTAAAAAAATATTAAAATTACTATCATCAATGATTTTTTTCAAGAAATATTGTTATTATGCATCATCTAGCTTGGGTTAGAATAGTTAACCAGAAAAACCAGTCACTTCAGTTGAAGTGAGGTTCTGGGTGTCTTACCTGTTTATCTTTCAAATCATTGATCTTTTTCTCAACTTCAGAAATTTCTTTATCAACCTTCTCCATTTGTTTCAACAACTCATCAGACCTTTTCTTTTGATCTACCTCTTCCATTGGTTCAACACTTGCTTTCTCAACCTCAGCTTCTGAAAATGATACACAAAATCAGATCATCCATTAATTTATGAAGTTATTTCTTGCATATATTAGTCTCAATATTTCAAACGGCCACATAACAGCAGCATATTTCATGCAACTAACTGACAAAAAGAATACTAGAACTCACCAGAGTTAGTTGGTGAAACAGCTTCAACTTTTGGCTGGTAAACTTCTTCCTAATCAGAGAAGAAATTAAAACAAATTACTTAAGTTCTGCCCATAATTTAGTTAAGATTTTCTCCTGTATTAACTTATTCATAAGAATGACACTCTCTTTTTAGCCTGTATATTAGTTATGTATTCACCTACCTTCTTAGATGTATCAGTATTACTTTTGACATGATTTGGTGAGTTCACATCGCTGCAAGATGCCTGCATGAGCAATCCTGTACCAGGCTGATCAGGTTTTGTCCCAAGGTAAACTGAAGGAAGAGAATGACCTGGGCTCTGATTAGGTTCAACTCTTGAGTTATGCTGTGATATAGTTGCTGGTTGGTATGGAGAGGTAGGTTGTGACCGAGTTGTCAGCTGAGGACTTGGACGCTGAAATGAGCTCAATAATGAGCTGCTTGCTGATGATGGTGTGATGCTTGTTTGCAACTTACTACTCCCATGACTTGAGGGGGAAATGTTCACAGATAATGGAGAAATTTTTGATGGAGATTTACTTGCAGTATTTGAGCGAGTTGTTTGAACTGTGAGAGTGGATTGAGATGAAGGCGGCTTGCTTTCATGGCGCCTGTCTCTGAAATAGTAAATTGGTTGAAATTACTGATTTGAGATTAAACCTTCCTTTTCTTTAACAATATTGAAGCCCGCTGATAGGTTAGGACAATAAAGATACCAGAGAGTTACAAAACCTGCCACATGATAAATATAATACTACCTAGGTAAGATGGTTTCTCTCTTTATTGCACTAAAATCATTGAAACTCCCCAGACCAACTTCCTGATTGCAATCATCATAGCTGAATGTTGTAAAATCATTTCCACTTGATCGTCTTTGTCTTTTATATGGAGGGACCAAATCTCGTCTTTTATTACAATTAAAAAAAAAATTCACAACAGGGTCTTCACTGGATGCCTCAGACTAATCTCAAAAATTATATTGAACTTCACCTCCCATCTTGTCCAAATCTGGACCTGTTTCTGTCATAGTGACCTTGATCATATCTGAAAAATAGAGCGGAAGTGAACCCAAGCGCAATGATTGTATTTTTTATAAAATTTTCCACCCAGAAATAATAAAATACTACTTGTTCTTCAAAGCTTCATGCTCTAATTAGTCACAGCAATAATATAAAATCACAAACAGCGAGAAATTAAACTTTCACACCTGCACTGTGATACAAAATAAAAAAAATTCAAATAATGCTCAATCATCTTAAAATTCAGGTGGATTTTTAAATCTTTCTTATTACACAAATATCATGTTTTACTATGTTAAAATATATAATAAATGTATTTATGAACAATACAAGTTTCATCTAAAACTGTATATTAAATTTTTTTAATGTTTTTATAAAAACATCTGGTCTTTGTGAATTTTATGTCAAATATTAAATATTAACTTCATATAAACAACAACCAACAATTTAAACTAAAGTAACATTTTCTTTAATAATAAAACAATCAGTTTATTAGAAGCAACTATCAAATAGAGAACATATTTAATGTACATTTTCGAAACTTATTGATTGATATGAACCACTAGTCGAAGACATACAAATGAAAAACCTTTTGTTAACGCACTATAATCGACATAAATATTGTAGCTTTAAAACCTATCTCTAGACCTACCTGTAAGGGTGACCTTTAGACATGTCTTTAAATCTTTTCTTGTTGAATTTTCGTGGAGCAAAAAGCTGCAGAAACATGCAAAATTTGTTTTCATATTTTTGTTGTATACAAAGCGGCCATCTTGGTTCTAAAATTACACCGTGTTTCCACTCCGAACACACCTTTTTCGCATGACCATCCTAACCCAGTGGGAGCTCTATATATCTATATAGAATACATATTTTATATAATATAAAATTATATATATTATATATTGTATATAATACTATATATAAATTATATATTATGTGTAGTTTCTTCGTTGATCATCTAATAATGGTGATAGAATAAGCTTCCTCCTGAAAATCGTAAAAAATTGCACAGTTGTGCATCTTTTATCCCCCCTTGCACCTGTGAGTAAAAGGACAGAGAGCAGTTGCCCCTGCATTTTAACACAATAAGGCAGTGTTCTGGGATTTTAACCCAGAGGCCAAACATAAAAGCACTTTTTAATAAAAAATATAATTCACTATAGATCTTTGTTTGGCCCCAGACATGGACACTGTTTTTTGCCAAACATGAAATGGAGGGAAACCGGAGTGCCCGGAGAAAAACCCTCCTGACCACAACATGAAATCTGGATCTCAGGTTACTGGTCTGGTCCGACATTTTGGTATTTTTAGTTGGAAATTCCGCAATAATTAATTGGGGCAGGTTTGCCAGTTATTTTTCTACTTGTATTTTTTCAATTTTTAGAGATAATCTGGCAACCATATGGACTATTTTTCACGGCATTACATTATACATTATCAATGTTTTTCATCTGACCAATCTTTAAAAATTGCCACGCAATTTTTAAGGGTTCTTCAAATGATCCTGGTGGTCTGAAACATGCACAAACATGCACTTAAGGCAATGGCATAAAAAATATACCTATGGGTAATGGGGATTTTGATGAGGCTTTTAGTAATTCAATATAACATTATTAAAATCTATATCATCATAAATCCATCTTATAATCGACGACTATCGTTATTTAACCTGGTCAAATCGATATTCCTGTAATCTATTTAGATCAGTTGCAATAGCGTTGTTCAGTTACTACATAACTACATAAAGATCAGATGCAGAAATATAAGCATGTCATCCAGTGGCTGTATAGAGATCAGTGGCAAAAAAATCGAGCGCGCGTAGCCCTCACTATTCAAATGAATGAGCTGTTAGAGATCAGTTGCAAAGACTTGACAAACATGATAATACTACATAGAGATCAGTACAATTGTAGACGAAGTCAAATTACTCTCTATTGTGTCGATTATTTTGCAAGCAACATTTCATATACAAGTAATCAAAAAAACACTAGAGACAACTCCTTTCAAAAACCAGAACAAATTTCTTGAAGTTCCAGAAATCCAATTTAGAAGAATTACGGTGATATTTCAACATATTATATATAATAATAAATAATAATAGATCATTATTCCATTCACAAATTTATTCTAATTAACCTTCACCCTTAATTAATAAACTTTATTCTATTCAAGATTCGAATTTATTCTAACCATCAAAATATCATCTATTTCTATTTCTATATGCTATTTTCATGCTTTCCCACGAACTTCGAAAATAAAAACTGATAAATAAAAATTTATTAAATTTATTAAAGTTCCAGGTTTCAATGTACACTCTGACAGATTAGAAGTAAAAAAATCCTTATAGAGCATAGGTAAACTAAACTATTACCATTCACTATCCTATCCAAACTAAACTATCTGCTGTCTATACCGGCCGGTAATATTTAACTAAACTTGCTAACTATTTGGCAACTATTTTTACTTGATAAATAAAAATAAATAAAAAAATATTATAATATATTGCATTTATAATTTACTCAACTGGTTTTGCAAGAACTAAAAAGTCAATTTCCCTAATTAGACGAATGTATTTTATGTTGTGGCATGCATAAACAAAATATTTTTCAGCTAATTTTTGATCTTATACATGTTATGCAATTATTTTTACCATCACATGCACTTAGAAATTGAATTACCCTAATTGGAGCAATGTATTTTATGCTGTAGCATGCATAAACAAAATATTTTTACACCTAATTGTTGATCTTATACATGTAAGAATACGGTCGTCTATAATCATGCTATTATAAATTACTCTGGCAAATATTTTTACCATCACATGCACTTAGAAAGCCAATTACCCTAATTAGAACAATGTAGTTTATGTTAAATTGTGGCATGCATAACCGAAATATTTCACAGCTAATTTTGGATCTGATACCTGTTAAAATTCATCAACCACCTATAATTCATGCTATTATTTTGGCTATTTTCATCCGCACATGCACTTACAGAAATCAGTCTTGTGGCGCATTACTAGCTGTAATATTTTGTTGCAAATTTTTTATGCCAATGCCTTATGTGCCAACAAACAAATACAATCATATGCGTACCTGGTTCTTGTTCACAGTTACCTTTGTAAGAATTCCATTCTTCAAGTTGAGTTCATGCTTCATCATTTTTAGCCACACCATTGGATACTTCAGTAATATCATGCATTAATTTCACCAATTGCATTACACATTAAGTGATAAAACAGGAACATGCATTTTCAAAGAATCAAACATGCTGTATACATTAATTTAATTGTTCCGCATGCAATCCGGAAATTGTATTTGTCATCAATGTCAAAATGGAAAATAGGAATTTCACTTAATGTATAACACATTCAGTGCAGACCACCAGGAAAACAAGCATGCACAGGATAGAATGCAAGAAAACTGAATAATACCACCCATCGAACTAGTCTTCAGTCCATCATCTTCTGTCATCGAGCAGTCCATCATCATCTGTTATCATCTGCTGGTCATCATCATCGGGTGGTCCATCATCATCTGTCATCGTCGGCTGGTCCATCATCATCTGTCATCGTCGGCTGGTCCATCATCATCTGTCATCGTCTGCTGGTCATCGTCATCGGGTGGTCCATCATCATCTGTCATCGTCGGCTGGTCCATCATCATCTGAAATGATTCATTTCTTAACATCTGAAATGACATGAAACAAGCTCACCTATGGTATGTTACCTGCATGAGCTCCACCAACATCATCTTCACCACGATGCTCATTGTACATGCGAATACAAAATTTTCATGCATTTTCGAAATTACATGCAAATTTAGCAAGATTTAACGCATGCATTCATTCAAAAATGGGATAGACATTTAACACTCGACCATTATACCCCCTTTTTAATCACAACATGCATCTCTTTTTTTGTGTGCTCCAAGAGCAATATTTTGCCTATGCCAGACTAGGTCAGTCGAGCATACAGAAAGTATAAATGACCCGGGCCCCTGATCACTTATACTTACTCATTACTCCTGACAAAACATGCAAGATATAACCAAGGGTTGGGATCTGAACTGCATGCAATCCAAAAATTGAAAATTAAAAACAGAGGAGCCTCAAATGTCTGGAAATATCATAAAATGTTTGGTTTGATTTTGATTTCATAAAATGTCTGGTTTGAATTTAATTTTAGATTTTGTATTTGCATGCAAAATGGTAGCATTTCTCCATCATCACAACTAAAATGAATAAATGAAAGAGTGATAATAAGTACTGTATAAGCACAATATCTACGTACCTATCTATCCATACTTCTGATGGTAGTATATGTTAATATACCATAGGAAATAGGAATATACAGAATTATTCAGGGTGTTCTAATAAGTAACCAAAAATAGGTGTCTCTTATGTTGCTTTATTGTGTTCATTTCAAATGAAAAAAACACTCAGTAAAAAACAAGGTAGAGAAAATGTAAAATACAAATGAAAAATACAAGTTTTGTAAAATACAAATCAGTTTTTAAAAATTTAAAAGTTAAAACGATAATGTTGTGACGTTATTACCGAAAAGGTCTATTACACACTTGCTGATTATTAACTGGCTTTGTGTGGGTAAAAAACGATTTATAGGGTGCTGTCATTTGGCCTTGTTTATATAATGTCATTTGGGGTTTTTAAACGCCACTTTTTCATCTTTTTAACACACCAAGTAAATTTTAGTTAAATATTCTTAATCTAATTTGCCTGAATGAACACCGGCAAATGGAACGAAGCACATGCGAATTCACATTTTTACGGGATCAAATAGCAGAAGGCGTGATTTAAATCAAACGCATTTAAATGAATTAACATAATATATCAATTCCTTATTGCAGTGATATCACTTGCAAACGTCCATTATCTATCGTATAGATATAAATGCCGCGTGCTTCAAGGCCTTCTTTTAAAAAGAAGACGGCGAGCGGCGAGATTGAAGCCCCGCACGGCGGCCCCAATACACCAAAAAATACCTAATACTTCTGCAAATTGATACGAATACTCAGGCAGAACTACTTTATGTTTGCTTACAATATAAGAAAGCTTCAAAAACTGAACAATATGATCTAAAACTAAAAGTTAAACGGCGGCGACTATACAACAGTTGAAAAAGACACCGGCGTTGCAAACACGCACATGCATGGAAACTCGCTAGAAACGCTGAAAATTTGGACCTAATTCTTCTGCAAATTTATACGAATACTCAGACAGAACTAATTTATCCTTGCTTACAATATAAGAAAGCTTTAAAAACTAAACAAAATGTCCTAAAAGTTGAACGGCGGCGACCACAAAGTTGAAAAACACCGGCGTTGCAAACACGTACGGAAACTCGCTAAAATTAAAAACGCTGAAAATGTGGACCTAATTCTTCTGTAAATTGGTACGAATACTCAGACAGAACTACTTTATCTTTGCTTACAATATAAGAAAGCTTGAAAAACTAAACAATATGATCTAAAAGTTAAACGGTGGCGACTACAAGTCTACAACAGTTTAAAAAAGAACACCAGCACCGCGGCGTCGCAAAAACACGCACAAGTAACTTCGCTAGAAACGCTGAAAATTTGGACCTAATTCTTCTGCAGATTTATACGAATTCACAGACAGAACTACTTTATCTTTGCTTACAATATAAGAAAGCTTGAAAAACTAAACAATATGATCTAAAAGTTAAACGGTGGCGACTACAAAGTTTGAAAAACAACCGGCGTGCAAAAACACGCACGGTAACTCGCTAGAAACGCTGAAAATTTGGACCTAATTCTTCTGCAGATTTATACGAATTCACAGACAGAACTACTTTATCTTTGCTTACAATATAAGAAAGCTTTAAAAACTAAACAATATGATCTAAAAGTTGAACGGCGGCGACTACAAAGTTGAAAAACACCGGCGTTGCAAACACGCACGGAAACTCGCTAGAAACGCTGAAAATTTGGACCTAATTCTTCTGCAAATTTATACGAATACTCAGACAGAACTACTTTATCTTTGTTTACAATATAAGAAAGCTTTAAAAACTAAACAATATGATCTAAAAGTTGAACGGCGGCGACTACAAAGTTGAAAAACACCGGCGTTGCAAACACGTACGGAAACTCGCTAGAAACGCTGAAAATTTGGACCTAATTCTTCTGCAAATTTATACGAATACTCAGACAGAACTAATTTATCTTTGCTTACAATATAAGAAAGCTTTAAAAACTAAACAATATGATCTAAAAGTTGAACGGCGGCGACTACAAAGTTGAAAAACACCGGCGTTGCAAACACGCACGGAAACTCGCTAGAACACTGAAAATTTGGACGTAATTCTTCTGCAAATTTATACGAATACTCAGACAGAACTAATTTATCTTTGCTTACAATACAAGAAAGTTTCAAAAACTAAACAATATGCTCTAAAAGTTAAACGGCGGCGACTACAACAGTTGAAAAAAACAACGGCGTCGCAACATGGAAACTCGATAGAAAAACTGAAACTTTGGACCTAATTCTTCTGCAAATTAGTAGAAATCGTTACGAATACTATGCTGAAGCTATTCTAGCTTTGCTTACAACAAAGGAAACTTAAAAAATCAAAACAAAATGCTCTAAACGGCGGCGCCTAGTGTGAAAACACGTGCAAGCGGAACGCACAATACGCTCAAAAATTAGACTTATTATTGACACTTATTGACTTAATAATTGACACTTATTGGTACGAATACTAAAGGCAGAACAATTCTAGCTTTGCTGATAAACGTTTTAGTTATATAATTAACAGATAAAACACAATAATACATACTGTACAACTCACGAACATTGAATCCAGCTTTCGTCAACGGATTTCGGCCTAAAATGAAATAGACAAAAAAGTGTTTAATAACTATTTAAGTATTTAAAACAGTGTTTGAATAATAACTTCGTTCTTTTTATGCAGAGTATTCAGAGATATACACACCTGGTTTTCTTTTCTTGCAACGAAGAGCGAATTTCCTTGCCACTGCATCGTCCACATGGTCTTGAAAACTGACTGTCAATCACTCAATCTGTCAAAAACTGTCACATGACCAAAACTGCAACTTGTGATTGGCTAATTTGGTCACACCACATTGCCCACAATGCAATAGACCACTGACCTGTATTTATTATGGACCAGTGAATTCAATTCTTTATCTGGACCATTGAACTATATAAGATATCTTATATAGTTCAATGATCTGGACTAACCTGTTTTTGAGTGGGATAGTTACTGTAACACTTATTTACTGCGAACGAAGGAAACATTAGTTTTGTCAAAGTGAGGCCAGATTTTAATACCATTGAGGGGGTATATATCCCTGTTGATATAAACCATGGGACATAGGGGACACATTAGTAACACCCAAGCATTGCTTTTGGGCAATGAATAAATAGCATTTGGTAAAAATACATACTGAATCTTTGATGATCTGAATAGAAATGGATGGATATGATTATTCACTGTCCTAACCTCCCTACCCTTCAACCTGATAAACTCAAAAGTTGCCTCACACTATACAAACCAAAAAGACGGTGTATTTAATTATCAATGCAGTGCTAATTATTTCAGAGTGACATGACAATTTTAGTAGTCCAACTTTTCAATGACACATAATTGTCCTGCAACATGTGCTAGTGATTTCACATGGTCTTCAAAGGTATAATGTATTTGAGTCAATTTTGCTATGATGCCCATAGTAATCAATCTGCAATAGTCAAAAAGACTATTGACTGTTTCATCTCTACCAATTTAATATAACCCTAAGTGAAAAGTTAAGAACTTTGCATTGAGCAATTAATGTATTGTATTCAAGTTGACCATGCAGGCTAGCAGTAAAATGGGAGACACTAATCATCTTTCTTGGCATAAGTCTTAAACAGTTCTTCAACTTCCTTTTCAAAATAATCTGCTAGTAGTTTGGGTTCTGGAAAAACTGAGGTGTCAGCTTTGATATTCAGCCTAATTGTATCAGCATAACTAAATATGGCAGTAGAAACACCAGTACCACCAATCAAAGGAGGCCATACCATCAGGCTTACAACTTCATTACCCCCAATCACCATCTTGTTGAGTGGCCCAGGTACATTAGACATAATCAGGCAACAGTGACGATTTAAAGAATTCACAGTAAATCTTCCCAGAAACTCTGGTAGGTTTGCCAACACAGTGTTGAATATAAAACCAAATACCAGAAAATCTGAACTGTTTTTAATTGCATCCATTCTTTTCATTGATTCATGAATTCGTTCATGTACAGACTCCTTGCTCACAGGCAGGTTAAATATGACACCAGTGCTGTTGTTCTCCAGGGGAATGTTTTCTTTCAAAAGCAAAGATGGTGGACGAGTATTAATACTCACTGCTATTTGGACATCTTCAGAGCACTGGCCTGTAGTTGTTTTTATGTATCTTCGTACAGCTCCAGCCAGGCAACCTGTTACAACATCATTTATAGTTGCACCTGAAACATCATAAGATATACTGGGTTTCAGTACAATTAATTTATGTTGGTATAATGGATTTGGTCCAGAATCTGACTCTTACCTATCCTTGTTTTGACCTCTTTAATCTTTGGCAAACTGATTGCTGCAGTCCATGCCACCTTCTGTTCTCCCACAATGTTGACTGATCTTGGAAACGGGTTTTTTGCAGATGATAATGCAACAGTCAATAGACTTAATGGACCAGTAAATATTCCATGAAGGACACGTTTAAATGCACTACTTTCATACTTCTTAATGGACTTCTCACTTGGTTTAAGTAACACTGGTTTATCATCCATTATTTTACTAAACACACCAACCAAAGAAATACCATCTCCAATAATATGGTGGCCACAAGTGTAAAATGCAAAAAGGCCATCAATTTTCATTGGGATGACCACAACTTGCCAAGGAGATATGTCTCTTGGAAGTGGCTTACTTGCAATTTCTCCAAATAATTTTGCAAGCTCCTCCTCATCAGCAGGACGGTCACCCTCATAGGTGATAATGTGATGGCTGAGATCAAAATTATCCTCATCAGCCCAAACATACCTGCCATATTTTTTAACAATCTTTTGCCTTAGTCTCTTGTAGCTTGGATGGCCATCATTCATTATAACACGATCATGAAATAATTCCCTAAGTTTTTCAACATCTGGTTTCCCTTTGACCATGAACAGACAAATGCTATAGTTCCTGTTATGTTCAGATTCATGCATAAAGGGTACATCCTCACTTGCCAATAGTTTTCCAATGCGATTATACAAAATCCAAGCTGCGACTGCCCATTTAAATACATTGAATACAAATAAAAAAGGCAAAGCAATTGAGGCAAAGACAAGCCAGAATGCTAATGCTATTATACAAAAAAATATATGGAGTATAGTTGGGGGAGATTGCTCATTGTACTTTTGGTATAAATTCATTTCAACCTTTGTATTGTTCAACAGAGCCTAAAAAAATAAAAAAAAATTAGAACATTTTGCACTAGGGAAATCTTCCGGTTATTTTACAGCCAATATGGGTGGCATCAGGACACATGTAACAATATACTATATAAATATTATATTTCATACATTATTAGGTAACCAGCTGTGATTAATTGAGTTCTTACTAAACGTGCTATCTGACCTTACAACTTTCAGTTGTGTATCAACTGTCCTTGTTGACAGCACTGCGAAATCTCATCAAATCAAGCTGTATGAGGCCCGTGATTTCAGCCTAGATTTTGCTCAAATTTATTGAATAATCGAACTCAAACGAATATTAAAGCCACTTTTAAACAATAAAAGAAACTCATTGATTACAACATAACGTAGTAAATTCCAATGGAATATTAATGAAAACAAAAAACTCAACTTTGGGTAATTCATAGTATATGTACGAATCGTAGCATAAAGACACGACGTTACAAGAATTAACAAATTGATGGGGAAAAGACAAATCTTAAGAATACTTAGGCTAAAGAAGGCACCACAAACTGGGAAAAACATATTGCCTTGGGCCATCTTTCAATAACATCGACAGACACACATGTTCTTATTAATATAAAATATTATGTCTCAATGTTTAATTCAAACACAATTTAGAGGGCTTTCTGTGACTGAAAAACAATGTACTTATAACAATGACTTACCCAATCTTAGGGTACTGCGAAAACAACGTGGTCAATCTCTCGTCGAATATTCTATTTTTTTAATAAACCTCCTTCCACAGATCCGTTGGCGACACACTGACACTGCACGTATAATCCCAAATTATGACGCGACGAAACTAAACAATCCGTTTCCGCGGTAAACGTGTTCGCTCGATTGTGAAATTTACGTGGATGGATTAAAAAATATGAATTGCAAATGATATAGTACACGTCAAAAACACCTCCACTATAAACACCTCCGTTTCTTGGGAGCATCTACCAGAAAAGACGACGGGACAAAGTTCAATCATCCAATATACTAATTATTCCTTTGCAAAGTTTGTTTCTGATTTGCCGTTTGTTTTAACTTAAACTATTTCAATACTTTTAGCACAATGCTGTTTATTGTTTTGTCAAACATACAAGCCACAACCTGTCCATTACTACACAATATTTTTTGACATTACTTTCATTACTTGCATATTATAAAAGTCATCAAAATACACCCTGGTAATCCCCCCCGTCGGGCTCTAAGTATCCGGTATATTCCCTCCTGTAAAAGAAGGTAGGGATGGACGTGCAGAAAGACAGGCGCGGTTGACGATGCAAAGTTAACAAAATATATTACCAAAATATTATATTTTGTGATAAAAATGCCAAATACTAAATATTACTATAAAATTCTACTTGTAAATATTCCACTGTTCCGTCTTCCAGGATTACGTACGATCAGTATGCTTGATAAGTATTTATTCAAATGCTCTACGTTAGACTACTCACTACTTCGTGGTTTCGTAACGAGTTTAGAAAATGACCACATAAATAAAGCTACGTACAACAGCACATTGTTCGAGAGGTATGCATAAGCATTACAACGCTTTTGCAAGCCGTCTATTGAAAAACACTTCATGGATGTGATTAGATCAACTATAGCAGCTCAGGTTAAGATCAGGACTGTTTTACTGAAGAGAGTAGAAACGGGATACATTAAACATCCAAAAAGATATGTCTGACGTTTGAAGACACAGCATTTGTTCATTTGTTGCTCAATCTTTTGCTCATGTTTATTTATGTAAAGACACACGCCCATGCACGAGAAAAAATAACACTTTTTTGCGCAATCAAGCAATCATTCAATGTCGTGAAATCATGTCGTGATGTCATGAAATATTACTAGTCGTTTAGAAGCAAGATAAAGTTGGAACTTGGAAAGATCTGCAGCAATGAAGTGTTCTGAATAAGACGACGTTTCTCGAACCCTCGGCGTTTTCCTCATGAGTTTCAAACCTTATCTATCGACAATGACGTCGAATACAATACATCACAGATGTCATTATATATAAGCAATAATTTTATTCTTTCCTATCGTTTTTATCTTTCTAAATATAATTTACTAAAATTTCAACCCTGGTTATTCATTTGTCCATTCCATAGGAATAAATAACTAATATACGAATGGGACTTCGAAATATAAAAAAATCATTTTTTTATCATTTCATTTTTGTATGGATATTGAAAGCAGGTGTTTTCTTGTCTAAAGTTTTTAATGAACCACCGTGCAAAAAGGGAGAAAAACGAAGCGTTAATTAGAGCTTGAAACAACCATGTTCTGGCATTTGTCCATACAAGAAATTAAAAATTGACTAACGTAAGTACGCATAATTGGATCACGACAAACCTTCGTCAGCAGTTGTCATAGCAACGAGATCTTCCATCTCTTTGGTAAAATGATCCATAAGAATCATTGGATCTGAGATGACAGCGGTGTCGACTTTCACAGAGACTCTAACCTTACCAGCGTAGCTAAATACGGCGACAGATATCCCGGTATCACTGATGAGAGGCGGCCACACCATTGCAGATTCTACGACGTTTCCTGCAAGTTGTAAAAAAATCCGCTCCGATATCACAAATACAAGAATTTGAATTAAATTACCACCCACACTGGACCACCACGTTTGAGATATCTTTCTCAGACAGTTCAGACACAAACCTGGACAGCTAATTGTGGAAGACTACCTACACTAGACTACCACGTTTGAGATATCTTTCTCAGGTAGTTCAGACACAAACCACCACAGCTTTAATATACTACCTACATGGCACCACTATACGTTTCCTTACCTACTAGTTCCAACTGGTTGAGCGGTCCTGGAACATTACTCATCACCAAACAACAACATCGGTTGATAAAAAGGTTTGCAATTCGCCCTAGGAAGGCGGGGACGAACGCAATTGCATATTTAAAGAGAAAGGCAAACACGATGTGCTCTGTTGAACTCTTGATAAAATCCATGCGATGTTTAGTGGCCTTAATGCGTTCAGGCAGAGTAGGCGTAGATACAGGTAAACTAAAGAACACACCAGAACTATTGTTTTCCAGAGGCACTTGACCCTCGGTGATGCTCGTTATTGATCGGCTGTTTATCGTGAGTGCAATCTGTAAATCCGAATGAGTATTCATTCCTGCGTTAGTCAGGTAACGTCGCATTGCTCCAGCCAGACAACCAGTTAGCACGTCATTAACCGTTGCGCCTAAAAATTACGAAAGAAATTAAGGATCATCTCTTATTGATGCAGTGTTACTACAGGAGGAAACCTAAACTAAACTAACTTTATTTATTCTGGATAACTGTATCAGTTCTAAACTGCTCTTCCTATAGGTCCAGTAAGGATCATCTCTTATTGATCTAGTGTTACTACAGGAGAAAACCTAAACTAAACTAACTTTATTTATACTGGATAGTTCTATCAGTTCTAAACTGTTCTTCCTAGAGGTCAAGTAAGGATCATCTCTTATTGATCCAGTGTTACTACAGGAGGAAACTTTATTTACACTGGATAACTCGATCTTTTAATTGTTACTACATGAGGAAAACTGTTGTCTTTGACTTGATTGAGGTGAAATAGTAAAGCACTTGCCAGTTGCCACTGCACTAATAACTCAAAACTTACCAAATTTATTCTTGCATCTTTTAATGTCATCCATGTGGAATGGTTTTGTCCACGCGACTTTAACTTTTCCAAACGAGTCTTTGCGACGTCGAAATGGGTTTTCAGTCGACGAAAAAATTAAAGCAAGCAAAACTAATGGTCCTGTGTAAATGGCCCGAAGAATCCGCCAAGAACTGCTCACGACGGGCCTTTTAACACTCGGGGTTACGAGGACTGGTTTGTTATCAACCACTTTGGCGAACAGAGCTACCAGAGAAAATCCATCGCCGATCGTGTGATGAATTCTGACGCACATTGCAAACGTTTTTGCGCCTGATTTCTTCCCGTGCGGTATGATAATTAACTGCCAAGGTGAGATGTGATTTGGCATACTCTGGTTGACAAGTTCACTGTAACATCCAGCCAATTCTTCATCGTTGACTGGTGTCTTCCCCTTATACATAAATATATGCTTTCGTACGTCAAAATTCTCTTCGTCTCGTCGAATATATCGCCCCATTTTGTAATGCACGCATTGCTTTAAACGTATGTAGCTTTCTTCGGTGCCTTGCAAAATTTTCTTGCAGAACGCTTTCCGCAAAACACGTACGCTTAGATTCCCCTTGACAGTGAACAGACAAGTTATGAAGTTACGAGCGTCCCTTTCCTGTGCAAACGGCACGTCTTTCGTAGAAAGGATTTGGCCCATTTTCCAAAACAGGATCCAAATCGCCGCTGCCCATTGGGAGAATAGAAAAACCAACCATATTGGTAAAGCAACTGAAGCAACAGGTAGAGAAAGAATGATTGCAAGGATACACAATGCAGAGTGGATTATTGTCGACTGTAAATCTTGTGTTAAGATCTTGTAGACATTCATCATCAAGTTTCCTGGTCACCAATTCAATTACCTTGAAGAAATATAATTATGACTTGTGAAGAATAAGTTGCAGATATAGATCGGTCAAGATTGCAAATACACGTCCCTCGATGGTGATCTATTTTGGACTGAAACATGGAAACTGTACAATAATTCATACTAACTTTTACCACGGATATACATTGTAATAAATCTGCAATCAGAAATCAGTTCATCTTCAAAAATCATCAATCAGAAATCATGTTCAAACAGGTGCCTTATACCATTTCTCCCAGCTGACAACATGTAGTTATTTAACTCATTTTAAACAATACGAACGCAGATTGTTTTAATTTCCCTCCCTCAGAGATCAGGCATCATACGACATGAAAATGTTGCGTGAGTATACCACGTGATGGTCACATGTTACGACACCAGGATAAATTGATATGCAACATTTTTAAGGGCGTTTAGGGATGTTTGCCAGAAAGATAATTTAAAAGTTCAAGGTTAGAACAATTACTATAGAATTTTAGTATTAAAATGAGCTGTCATCATTAATGTGTACCTTATTACAGGGCGTGATGTCATAGCAATCGGCTTGAATGAAGATCATTTGAAGGTGCTTTAAATTTAAGGGTGGCTTAGGTCATGATCAGAACATAAAAGAACATTAAATGGTCAGTTGCTGGTTATAGTAGAAATATAACTGACATTTTATTGCATCTAAGCGAGTTGCACACGTCCGAAGATTGAATTGCAATAGAGTTTCGGACCTTAAACCAGACGAGGTACTCAAGAGTGATAATTTTATAACAAGTGGTGTTGTTCTGACCTTGGACTGCCAAAATAAACGACCCTCAAGGCATAAAACCTCTCACGTTACGAGGTTTGGGAAACACGATAAACTGATATATTCCAAAACCTTGCAACAAATCTCTGCATTGCTTAATTCGAATCTTCGCACAGGTCTTAAAAAAGTACGATTTAAAAAGGTTCACAAAAATTGCCCAACCTTTCAGGTCTAGGCATGTCGAAGCTGTTACATAAATAATTATCATTTACTGCGCGCTGGCAGGAAATGTATGAACCTATAGAAAGCCTCTAAATATACCAACTCAAAAACTCGTGGAGTGGTCAATGCATGGCTTTCACTTGAAACGACAAAGATATATTCCCCATAATTATTCAAATAAAATATCAACAATCCCTGCTCTATCTTCCACAATATCGTGAATCTACATACGCCTCAGCAATTAATCAAACAGTGGTTTACTTACATTATCACAAAAGTCTAATTAAATAGATTAATTGAGGCACTAACCTGTGAAATGTAACATTCAGTGTTTACCAGAGAATCGCGAATACACCGGGTTCTTCTGAAAGACACAAGTCCAGTCCTAGCGGTCAGTTCCTAGGGGTGATGAAAATTTCAAAGAGATCTTTATTTTACTGTGCTTTGCTGGGTGCAGATTTCCTTAAATCATCAAGATAAACAGCAGGCGCTCCGTCCCGTTCACCTGCGGAGAATGCAATGAAGAATGTAATAGGACACGCTGGTATTGTATGTTTTCACCAAGAGATCTGACCTCTAATAACCTTATCATGACAGAGTGAAAGTTCATCTTTAATTCCGCGTGTTTTGTCGTCTGCACTAAACTGTCCTGGTATGACTAAAATATATCAGCTGGATTAATAAAAGTAAGTTCTGATTCATGATTTGTATTGGTCAGCTTGTAATAAGCAAAGGAAATGAAATGCAGTTGACTTTTATTGAATACTATAAAGTTATTATATTTCATATTTAAGTTATTTTAAAGCTATGACACCAATTTCAATGGTGAACGCTTTGTAGCTACCTCATAATCTAAAGCTTAAATCAACGACCTTATACTTGGCTTATAAGAGCTTTGTAATTTAAGTAATATAATTAAAGTATATTTTGTGTCCACAGAAAGATCTTT
Source organism: Dendronephthya gigantea (assembly GCF_004324835.1). Lineage (NCBI taxonomy): Eukaryota > Metazoa > Cnidaria > Anthozoa > Malacalcyonacea > Nephtheidae > Dendronephthya > Dendronephthya gigantea. The sequence goes on along the minus strand of NW_021163188.1, from coordinate 291,686 downwards.
TACAGGTTTCCCCGTTCAGCTTGTTCCAGCTCTATTGCTTCAAACAAACTCTTGAAGTTGCCAGCTCCAAATCCCTGAACAGAATTAGGTTATTTAGGGACTGTTTACAAGGAGCGAGTTATCCAAGCTAGGCAAGGAAAAAAGCGCATCACAACAAAGGCGTAACCTGATTAGTTTTTCATTATATGCGTTTTTTACCTCGCCTAGCCGGGATAACTCGCTGCATGTAAACAGTCCCTTATAGTAATATAAAAGCTTCGACAACAGTCGACATTTCATACGTCAGAAGTGAATTTGATCCAACAAAATTGGATCGTGTAAACAGATTTACGGGCTCTGTGTCAGTGTCAGACTGCATGACTGGATTAAGCCATTACTTCGAGGCTAAACACTATAAGATGTATAACACCAAATAGGCAAGCATGGTTAATTTTGAAGAAATAAAGACATGATACCTGGTGATTATGTCTTTGAATAACCTCCAAAAACAATGTTGGTCGGTCCTCAACAGGTTTTGAGAAGATCTGAAGAAGATAGCCATTCTCATCGAAATCAATGAGAACGTTCAGTTTCTCAATCGTCTCCATGTTCTCCTGGATTTTGGTCCGGGAGGATTTGAGTCGTTCCTTCAAGATGGCATAGTAAGATTTTGGAATGGACAGAAACCGCATTCCTCTTTCCTTCAAGTTTACAATCTGAGTGAAAGAAAGTAAAAAGTTTGCGTTCGCTGTTACAGAGCTAGTACAGAAACATCGCTAAGATTAATTTCTATATCGATTCCTTACTGCATAAAGTTATCGGCAAAGACGGGAAATTCACAAAGATTTCTAGTGACTTACGGTAGTGAGTATGTCACTCGTATTAAGTGCGATGTGTTGAACTCCTGCACTGCCATAATAATCAACAAATTCCTGGATTTGACTTTTTCTTTTTCCATCAGCTGGTTCGTTGATTGGCATTTTTACTGTTTCTTCGTAATTCGCAATCACAGTTGATCTCAGAGAGCTGTAGCCAGTGTGGATCTATAGAAAAAAGCGAAACTCGGATAGTGCAGTGAAGTTGTCGACTTGAAAAAAGAAACAGCAGTTTGTGGGTTTTTACGTTTGGATACGTAGACCTGGCTTAATGTATAAGATGGGTCTCAACCGTCTGGTTGGCTTTCCCTGTCTTTTGAGGGTACAACGCCGTGTCTTCCTGGCTTGCTATAAACTAAGGTCTAGTCTTAGACACAACTAACTATATTAACACTTGGTCTTGGAACGTTTGTCTGTTAACTTTAGGTCAATGATTTGTCGTAGGTAGAGTCAGGCAGACCGTATACACTCAAAACGAGTGAACCAATTGGTTTAATAACTGCCAAATAATATTGCGCATTCAAAAAGATAATTCAAACAACGATCGATCAGTACCAAGTTGGTTGAAATCGTACGTCTAGAAAGTCAAACTCTCTTACCTGGGAGTCATCAACAGACCAGAATCTATGGAATTGCAGTGTCTTTGTATACCTAAGATTAGAATAAATCACCGACTTAGTTTAGCGCCATTCAACAAATAAAATACAACAATGATAGAGTTACCATTCAGTAACTGGGACCATCTCTCTGTCAGGAACATTTCCAACAATATGATCAATGAAATTGAGTTCAATGGGAGGCCTGTAACATAAAGTCTCTTATTTTATATTATATTTTGAAAATTTTGAAAACTCTAGATTTCCCAAAATGAGAAATCCAACTTACAATGTTTTAAGAAGTGGATCTTCAAATGTTGGTTCCTTGTAACCAGGCAAAAAGAGACCCTTGTAATCCTTTCTCTCAACAAATGTGTGACACACTTCTCCATACTAAAAAAAACAGAAAATATATGAGTTTACATGCTTATGCCAAGCTTCATTGATTCTGCTGTAATATACCTCTTTCAATATGCTTGAATGAACTCTAAGAAACAGTCTAAATTTTCTCTCTCTCTCTTATTTTAACAACTTTGACATAACACATTATATTATAAACATGGACATACTGTCTGTATGGATGCAAAGATCACTTTGCCATTCTCGTCTTCCTCCTCCCATGGTTCCTTGACAACTTTAGCTCCACGATTCACAGCCGCCTTAGAGAAAGATGGAAGAATCATAGCCATGCATGAATGCAAACAACAAAATACATGCCAATTATGTAACAAAAAAGTCTAACTTCATCATTCAAGAAAATTAAATTAAATTCTTACTTCAAAAATCCCAACACAATTTTCAACATTGAATGCAACATCTTTTACACCATCACCATGTTTTGTCAAATGGGCACCCATAACTAAAATATTTATTATATTTTTTGTATATATTCTTTGACAAAATAAATCAAATACATTCAAATTAATTACCTTCTGATGTGACTCCTGTGGGATTTAGAGGAGACTGCAGAACAAATACAACCTACAAAAATTTTCTTGTTAATAAAAACATCAACTTGAAGGATTTTGAAACAATTTTCAATGTTCACACCTTGTTCAGTTGTAAAGCATATGATACAATCTCCCTTGATCCTGTTTCCAAGCCTTTGTAGCCAATTGTTTTAAATCCAAATCGTGTGGTGTAAAATGAAGCTGCCTGATGATAAGTTGTAGTGAAAAAATAAGTGAAATATTACATTATAAACAACCACAATAAGCAATTTTGCTTGGCAAGAAAATTGTCTGGCAAACACAAAATTACCTGCTTTGCATTTCCAACCCAAAATGTGACATGGTCAAATGCCAGGAATCTCCCAACATCCGGCTATAAAATGAAACAGCTTCTATTGTGATTGAAATTTATGAAAACAAACTTTTCTATTTTTCGTGGTTCTTGGTATTGACGTTACCACGAAACGAGATATCGTGTAAGCTATGTGGATTAATTCTGCTCAAACAGCTCCTTGGAATTAAAGCACAGCAAATTGCTTTGTTAAATTTACTAAAAAATTGTTGGAAAATGAATGATTCAGACCATATTAGTCAATGTAGCTACTTTGCATTCGAATTGTATAGTTCCATCATGCTAAAAATGTACAGTTTCATCACTCTAAGTGTAGTGGAATGTCCTTCTTGTTTGATTAAAATGTTCCAGGAAAAATGGGTTTGGAATATCGACAATCTAAACAACAGGATCGTAGCTGCCTGTAAAGGCAATATAGTCACTAAAATCACGTACAGAACTCAATTTCACTACAAGTCAAATCCAATGAATATCATAAGTATATTACATTATTATAAATATGAAACGTGGACATGAAAAATTTCTGAGATTCAGCTATTTTCTTTTTTTGATGTTTCACTTTTAACAAAGATCCATTTACACAATACACAAACCATAAAAAACAATATTTCAAAACGTCTTTTATTTGAAGATTAAGTCCTCATTTTCACTAATAATGGCCTTGGAAAATACAAATTCCTATTTATGCAATGTATCCATTTCATACCTTTGGTCCTTTATCGGTGTACGTCGTCTAAAATGAAAGAAAACGGCCATTATCACTTTAAATCTTTGCAAGCAACACGATTGAAGTAATTAAAACAACTTACCATTGTCTTTCAGAATTTTTTAGAGCAAAGTCGTGTAATTGCTCTTGAAACAAACGAAATCGACAGAACAAAAAATTATGCGACCGACCTGAACCAAGTCCAACAACGAAGTGAACCTTTGGGCTTTGGGGGGCAGTCCAGAGGGTGTGTCAGTCAGTCAGGGGAACCTGTTTCGTTGGAAACGTTACCACAGGAACAAGAATATCAAATTATCAACTGCAGGAATAGAAATTACGAGAACTACAGCATTTTCAGCAGCTGTTGGAACTACTTGAATTCCGCGAACAACATGAATGTTAATAATTAATTGCAAATTTTAGGGGGAAATGATGAAATAACTCAGCTTAATTAGTAGATTCAAATGATAAATTGTGACAATTATACTACACGTGCACGTGCGAACATACAGAGACAAGTCATCGCTTGTAAATCTGATTCTAAACAGAGATAATTCGCTTTCCTACCTGGTCTAGTTTCATTTCAGGGAGTCTTGTATATTGCTCGTGAAAATTCTGTAGGATACGGTTATACGTCAGAAACCTAAACAAATATAAGCATTGATTTGCCCTGAAACATTGCAAAGTAAACAATAAAATTGATTATAACATTGGTTTGCAGAAATGTTTTGTGACAAATTTGGGTAAATCGGTCTCAAAACGCGAGACATAACATTCAGGTTTGCAGAACAACCCCTGGAAGTGAGGGTGTCGTGTGTCACTGTTGACTGTTCTGATCCTGCTGGATTAGCTGGAACGTGGTTTCAGAGAAAAGAATAATCTGAGAAAGCCTGCATGTGATCCACGCGTGACTGAAGTCATGTTTGACCCTCACATGATACCAGCTATGATCTATTCCCAGAATCATGTCTCCATTGTCTCATTCCAAGGATTCAAATATAATATAATAATCTCCTCTAATCCCAACAATATTTTCACTTCAGGTTGCCTTCTGCATGACCATTCTCTTTTCCATTCAGCATTTCAGTAAAGACTGTAAAGTTAGGTCTAGTGGAAAGTCAAGATATGTTAAATATGTTTGTAGCCTTTAGTTAAATAACTCAACAAAATTACTGATTTTTTTATAGAAATATATATTAAGGTTACTTTATATTGTCTTTCATGAGCTTAACACAAGCATAACATGAGCAATAACATGAGCAATAACATAACTAATAACAGAACTATTCACCAATACAATATCTTTTACAAATATACACTAAACTATATACAGTGTAAGTCTGTGTTTCTTGTTGAAGTTTATATTGCTAAATTTGAATCTTGGCTTTCTCATTCAGCTTTATCCTTAGTTATTTTCAAGTATGCCATCTGAAATCATAGAGAAAATTAGCTATTAGTTAGATGCAAATGAAAAATTCACAGATATACAACAAACATACCTTTTTAGAAGGTAGGATGCAATGCAAATCACTATTTTTGGCTTCTTCAACCAAGAAATTGACCTCATTCTCAGTTAATGATGAAGGAAACACAATTTCACTCTGTTGGTTATCTGCTAGGAAATCACTGGAAAGATAAATAATCAGCAATTATAAAGGGTTCTTCATATACAGAGTTTACTTAGAAATATGAAGGGATGAAGTCTTTAGAATAAAAACATACTGCAATCTCTTCATCATGAGAGATTTAACTTCGTCTGAAATTTGGGTTGGAGGTTTTTCATCTGGTTTAGGATCAATATTTTCTTTCACTGAGCTCTCTGAGGTTTTAAACAATGATTTAGGATTATCAGACGGCTATATTGTTACATGATTCAAATAAGAGGCAAATGTCAGCCAATATATTGGTATACCTGGAAACATGTAATATAACTTGAATCATACCTGGGGTTCCTGGCTTGGTTGCAGGAAACATCCTCCTGCACATTTGTTGTTCAGTTCTTTTCCACCTTTGCACATCCCTTTTTAAAGAACATAACAGAGTAACAAATAGAATGAACAAGTGTATAAAGAGCATTTTGAGATTTTCTCTTACCTGTCTAACTTTTGCATTGCATCTCTGATATCCGGGTTGTTTGGTTCTTGCCTCTGGGCTCGTAAAAACCACTCACGTGCCTTGCCAAAGTCCCCTTCTTTTTGAAAACCTTGGGCAACTCTGTAAATAGCTTTGATGTTCTTTGGATCAATGTCTAGAGCCTAGAAACAGGCAGGTAAATATGGGCTAAATTGAGTAGTATATTTGTGCTGAGCAGTTCTACCAGTTCAAAACTGCATTGTACTTGTAAAGATCATCTCCTATTGATCAATTGGGATATTATCTCTTACTATAGGAGGAAATCTAGTAAACTAAACTGACAAAATTGAATAAAAAACTTTCTTACTTTTCTTCCAAACTTTTTTGCACGAGCACCCTGACCTAGTTTCAGAGCGCACAATGAAGCATTAATATACAGCGCTAACAAAGAAATGTTCATTTCCCTCTCTTCCCTTTCATCTTTAACACGACACATTTCCAGAAGTTGGATTCCCTGGAATATAAAATGTGCCTCATACAGAGATTGTCAATGTCAAAAACAAATTTAGGCAAAAAATGACAGTTCATTCATCATTTATCACTGTATTAAACATAGCCAAAAAATGACCTACGTATAGTCATAAGGTAAATTATTAGCAACCTTGTCATATTTCTTGATAGATTGGTAAAACTCGTTACGCAGGAATAAATCATTTCCAGTCTGCAATTAAAATATTTTAAGAGCAAGAAGAATCAGTTACCTGGGAAGATAAACCCAAAGAAAATACATGTTTTTTAAAAATAAAACAATATTTTTACATACTTCTTTAAAAGACTGTGCTACCTCATGAATACTTTCAAAAGAGGCTTTATTTCTTTCTTCCTAAATTACAAAGATTATGATGGACAGAGTACTTTAATTAATATCAAAACAATTAAATAATAATTCATCCTCAAGCTTACAGGTGGAAATTCGGAAAACTCATCTGATGCAGCCTGGTCCACAAAACTGACAAGCTCAATTTCAAACAACACTAGAAATAAATCAATTTAAATAAGTAAATAAAAAAATTAAATGATGTTACAAAATCTAGGATAAAGAGATTGTAATTGGTGTTCATTACCACTTGTATTTGGAGGGATTCTGGGTGGGCAACCCATTTCTTTGAAAGCATAATTTGGAGAGAATAAATACTGTGAAATTTCGCCTTTTCTCATTGTTCTCAAGGCAATATCGAATCCGGCAATCACGCCTAGACAAGATAAATTGCATTAGAAGAATTTGACAATTTTCTATATTTATTTTTAGCAAGTAACTGAAACAGAAATGGTTTGACTATTTAACTTACTTTCTCCAAGTTTCATTTGCTGTTGTCTATTTCTTAGTCTAGTTGAGTCAAAAGGTTCATCCTGGTATTCCAAATAACTGTTATAGTGAAGACGACAAATTGCACCAGGTGAGACAACTGCACCAGTTCCTTTCTTGACAACCTTTTTGTAAACACCTTCATCATTTGTTATTGGAACCATCTTCTCTTTAAGAAGGGCAAATGGTGACTAGAAATTGATTACATTTTAGTTAGTTAAGATAGTCTTAAATGAGATGAACATTGATGATGATCATTATGGTGTTTTACAGAGTACATATCTACCTTGTCCTGGTCTTCATCAGCATCAGTTGCTCCATCAATAACCTCAGCATTTAACAATGGAAATAATTCTTCAGTATCAAAAAAAACTTGAGATGCATCATCTTCAACTGTTGGAAAATAAAATAAAAATATTTTGTCTGTTAATAGGACTGCATGGTGGCTGGACGTTTTATAACTTTTATTCAGCATGATCAGTGTTGATCACAATCTTATTACCATCTTCTTTGTATTTTTCTTTAACCTCAAAGTCAATGCCACTTTCAATCTCACTGGTTTGAAAGCCATCTTTCAGGATTACATTTGGTCTCTGAGTATTAAAAGAAAGTATTCATTGATCTACCATGACTATATATACTTTGACACGTGTTTAAAATATTCTTGATGTATTTACATTTAAACTCACATCATAGGCAGCTCTAGTAAATAACTCCTCTTCAACTGAATCGATTCCGTCCATTTTGGCCAGGAAAATAATTCCCTTTCTCCAACTTCTTCTACAAGTTATTAAAATTAAAATGAACCATTAGGAAATAGGAATGAATGTCCAAAACACGTGGCTAGGCTGTTATAAACAAATGCGCACGAGAGCCTGGGAGCCAATCTCTCATAAATCCCGTATTTCTTTTCGACAAATAAATCTCAGTAAACAAAATTTCATTTTGTAAACACTTTGATATTTGCAAATTTGAGGTATAAAATTAGCCGTAAATGCTTTATATTGCAAGTATGTACATTTCACATCCAATAAGAACACATTATTTAATTTAAAAGTGGATATTCCCCTAGTTTTTAGAGTACGAATTCATCGAAATCTCCGACATATTTTTCTCGTCCGGAAAAAAGTTCCGGGGACGAATTTCCAATGACCACGTGTCGGCATTTTAGGAGGGAAAGTGAACTTTACCATGCGTTCTACTATATTTAAGATAAATATCATCAAAAACCACTTAAAATCAACCTGAAATGAGTCGTAAGTACTGCGAATAGTTAAATGACGCATTCTTATTTATTTCAGGTGCGTTGAATTTTGTTTTAACGTTCAATTTCTTATTTTTTATTGCGTCAAAGTGAGTTAATGAAAAACAAGATGGCGGATGAAGAAACGTTGCAGCCGGTGGGAAACCTAACGACGCCGGAGGCTGAAGAACTTGATGAAATTAAGCTGCTTCCATTTCAAAAAGAAGAGCAAATGAATTTATTTGCAAAAACTCAACGGAAACGTGTTGCTAAACGATCTTTCGCGAATTTTGGGATAACCACCTTGTCCTTAACCAAGGATACGGCAAAACAAATGAAGAAAAGAAAGCGTAAAGACGACAAGAAATTCGTCGTGGACAAAGTAGATGGATTTACTTTTGTTTCTGCCTTCACCTTGAATGATTTTGATGAATATGACAAGAATCCTGTGAAACAACCATTAGCACCAACCAAACGGAAGTCTTCTTCTAATTTAAGATCCATATCTTCTAAGAAAAGACCAAGAATGGTTGCAGATCTAGGAATATCAGGTGGTGAAGATATTGCAAAGCCAAAGGGTGATTTTTTACAAGACGTTTTAAAGGCTGAGAATGTACCAAATGAGTCGAGTTTACACTATGGTAAAACTGAGAATGTATCACCATTAAAGAACAAGTCACCATTAACAAAGTCAGCATTTGTTCCCTTGAAGAAGCTCAATGTAAGTAAGCTTAAAAGTCCACAAAAACAGCAAGTCAGTGATGTGGCTAGTTACAAAAAACCTAACCAGAGCAACAGTTCCAAAAATAGTGGGAAAACAACAACAAAGGCATCCAGACATAAAACCACCAGACCAGCAAGCTCCAATAACCAGCCTAAGAAAAACAAGCAGGATACATCAGATGTTGTTAATGTTCAGATCCATGGGTTGCCAACATCTGGTGGGGCAGACAGATTTTATGGTTGCCATGAAGATAGCCCAACTGGTCTGTCAGATGATGAGGAAAGTTTAGAATTGGATGTTTGTAGCGTTGATGAGAATTCATCATCACAATTTATCAACTTTTCTCTTGAGAAAATGAACAAACTAGACACAAGTCATCCCGAGAACAAACCACAGGCCAAACGGAAAAGAAAACCATGCAGAGTTTGTTGTGCTTACCCATGTCGAATTGTTGAAGCAAAACGTATCAAATCTGGCAAGAGCCAGTTCCCAACGTTTAATATATCATTTACATCAAGATGTCAAGTGCATACTCCTGGAGATTTAATAATTAATAACTCAAGTGGTAATAAAGTTAATACATGCATTCAAACTACTTCAACAGATATAAAAATGCACCTGGATTTTGCGAAACGGTTTCCCTACCGTATCATTTCCATCCTTTCCTGTCAGCCTGCTCTTTATGATGATGATGACCTAAAGCCGTCAGACAATCTTGTAACTGGAAACACAAGATGCAATGAGAGTCATCGAATGTTGGAACAAAAGCGTAGGAGTGAGTTACATGGTTTATACTGTCAACTTGCAGATACGCTTTCTATCTCGAAGAACAAGGCTAGCAAACAGTGGATCCTGGAGAATGCCCTCAAAGAAGTGGAGAACCTGAAGGCTCAGGATGCACTTTTGACAGAAGAAATGAATTTGGAGAAAATAAAGAATGAAAAAAAGAGAATGGAGTGGGAAAAATTAGCAGGAAAGCCATATGTCACACCCAAAGAAAGTAACAATAAAGGGAAAAGCAAGTCTAAACTTCTAGAACTGTACAAAGTATTTAGACAGGAGAGAAAGGAATTGAAAACCATGCCAGAGGACTCGAAATGTGAGCAAGAAGAGTTGAAGAGTGTGCCAAAAGAGTCTGTGGATTCAAGCAAAGAACAAGAGAGATTATTGAATGATAAAAGTCATTACAAAGCCAAGTTGGATGCTCTGTGTGGTGTCCACAAAAGAAACATGGCTGAAAGTTTTGGGGCGTCTGTCATCACCACAAATGATGCTACAACAGGGTACACTCATGTGAAAGACAATCCTCCAAACTTCCTGTTCTGCTCAAGTTCCAAGTCAAAGAACAGTCTGCCAATGGATTCTCAAGTTGAGAATCATTTAAAAGTTACAGTAGTGAAGCCAGAATCCATAGAATCACATAAAATTGTACGAAGATCCCAATCCACTAGTTCCCAGTCACTCGGTGCACCGATTATTTCAAAAATAGATTTAACAACTGAGTCAAAGAGCTCAGCTGCCGACCAATCAGAATCCTCAATAAAATACAAACAAAATCAACCAACAAGTTTGTCTACAAAATCCAACCAAGTACAAGATCCAACTGCAGGAACAAAAATCCCAATAACCCTTTTGAAAGAATCTTCAACGCCCACGGCTTCTTCCCAAAGCAGTGACCTCCTTTGCTCTACCACTTCCATGCAGTCCCCATCTATCCCTATACTGGTTAACCCAAGTACAATGTTTCCAACGCCAATTTCTTCTAAACCAAATCATTCTCCTTCTAAACCAACGCTTCATTCAAATAAAGAATGTGTGAGTATTACGATGGTTGTGGACAGCGAAAAAACAACTTTCAGGATCCCGAAGACAGCAAATGGTCTGGCGTTACTTAGTAAACTTTCATCATTGAAAAAACTGAGTACGGATTCTCGTATGAAAATCGCTGCACAGTTTCCCAAATGCCAACCATCCGAGATTTCCACAACAACTGCAGGTACAAGCCAAGTCGCAACCATCGGACCAACAACCAGCGGCTTGGTTACCACAACAGGCCACGTGAATACTCCAGTGTTACCAACTCAATGGTCATCTGCTGTTGGTATAATCCAGAACTCCACCGCACCTGAATGCAAGCCAGTTACACAGTCGTCTCCCGTTCAAGCTGTGAATTCATCCGTAGCAATGAAACAACCGACAACAGCGAAGGTTGTTCAGAAAATCAATACTCTGCCAGCACCAGGATCGATTATTACTTCAGAAACTCCTGTGATTAGTTTTGCAACGATATCCCGACCAATTAAAGTCCCTACGATGACGACAGCTGCTAAAATTATTTGCGGGAATGCTGGCGTCCAAATTGGAAGCAACGTGAAAAGAAATAGCGGGATTGCGGTATCGGAACAAATGAAACGAATCAATCACAAAACACCCCGTAAATCAAGCTTCGTGGATATGACGAACAAAGAACCAGATAAAGAATTTCCCGTCATACCAACGTCGTCTAGTATTAACGTCACCCTAAACAAGCTTGGAAGCATCACTGGAAACAAAATTTATAACATGAAGCCGTTAAAACGAATTCAACAGCAAAATCACCGCCCGACGAAGCGTCTGGAACATTTAGAAACACCGCACAAAGATTACCAGTTTCATAGAAATGCCCCCTTTCCAATACTTCCCAAGCATATAGCAACTGTAACTGCCCCTAAACGTACATCGAGTGTTCATATCTATCCTGTTTTAACCCAAGTCCATCCTGCTGTTGTTCCACCTGAAAATCTTCCTGAGATTCCTCCTGATATCCCATCGGACCTGACCGAGGCAAGCCTGTCTCCTCTTGAAGGAATCCAGAAAATATGCGAACCGTTGCTTGAAGGAAGGAGTAACGACGATAGAGACCAGGACGACTCTGGAATATGCGTGATCTCTGATGTCTTCAGTCTGACTGAAACTTCCAAATCTGATACGGCGAAGAATAGAGACGATGGTGCTGAACGTCTTGAAGATCGAGTATCCTCGCGTTGATGGAAGAAGCAATCCGTCATAACTGTTAGCAAAGTCGAAGATGTATAGCATTCTGTAATGAACATACACAATCTATTTTTAATAAACAAAATATATAATATAAAGGAACCTTATCTATTTTAAATGGTAGTTTTCAATGATGATAAACAGAAGTGGCAAGATATATTTTATAAGTCTTAGTTGCCACTGAAATTAATCATCATTTGTATGGAATGAAAGGCTATGGTAGTAGTTTGTTCATAATTTAGTATTTTTGAATTACACAAGCCACATTGAGTGCTAATTTGGTTTATGGTTCACAAGTTTGAACAGTTGTATGTGTAGCTGAATTGGCACGTTAGGATAATCTTAATCCATCAAATGTAGTTATAAATAATTATTATATTTACCCTTTGAGTTTTGATGAATATAATACCTTGCACAATGAAACCAGAATCTTGTGTGTTTTTTTTAAATCATCAGCAATCTGCATTGCTTCGACTTTGTTTTACATCTTGGTCTGATTCTTTTAAGGAAATCATGATTTTTTCTTCTCTAATCCAGGTTTATGAAATCCAACAAACATCTTCTTCAATTTTGCATTTTAATTTAAGACCAACCATGTTAAAGTAATATTTTTATTCTAGCTCAGTTTAAATATATACAAGTTTCAGTTTTAGCAGTGGTACTGAAATGTCTGTTGATTTGGAATTATGTAAAGAGAGAGCAGAATGGAAACCCAACCCAGATCATTGCTAATTATGCAAAATTTCTTTATATCACCATATGGTTTCATCAAACACCAAAATTACTGCAGCAAAATCTCTGACATGCGGGCCAGATTGGATACCTTATAGGTTACGACTGACCAACATTTGTGGAATCGAACTTGCAGGTTTTTTCTTAAATAGACGTTCATGTTAGAGGTGAAAAGCTGGTAGGAAGCATGATTCTAGATTCCATTTTTCTGACCAAAGGAACTAAACAAAAGAGATTCCAGAAATTTTTGTGGTGATTGACTGATGATAAAAATAGCGAATATTTGCAGAATGCTAACCAGTGTTTGCCACACAGTCAGCCCAGTTAGGACTATTCCAGGCTGCTTCTCTGGTTTGTTTCCTAACAGTGAGATTGCTGTATGCTGCAAGAGAATTAAAGCACATGTAATATGTTCCAATTATCACATTAAAATGCACAAAAGTTTCTTGTCATTTTATCAACTGTAACATGCTAATAATGCAACAATTTTCCTACCCCACAGATGATGCACTACATATAATTCTCCAATCTGAGTAAAAAATCCTCCAACATCTTCGTTCATTTGTTGACGATGAACTATTGCATTCATCCAGTTATTTTTCCACTCAATGAGACAACCTGGCTAATAAAAGGAACAAATAAATACAAATTCAGCATAAATTACAATTTCTGCTAAAAACTTAAATACAACTAAAATATGAACCTTTAAATGATATGTTCTTAATTCATAAAGATTTTTTGTATCACGTAGTTGTGGTTCACCCCAAAAATCAAAGCCACATATAAGTTGATTGTAGCGTTTGTGAAGCATTGGTGCTCTCTCCTCTGCAAACTTCACAAATTTCTAAAAACAGAAGTTGAAGTACAAAGTTATCAAAAAGCATTTTAAAAAAAGATGAAAATACTGTAGTATATACCTCATTTGTATGGAGATAATGTTTTGCTTTTGTCACATCTTCAAAACCAGCTTTATACACCCATAAATGAACTTAAAATTTGATAAAAATTATTGATCATAATTTGTTCCATCTAATAATGCAATATTAGAGAGTCAATATACATTATTCATTCACCTGCACTATCTAAGGGCCCATATAATGTTGTCCAACTACCAAGAAGTGTGCCTGGAAAATCTGGATCCTCACTTATACGAGGTAATTCTGAGGCCCTAAACCATATTGAAATAAGCCAGTTCTATATTTTGTCTTGTAATAATTTTAGACATACTTGACCCATAATACTTACACTAAATTTGAATAATCACCAACTCTTTCTGGCTTTAAATGATGAACTATAAATCAAACGAAAATTTGGCTTTGGTAGCAGTGAATTAAATAAAGTTTGTTGGGTCAGACATAACTACCAGAATATCACTATATAGGAATTTGTAATTTGTTATATTGTTACACTGACACAGTTACATGTGTTTGTTACATTACTGAAATAATCCAGATATGACTTTGCAAATTAACAACACAATTGGATGATACAAATTTTTGTAAGAAAAAAACTGACATAAAAATATGAAATAATAATACATTGTGCCGCATTTTCATTTCTTTAGTTATCTGGTGTATCAGTATCACGGCCGTTCTTTGGATAATTATACTATGCTATGCACTCTTGCGTAAGACGTGGAATATAAAATTATAAAAAACGATGAAAAATCTCCACCCAACTATTTCGAAACAAAACTAGCATAAAATATATCATGAACAGCTGACATACACTGAAATTCGTAGAGGATATTATTTGCTAAAATCTTTGAGTGAGCTTCGCTTCTGGATTCAGCTCCGCCAGCAACAATTGAACTCCAAAACCCTTTCTCGTTTGAAAGAGCTCGAGTATTTATCCTATTTTTCGTTAAAGCAGAAACCAAGCGAGGAAAAAATGTGTGATTTTTGAAAAATATATTTGGGACCATTCGATGGTAAGCCATTTTATTGTATTCACCAGCCTTTATCATTCAACTTACATGAAGTTTTAATTTGTGAATTCTTGACTTGAAAACTCCGTGTTAATGAATTAATTTCACTTCATTTAAAATGATGAAGATCACCTCTGACGTGTATATAGCAACGTCATTAGACGCAATTAATCATCAGGACAAGCTTCTAAGACCCGTTCAAATACGTCATTGCCCAAGCTACCTTGTGTCTGATCAAAATTAATCTGAGACTTCACCGTGAATGACTCTAAGTATTTCTCTAATTTTCCCTCTTCATTTTCACAAAATGTACGCAAATCTTTCACGAGTGTCCTTATCGCGTCTTGGTCCAGGGTAACTGAGGACTTCCAGCGCTTTGTGATGGTATAGTTTAGTGTCCATACATATCCAAACGAGTCGCTGTCATCATTTACTAAAGTCATAAATAATCCCCCAGTGTAGTGGATATAGCGGAACACAGAATTGTGACCATCTTTGTAACAAGAGTAAATACCATCATTATAAGGAAAATCTTTAATGAAACCAAACCTGGAAAAAGAAAAAAATGAATTGAGAAATACTGTCATGCTTTTCATATGATGGCGAACGGAGTTTATAAATAAAAAATACAGGCCACTGGATGGTGCCTATTACCTTTTTAAAATGGCTTCTTGAAATAGGAATACTCTTGTTTTGAACTCTTGCTTTGAAATGTCTAAAAGTTACGGAAACGTTGATTAACATATCGGTAATATTTATCCAATATATCATAAAGAGATCAGTATTCACCTTGGAACGAGGCATGTTCTCTCAACCACGTGACATCAAGTGGAATATGATGTGCGCTTGTGAATGGATCACTCCGAGCCAGTTGACCGTCTGGTTGGAAAGTTGGGACTGGTACCAAATGAAACCCATATAAGGTGACTTTGCGAGCCCAACTCTGAACCAATTGATTGATAACAGATCCAGAGGCCACCAACCAGTGTAGGTGTACCAGGTATACATTATCAGGACAGAATACTCCAGGATACCTCACTGTACACCACTCCGGACGATCCTTTCTGCTTGAATTCAGGTTTATGCTGGTTGAATCCAAGTTAATCTCCGCATCTCGATATGCTGGAATCCTTTTCGAACCTGTTTGAGGGGAAGATGATTTTTTCAGTAAAACAGAATACAATCTGTATGTTGTAACTTGTAAGTCAAAGATTGAAGAGTTCTTACGCTGAGGTTGTCCTTTTTCGTCCGATTCAAAAACACCAACAGGAGAATTAGATGATTCAGAGCCTCGCTCTTTCAATACAACTTCAAACCATTTCGTCTCAAACTGGAACAACTTATCATCTTGTGCTTTCATCCATTTCTTGTAAGCAAGACCGTCTGAGTGCTTATCAGGTCGTTTTAATAAAGCTGCTTGGAAAATTGGTAGTAATGCAGTTAGTTTGAGAATAATAAAATACAGGATACCAGCAACACTGGATCCTTACTGGACCTCTGGAAGAACGGTTCAGAAGGATATACTTCACTGACTCAATAAGGTTTACTTCAGTTAAATGATTATAGTTGTTATTACAATATTTACCAGACTTTTTATCAGCAGTCTTGAGGATATAATACAGGTAAAATCCATCCACAAACGGTTGAAGAATAGAACCAGATGCGTGCCGTATAAAACCTTCGTCTAACATTTTCTACAAGAAAATAAAGTTTTAAATTCATTAAAAAAGATTAAACTCAACCGCACAAACTTCGTGTATGATGTCGCAAACTCTTACCTGGCATAACGTCACTGCTTCAGCACGTGATTTCACAGAAATATGGCGAATAACCCATGATGTAGCATCAGTTCCTAGAAAGGATTTGGGAGGGAGTCCTCGCATCTCAGAAAGGAAGTTCAAACCGGTTCTAAAAAGGTAAAAGTAATAATATATCCTGATTTAACGCCTTTCACAGCTTATTGAAGTTGAATCACCACTCACTCTTTCGCTGTCATTTCTTTAACGATCTCTTCCAAGGACGGTATGGAGTTTACTGTATCTTCATTTTCACTACTTGATGATCTTCGTCTTGGTGGAGTACTAAATATATTGAAATAGTTCCTGGTCATATTTGCGTTGCAGTTACAATCTCACCAGAAGCAGCCCATGCACCTTACCTACTCATGTCATGACCTGGAGAGCTAGCATCAAGGATAACCACACCATCTTCATTCAAAGTTTCCAGATCCTTGCCACCCCCGCCACTCCTGCTACGTCGATGACTGCGAACAGCGGATGCTGGACTTTTCAACATCGCAGGCGCGCTCGGGCGTCGTGACTTGCTCGGCGTTTTCTTAGCCTGGGATAAAGGAGGATTAACGAAAGTCAATATACCTCAGCCTATTACATGAGAGAGATATTTCTACCGAGTCAGACTGCTCTTGATAGATCGACACAAATGATAACGCTTGGTCCTAAGTTTCCTTGGTGTTATCCAGACATGATATCTCTAATACATTTCTAGGAACCAACCTCGACTTTGGTGACAGGAGGTCTTCGAATACGATTGACAGTTTCTAGAAATCTTAGAAAACCTTGAAAATATTTGAACTGAACTTCATTCTCTTTCTTTTGACCATCACTGCTCAACGATCCTTCACAAGTTGGTTGTTTCAAGGGTAGCAAAGCCAGGCGAATCCTCCAATAGTGAAGGGACTAGAAAGAGACAAAATAGTATAGAATATAAACTACACAAGATTGCTGAAAATCTGTGCGCAAAACTAGGAAACACTGTTTACTGCCAATGTTTGACAATATTTTTATGAAATGTTTCATGATTTCGTTTCCTTCTGTGAGCAAATCTTGTTTTTAAAATAATGTTTCTCTTTTGACTTACTTTTATTAGCGATGAGAACTCTGAATCACGCACTATATATTGATCCATATAGTTCCAGTTATAATGGGTCAGGTCATCGTGAACGAAAGTTGTGTCCATTCTCACATACTCCTGAGTACAATCAGACCATAACCAGTACGGGTATGAAACCATGCATTCGTCTATAACGTGGGTAGGATGGTACCGGGTGAATGACACCTATAAGAAAAGAATAACATAACAGAGGATACTTGTTACTTAATTAGGACAATGTGTGATATTAACTGCCACAAGAAATCCCAACCTTATTTTCCGAAGGCGTGTAGGTCAACCTGTGAAAATTACGCCCCATCATAAAGTTGTACACCTCATCTTGGGTACCTTGTGGGATAACCGCGGATCGAGGGTGGTTCAATGGAGAAAATAAGTCGGTGCGCTCCTTCGGAATATCTGAGCACACCAGTTGGAATCCCTAGAATTTGAATGTGCAGTTAGGGATACAAATGTGCAGTTTGGGGTACAGACGTGCAGTTAGGGTACACATGTATAAGTTTAGTTCCTTTAGAGGGAACTAGACAAACCTGTCCAATTCTTTGCAAAATAAACTCTTTTAACTGGTTTTCTGGTCTCATCACAACACAGTCAACATCATCTTGGTTTGATGAGCTGAAACCAAAAAAACACAAAAAGTTGAGTAACACTGGTCATGGGAAAGAAAACGAGCCCAAAACTCACCTTTCTTCAACCCCTAAATACAAGTTGTATGCATAGATACTATAGCGACTGTCAAGAAGACGTTGATCCAAGTGGTAGTCTGTGGTCAAAGGGAGACAAGCAGGGATGGTTAGGGACTTCCAATCCACGCTTGTTTTCATCGCTGCAGTCCAGTCCTTCTCGGACGGTGCGTGAAGATTCTGCACCCAACCGAGGCTCTGTAAGCTAATTCCTGCATGTTTTGAACTGAACGAGGCCCTTAATTGGCTTAGAGCGGTCAGCGATGTTGACTTGTCATCAGGCTTAAAATCAGGTCCGTCTGTTTCATCCTCTTCAAATCCTTTCGGCAGACCACCCAGTTCCACTTGGTAACCTGGATCCTATTGAATATATCAGACTTAACGCTTGAGATGAAAATCAAATCAAATTTGTAGCAGGTATGATATGATGGAATGTGCACTAACCAGAGACCTGAGAAGAGCATCATCATCCACCTGATTTGTCACATGATCCGACGCCTTATGATGATGTTCCTGCCACATCTCACCTCCAGGCCCCTTAGGGAAAGTATGTCTCCAGCGATGTCTATTACACGTCATCTTGCAAGGGAGATAGTTTGGTCTAAACGGGTTAACTAGGGACCTTTGAGGACGTCCTACATTTTGATAGAAAAACGAGGTATCTGCACTCCCTACGACGGCGCGACTTGAAGCAGGAGGCGGTGAGTAGGAAGATAAGAAATCCTTTGAACCATCATCAATGCTATCTTCTTCACCAGCTGATGAAAAATATACAAAAAATAATTGTCCTAATCTGTACAAAACTGTTCGTATTGATCGACTCATTTTAATTCACTACAGGAAAAAACCTAAATCTTGTATGTACTTACAGCATGGCAGCATAAAATCAAATGACTTTACAACTCCAAGACTCCGAGCAAGACCTCCGCTATCTGGCCTCTGAAATAATCACATCCGCACACTTTAATTTTTACGTGTATTTCAGACCCAAACCACGACAAGCTTGTTTAAATACCTAAGTTGAAGCAATCATGCTTACTTTGATTATTTTTTTGTGGGTTTCAGCTGAATTATCGTCACCATAATTAACCATCTTCTCCTTTTTTAAAAATCTTTCTATCCTACAATCATCAATCTCGATCCCTCGGCTTCTAGTATAAGGATTGTAGCCAGGCGTGAGGGTCTGAGGACGAGGCTTTGTGTGTGCGCATTTGAAGACTTCGGCATCGTACGCCTCATAATCGACGAAGTCTGGCAGTTTGTTCTCTTCCACTTCATTCAAATGATTTCCGCTTAAAACTAGACAGAAAATTTTAAATATAATGTGATTGCAGCTTATCCTTAACGCTATGATGTCAAATCTAGAATAATTCTCAGAAATGCAGAGCTTACATGTCTGTGAATTTCTATTATTTTCATCTCCGCGGTGTTGCAATATGAGATCAGGAACTGTAATTCTTGGAACAAATGAATTTCTCTGATTTTCCTGAGATTTTGAGGTGTAGAAACTATGATTGATCCAATGAGGTATTCCATAGTCATCGCCAATCAATGTTGAGGAATCAGACTTTCCATGAAACTTAAGCAAAGGGACTGAGTGAAGAGGTTGTTCTGCCATACATACCAAGTCTGCAGACATTCCTGGAAAACAAATGATGTTTGAGATCTGAGATAAATTGATCTTGAGTGAACATCTTTTTACAGAATGCATTTGTCAACAGATTATTTAATCAACTAATTACCATTGTCAACTATTCTTCGTTTAGTCATAGTGGCCATTTCTCGATCAACTTCAAACATTCCAGCACCTGGTGTAATAACAACCATTTGCTGACCTGTCACTTCTAGACTTCGATCAATGTATGCTTTTTCAAACACTGAAAGAAAATAAGTGCAGCATTGGTCAACATAGAAATAGTGCATGCAACATTTTCTCTTCAGAATTCACCTTATTGAACCATCCTGTATTAAAGGTATTACAAATGGTCAAAATTAAAAGGAAAATGTGCAGGAAATGATAAAGAAACAAGCAAATCCTCACCATTTGCCCCTAAATTCAAAACTTCAAGAAAATTTCCTTCTGATGCTGAAGACAAGTATCCTTCAGAAAAGCCTTCCTTTTTCAAACTCTCAGGATATTGAATGAAATGTTTTTTTAGCTTCACAATAATTGCAAACCAATCTTCTCTTCGTTCTTCGTGAACCACCACTTGATAGATATCCTCATAGAGTCTGCCTTGGTAATCACAACCAAGGCTGATCCTTCTCTTTTCTGATATATTGTCTATTTTGAACAAACATGTTGGATTAATAAGTGTAAATTGTCCATCAAACTCAAAAGATCGTACTCTCTGATTGAATGAAGGAGATCAGAATAGAGAATAGTATTTTGTGTCAATTTGTGACTATGATACTTACTAAGCATATTTTCATTGTAAAATAATCTGGAGAAATAAACAATGGTTACAGAATGAGTGCATTTCATTTCTTTCCACTTCTCAAAAAGTTCAACAAAAAATCCATTGACTGTCTTCTCAAAGTAAAGATCTCCATTGATGTCAAATTCCCACATCTCTTTACTCATTTGAATGAAGATAAAAACAGCTGCACTCCCAGATCTAAATACAACCTAGGAAAACAATAGAATAAGCCGTCTAATGACCTGCATCAAACAAATCTAGACATAATGAAACAACTGTGACTTTCCTAATTGTAATGCAGCTGTTCCTAGGTTGATAACCAGGAAAAAATTCCTTATTCCACCTTGTCACCCTTGCTTATAATCTCTTATCCTCCTCATATCCTCTTCTATCTCTCATAGGCCTAACCCTTAATACCCTCATCTTACCCCATTCCCTCCTTTAACCCTACCCTTGTATCTTTGCCAACAACACCACACATGACTTTTTGTGTTCTCCCACCACCTGCCCACATTTCGTGAACTTCTGTTCTTGCCCCAGCTAAACATAATTTCTTTGATGTATAAACAGCAGAGTCTATCAAAGTCTCTCCAAACCTCCACATATCAGCACGTCCAAGCCATTGATCTTTAAATTTCAGTTCAACCAAGGATAAGGTGAATGCAGCTGGGTCAACCTTCTCAACATGAACATCCCAATAGGCACGAAACTTAAATTTATTTGCAACTGACTGTTCGAGACTTATTGTCTCTTTCTGCTGGAAATCTGTCTGAAGACTTTTAATCTGCAGAAGTAGTTTGCATGTTCCAGTATCATTCTCAAAACATTGGTAAATTTGGATAACATCATTTTCCTTCAAACCATTTTGAAAGTCTTTTGGGTTTAAGACCAGATCTTCTTCGCTAAAATTGGTCTGATGAATCCAAAGTTTGCAAACTTTGCTCATTTTTTCAAGATTTTCGAGACTATTTTTTAATAATTGCTCCCATATTACTTCACAATTTTTCTTCTTCCACTTCGTGACGATGGTCGACCGAACATCTTACGTGTATTTCCGAACGTACCTTTAAAGATTTCTTGAGTATTGAAATGATTGAAGTTCCAATTACCGTTGTGCGCACAATTTGCAACCCGATGAACAATTCAGAACAAACTGTCAGGGGATAAATCTAAATACACTTCATTTGTTGTATATTTTTTATTTGCTGGTGAAGATGACATTTTTGAAAAATTTGCGAAAAAAAAAATTTTTTTTAGATTATCTCAACAAAGAGGTGCATATTTTACAATCTAAATTACAACAATGGCTTTTGATGAAATAATTGGGGTACAAGTACTTTCCTCATGGTTCAATGAAAACACGAATAAAGAAACTTATTTTATGAGGACTGTTTAGTAAAACATGTGTTTTTTTGTGAATTTCCTGTTTATTGTGAAGCGTAAAATGGCGGGGTTTCATTGGCGCACATAGCGGGACAATATTCGTGCAAGTCCATAAATAAAACATTTCGGAAATATTTACATCAAACGCACAGGCCATAAAATTATCTTGAAAAGCGAGAAAAACATCTTCAAATATGAGGGAATGAAAACAGAAGTTTGAGTTAAAAACATTTGGTAAATTTTAGCCATAAATGGTTACAGCCTTGCCGGATGTGATCTACAGGAAGTAAGGTTTTTTTAAAGCAACGCATACCATTCTACATTCTTTATACCTTTCGTAAAACCCAGCGTTCAGACATCGCTCTCCTGGCTAAATTCGAACCGTCTCGTTCCTCAGTCGAAATCATTTAAGACGTCTTTTCAAAATGGAAGAAGAAGAAGCAAGATTAAAAGCTCTGGTCAGTCAAGTTGTATATTTAAATTTAGTTACAAGTAAACAATATCATAAGGGTTTGTTATTATGCACGAGAAATGTTCTCATATCATCACGAGTATTCCCTCCTCTGTTTCTCAGATCGTCTGCTCTGTCATTTTGCCAATTCTTATTTTACTACGCATTGGTTTCTGCGCTAATATTAAATCACTTTCAGTATAATAAAGCGTGCATAATAAAATATTACTCTACCTTTTCACATGGCCAGGTTCAATCTACGGAGTTATCTAGACAATACCTTTACCCCTGCTGTTAACGGGATGAATACCTTTCCACGTTTTAAAATATCGTGCTGCGTTTCTTTGCAATATGTTAAATGTATAAACCAACCTTTTATCCCATCGATTTTAAAAGCAAACAAGACTCGTTTGTATTGCGATGTTAAGTATTAATTGCTGCGATTACCTTGGGCAATGTCCTACAATGTTTTCCCGTTATCGGGTATAGTAACTGTAGCTAATGACCCGAAATTTATAATACATATTCAACTTTTATTTTGCCTTGAAAGTTCACATAGTTTAAGAGTCCGTGGGGGTTTCATGTTTAATAGCGATGTGTACGTTTATAATTAAATATTTAATAAAAACATGTCGTTAGTGTTCACACCGTTCAGAAATTATTGTTCCCTTAAACCCTAAAATATGCAAGAAATTTAAAAAAGCTTAATACCATATGTTCTAAAGAATATGTTATAAACCTAATCAACTTTTCTCGAGTTCGATCTAAACGAAAACTGCACAGTTTATGTCGGAAATACCATGAAGTTTATTTGTGGTTAAGTAATTGCATGCCATATCCCTCCCCTCGTGTTTTTCCTTGCAATTGTTTATAGTTGTGTGCACCAGAAAATACACGATGAAAGTAAATAATCGCGTTTGCTGTCGTGTTGAGTTTCTTGCTAAAAGTCTTAAAGAGTTAAAGAGACAAATTTGGGTGTGTTTAGAACCATAATTAATCTTAATAAAACTGATTATCACTACAAAATATGTCAAAAATGTTCGAAGATTCCCATGTAAAATCAGATATCATAGATAGGTCCCAGACAAAAATAGACAGACCTCACTCAACAAACAGTCTGTTAAATTAATCAGTGATTGATTTCTTGGAGAAAATGAAATAATCAGTATCTTTCTGAAGTACTTGTTCATACTTTGTTTTATAAAAATAAAAACTGGCTATAGAAACTGCCTAGCTCTGATGCATACATTGTTCATCATGTTTAGCTTGAACAAACTGAAGATTTTGATGAAAGGAGAAAGATCAGAGCAGATCTGCGTGCTGTGCGTAAGAAGATGTTAGATAATGCAGAAGCTGAATCCAATGAACGAGCAGCACGTAGAGCTGAGCGTGCAAGAGCTCGCAAGGCCGAGGATGATACCAGCAACCACACAGGACCTGTGATAACTGATAAACTACTGGCAGAACTTGATGATGAAGAGACACTACAGACCTTGGTAAGTGTTGTTTGTTTTCAGAAGAAAATGTTTGCAATACATACAGCTACAATCAGAACAATTTAGTTCAATATTTACTCTCTGTACACCAAATTATGAAAGATATTATTTTCATTCTAGCTCAATGAAATCCCAACATCCCAGATTGAAGACCGAAGGAGAATACGTGCAAGAATAAGGGAGGTGAAACGAAAAAGAACTGAAGGTATAAAAATTGTTTCCACATATGACATTACTTGACTGCCTGGTTGTAAGAAAATCACATATTTCTGTTTCAGGAGAGGTATCCAGTTCACGACGTGGAAGACGAACCAGAGAGACGACAGAAACAGAAGATTCAGCACATTACAAAAGGAGATGCGATGAAACAGAAAGCAACGAATCTTCCAGCGTTACTATGGAAACTACATCCATTGATGATGTGATATCTGATGATGTGATACCTGATGATGCCCCACCTGTTTCCATGGAAACTAAAAGTGATGAACGTGTTGATGAGCTCACCAATAGTCATGAACTTACTAATGGTGATGAACCTGTTAACACTGATGAAATCCCTAATGTTGATGATACTGTTACTACTGATGAAACTGGAAACGCTGATGAGGGTGTTAATGAACTCACTAATGAACTATCTGGTGAACCATCAGTAACGACCTCTGACGAGACATCTGGTGTCTCCATAGCTACACATGCTGATGAACCTGAAGCTGTAACAATAGAAACATCAAGTGCCAAAGATGTAGAAAATGAGAGTGATGTTAAATTTAAGTTAACACTTCGACAATCCAAGGATGTTCACATGAAAGAGGACGTTGAAGAAACTGTGGAACAATCACCACTTGATGTTGAGATGGATCATGCTCACGAGGTCCCAGATGAGGAACCAGTTCAAGCGGAGATTGATAAAGACCAACCTGTTATTGACGGTTTGGAAGATGAAACAGAAGATCAAGTCAAAGAAGCTGTGGAAGATCTGATAGATGATGAAATCATGAATGACAATCGTGGAGAGCCTGATGAGAAACTCAAAAGTGAAACAGAAGATGAACCAGTAAATGTTGGTGAAGGAATTTCCGTTGAACTAAAAATCGGTGAAGAAGTCAATTTAGACATTGATAGAAATGATGAGGAAACGAAAGAAGAAGATGAAGCAAAGGAAGAAGACACACCAGTGGCAGACACAGCTGATGGTGGAGAAATCTCAAAAGATAAAAAAAGCAATGTTTCCAACGTTTCAGACAAAGGTAAAGACACGCCAAAGGAAGGCTCACGATGGCCTCCACAGAATGACGAGAAGAAGAAACACGGTCGTATTAACCAAGTTGATTTTAGAACAAACTTGAAGAAATCTGGAAAGATTGGACAGAGCAAGGGAGTGGTGCATCTTGAGAAGAAACCCAACACAGCTGGTGCTCAGGTCGACTTTAGAAATCTCAAGAAATCTGGTCGTATAGCAGGAGGTGGAACTGTGAATTTGGAAAATAAGATCTCGACACAAGGCGCGCAGGTTGACTTCCGTGGTAGTAGTTTGAAGCCGTCTGGAAAGCTTGCTGCAGGAGTTGTACATTTAGAACGAAAGACAAATACAACCGGTGCTCAAGTTGATTTCAGAGGCACGTTGAAAAAAGGAGGGAGTCCTAGTGTGAAACCTTCAACACCAGACGAGAGGAAAGGCAGTTTGAAGTCTGAGAAACCTGAGAAAGTTCGTCAGGAACCTGAAGAAGAAGCTGCTGAAGAAATAGAGCCGGCAGAGGAAACCGCGGGGAATTCTGAAATTGACACAGGTGGGTCGGACGAGAAGGAATCTTCAGAGAAACAGGACACTTCCCCAGCTCCAGTGAAGGTCACAATTCCAGCACCTGCTGCAAAGACGTCGCCTGTGAAACAACCAAAACCAATCCCGAGTAAAAACGAAAAAATTTCTGCGCGAAAGGAGAAAGGCCCCGCAGGAAGCACGAAGGAGACTGGAAGAAACACGTCTGAGAAAGACAGTGAGAAAGAGGAATTGCCGGCGCAGGTTGATCTCAAGTTCGATCTAAAACTGGATGGCAAGACCAGACCAGCTGTAAATGATAAAGAAGTAACTCCGGCACCCACACCGAAAGAGGTAACCCCTGTACCTGAAGTGAAAGAGGTTAGTCCAGAACCCAAAGCAGATGAGGTTGCCCCAGCACCGAAAGAGACTACCTCAGTACCCAAAGAGACCACCCCAGCACCCAAAGAGACCACCACAGCACCTAAAGACACCCACGGGGTAAAAGGAAAGTTTGAATCAAAGTACAAACCAAGAGACAGTTATAAGAAAAGAGAAGATGTGAAAATTGTCAGTGGAGGAAAAAATAAATTATTTGATAAGATGTCAAAGTTCCAAGCTAAAGATGAAACAACTGTGAAACCAAAAGGATATATTCCTGGTACAAGGTAAGTTCAGTGTTGTGTACGCTTGCTGTGTCTCTTGCTTGTAGTCAGCATTATTTTTGACTGAGGTTTTCTACAGTAACACGGGATCAATGAGAGAATATCGTTCATAAACCTCCAGAACAAGCTAAGGTTTCCTCTTAAGGTCAACTAGATCAGTATATACAATCTACAATAAACGTTTGGAAGGAACAGCCCCAGAAATATTTAACGTTGTATCTTGCCAGTGTCGTTTCCAGTTCTACTATGATTATTACGGCTGCCTTAAAATTGCATAATTTAACCTTTTAATAATTCCTCATTATAGAAAATACTTCTGTTTTACAACGAGAGTCAACAACAATGTAGTTGTTGAAACAAAACATAGCTCGTCCTTTCTTTGCAGATAAATGACATAAACAAAAACTTTATAACGTCAAACGAGGCTAAAATATTGAAAATTTGAAGACATATGTGCGATACAACACATTTTTATCGTAAATTGATACGGTGAATAAATTACTAGTAATTAACTCTTAGATAAAGATAATGATGATAATGATTAACTCTCGTAGAAAATAATAAATAATCCGTCTGTTCAGATGCTACCAGCAGAGCAGTTTAGTCTTAAAAAATTGTTTAACTATAATGCAAATTAAAATCAGTTTATTAAACACATCAGTTGATGTGGCAGTGGAGAATATATGCATGCTTCATGTGCATGTTTGGCTTGTACTATGAAACATCAAAGTCAACAAAAGGTCAACATACAAGGTTTGGCATTTACGATCGAGATAAAAATCCTAAATTGATTACTGTGTTGAAGACAAAGTATGCTTATTTGTACCAGAAAAAAAATTAAACCTTGATCTCGCATTGAGACCGCAGAATGTTCAACGTTTGTATGAAAAACAATCTAAACTCAGATCACCCTATGACTTTTTAATTAACGACATATAAAGCATTATGTCTTTTTGGGGTATATACAATACAATTACTTTTCAACAATTCAAACGCTATATAATTGGCATTGTGTTAATCTTGGTTCAAACAAAACGTCTTAACCTTATTCCCATGATATGTATGCAGTATCAATATAGGAAGTAATGATTTGTATACACCCGTGTCTACCGGTTATGCTAATACACATTAACTGTGTAAAATATTTTGCATACTGGAAGTTGATAAGGCTGTGTGTTTATAATGCGTACGTTGCATACCTATACATTGTAAAGTGATTAGCATTCAGAGTTGAAGGTGTTCTATTGAAGGCGGTCTGTTGTGCGCAGCTAAGGATATCTCTGGTTGATGGTAAAATGTCCACACGGATCACAGTTAGGTTTGTGTGTTTATAATCATTGAAAACAAAAAAATATTTTAGGATTAAAACGTTACGTGAAATGGCTCGACAAAAGTTGAACTAATGTTCATGTTTACCCGGCATGGTAATTCCCTAATAAAGATTGCTTGCTGTTACTATTAGTATTAGTTTGAAAAAGAATCATAAATTACATTGTAGTAAAAATCTATCAACCTACTCATCGCGTCAACTTGCTAGTGTTGGATTAGGTTGTTAAGATTGATTTCACTCAAGGTTAAGAGGAAAGACGCTTTTTCTGCGTTTTAATTGATTGACATAAAGGTGCATGACTCTAGACTCTTTTGATCAGTGGCAGAGCGGAGACCCGGAATTGTAATCCCGGAGGTTTCATTTCTGTTGAAGGACCTCATACACAGAGAGGCGTTATGGCTCTTTAGTATTCAACTCCTACACCTTTAGGTCTGAAAAAATGTATATATCATTGCATTCTTATCAAACCAGATACATCAGAGCCAGTCTACTGTCGCTATAAAATATATTATAATTATTATCTTACTCATATTTTATAACTTCCCCTTTTAAATATAAGAGTTTAGTGTACTTAGGCAACCACGATGCTAAGTAGTTTTATTCGCATAGCTAACATTCATATACATCGTATTTTGTCAACAGGTCTAACAACTTGCAATGGGTCTTCAAGACTTAATAAATTAATTTGCGCAAATGTTTCTAATTAGGATGTACTGCGTATTACGATGTTCTAGGGTTTCGTAGTGAAAATATATTTGCAAATCACGGTTGCTGCAGAAATTCAAAAGAAATGCAATATATGTTGTAAAATAAACTTGTTTATATAACTCAGTGGTGCACAGTGGCACCCAGTAAGAGACTTATTGAATTTGTTGTCTTGAACACTTAACTACTTTTTAAAAACCCTTTTAACCGCTAATAAACTTTAATATATATGCACCCTTCTGGTTGTCTAATGTATAGATCTTAGATCTTCAAGGGCAGTTAAGAACTGATCGAAGTTCATTTATTTCCACAGAAGCAGCAGCCAAAAAAAGGAGACCGCTCCAGCAGAGAAAGCGACTGTGAATGGCATCGCGGTAAAAGTTGAAAACACTTCATTAACATCCAAGGAACCGGAGTCGCCAGTTCAGATTGAAGTGACAGAACACGTTGAAGATGATGGCGAGACACAAAGCAAAGTGGTTGAGGAGAAGACAACGAAACAAGATGGCGACATTGTTGAAGAAAAGAAAGAAGTGACAACAACAACAAAGACTACAGATGGAGGGAACTTGACGACGAAAACTACGGAGACCAAAACAACCACAAAAAAATCCTTCGTGGGTGAGTTTAATTCCGTTGTTCTTGATAAATTTCGTTTAAACGACGAGGATGTTTTTCTATGAAATTCATGATCATATTTCAGATCCTGAAATGCACAAGAGAATGGCACAAAGACAAAAGGAAAGAGTGATGGCAAAACGTGAGCAAGCTTCTTCAGCGAAGAACAAACGAATGGCTTTTATGCAAAAACTTGAAGCGAATAGTCCTGCTCAAAAGTAAGAAGACAGACATATGATGAAGTTCCAAGTCAGATTTAGATATTGATTAGGAAGAATGAAGGAAGGTTTGATGAGATAAACTAGGAAGAACAAAGTACTAAATCTACTTTCGTTAAATTTCTTTCAGAGCGCCTTCGAATATAAAACGGTCTGGATCAAACGTTGATAAACTTCTGGCATGGTGTCGTTTCAAATTACGCAGTTATGAGGCAAGTCTTATTTGTCTTCATAGCATGAATAATATTTCTCCTGACAGAATATAAATTTATTATCAAAAAGGCCTGATTCCTGCGTGTGTGGTAACGAAATATATCATTTATATACCTAGGGAGTGAAACTGACAAATTTCTCGTCAAGCTGGGCTGATGGTCTCGCATTCTGTGCTTTGATACATCTCTATCTACCGGATAAAGTACCCTACGAAGAATTACTCGCCGCGGGTGACAAAAGGCGGAACTTCGAAGTCGCTTTTGGTGCTGCGAGGTGAGTATTTGGTTGAACTTATTCCTTTATTATCTCAAAGTGAGGTTACGTAAGCGCAACATACTTGTCCTAGAACCACCACCTTTTAGACGGTCGGAAACAAAATAAATCTGATTTGTTTTGGGGTTTTTTTCCTAGTGACGCCGGTATAGCTGAGTTGCTTGAAGTTGATGATATGATGTCATGTTCAAGTCCAGAGCCTAAGAGTGTTATGACATATGTCTCGTCAATATACAAACACTTCAACCCTTCTTAAAGAAAATATTTCGTAGATTTATATAAGATAGTGCTAGAAAATAGCGCTGATATCTTCAATGTGCTGTCTTAAAGATCGACCACAATGGTTCATGCCAGGTGATAAATTAGGGGAATTATGATATGAAGCGACGTAAATTAGGTTGAGTTATGCAATTTTTAAATGATATATTAGTTTTCTGAAATGGTTTATATAGCTTGTTTATTTGTGTTAAATGTATATAAAAATACACAAAAAGGTAAAAAGAAAAAGGGAAAATATAATAAAAGTTTCATAGATAAGACATCATTATATTATGCTTGTATTAAGTTTCTCGTCATTTGCTGTTCGCTAGCCAGACTGTACGATTCTATAGCAGTAGTTTATAAAATATAATTCCTCGGAATAAGGCGTCAAGGGATTCACAAATGTTTTAACTAGATTGATATTTTTTCATGCTTGTGTAAAACAGATTCATACCCTAGTTTTTTGTATTTAGGATTTTTTTGTAGTGTGAAATTTAGTAATAAATTTAGTTTTCTATCTTCTGTGGTTTATTTCCTATATATAAATATAAAATTCATGTTTACCTCTGTTCTATCTCTGTTCTCCCTGTCTCCTCTTTCGCACATGCGCACTGTTTATTATCCCCTTCCTTTACCTCGGTAACTCCAGTTTTCTTAGACTTGCCTCGTCTCTTACCAAGCTTACATTGTTCATGATTTGGTGTCCAGGGCCCAAGACTGGAGTTCGCATAAAAATCCATCGGATAGTTGGTTTGCCATTCGATAATATTTACCGCGACCATTGCCTGGGTAAAACAAGATAATTACGTAGATCAGTGGCTGAGATCAAAGGATTCATGACTGACTTAAAGTCAAAAAAGTTTTCCTCTCGGCTATTTTCGAGTTCCTAATGGTTTTAACACAAAGAAGGCTTTCCTTCCCGGTCTTGAGGACAAATTTCCTGAGTAGAAAACACTTCAGTTTCAAGTACGAGATTTCAAGACGTTCTTTTAATGAAACTCGTCGCTTGGGAACAGAATTCAATGGCGTACATAATTCATCCGGTTTTTTCATTTGTATTACGTGTACTCTCATCTTACCCTGAACAGATCTTAATTGAATGGTAATTTGCTTCAAACTCAGCAGAGAGTGCGGCCTTAACGTGTCTTACCTCGTATGGTGTCAAAAGAGGTTTAGGAAACGCTGTGCCCCAATCTATGGACAACCTGGGACACGTCACTTGCACCCATCTGAAAGTGATAAAGGATATATATCAGACACTGCTTGGACCATCCAATTCATCTTGACATAAAGACATTCATACTTACGCGTCAATGTGGTTAAAAAGATTCAATTTAAATGGGAATATCTCGGACAACAAAACTCTCACAACTTTCTTGTTACAAAGACCAAGACGTTCTTCTAGGTTCTGGCAGAAAAACACATCCATTTTAGTTTAATATATTCGCCCTGTCAGTTTTTCCTAGAGGTCCACAAGTAACGATCATCCCTTATTGATCCAGTGTTACTACAGGAGGAAACCTAAACTAAACTAACTTTATTTATACTGGATAGCTCTATCAGTTCTAAACTGTTCTTCCTAGAGGTCCAGTAAGGATCATCTCTTATTGATCCAGTGTTACTACAGGAGGAAACCTAAACTAAACTAACTTTATTTATACTGGATAGCTCTATCAGTTCTAAACTGTTCTTCCTAGAATTCTGACAATAACGATTGCGTTTTTTGATCCAGTATCAAGAGAAGAAAAATCACAGGAGCGTACCTCTAAAATCTTTGGGCTTCCTTGCCTCCCAAGCGTGCCAAGAATCAAGCCAAACGTCTTGCTGTCTGATGCTTGAGTTATGGCTGTTTGTCTGTTTTCGTGCATTTTAGCCGTGTCGTAATACTCACGTGAGAACACTTTGCTGTAAGGATCGTATCTAAAGAATCATGAAATATAGCGAGTCTTGAATGAACTGATGCAGGAATGATCCCATCATAATGCATGGTTCAATGTCTCACCTGTACGCTGGAAGTGTTGGGTTTGCTATCATCGCTGACTCCAGGTGAAAACGACCATCTCCAAGATATCTAACGGAGTGATAATGAAGATATCATATTAAAAAATGTGAATTACCGTATCACAATTTTTATAGGAAGTAGAGAAATTAATCTTGCGTCGTTTAACTGAAAAATACGACAATGATTCTTCGTTTGGAGAGTTAGGACTATCACGTTGATGGACATTTATGGAAAGAAACGTTCTAGTTCTAGTTCCTGTGTAGGATCATCTGGGTATTACTTACATCAGTACGTCGTTTTCTTTGAGGGTGGGCGAGGTACATCCCAGGATCTCCCCTGGGGATAATGGTTTACATTGAGGGATATCCACAGTGTATTCAGAGGATAATTCTCTTGCAGGGAAGACTAAATGATTAAGAACATGAAATAGATTATTTAATTTCTAAGGTACCAGCACATCAACTCTCGAGGGACCGGGCTTCAACCACTTTCTTGTAAACAAACCTGTAATACTGACCTGTAATGCAGCCACAAACTGGATGGTACTAACAAAGGCCAGTTTTGATCCAGCAGGGAAATTATATTTGACTGTATCTATGAAATGCGCTGTATCAATCTTTATGTCCACAAAGACGTAGAGCATTTTAAGACCTTCCATGACATCAACAGGAACTACAACAAAATATGAATAAATGTTTGTGTGATGAAATAAAGCAAGACTTGAGTGATCAGTCTTTCAGTTTATTAGTTGTTTGGTAGACGTACCTAAACAACTATGTCCATAATGAACCATGAAATCACAGCCCATGGCTCTTGCTGTGAAATCATCAACACAACAAGCACCATATGTTACATCACCCATGATTACTGTCTCAACATCAGCAAACCTAAACAGAAGTGAACCAATATTCAGCCATTAAAGTAACCTAGAAATCCATCAGCACAGAGAGATATAGATCTCGTACTGTGTTATTATATTTTTACCTTTCAAGGATGTCTGCAATAGTGCAAGCATATATCAGCAAACCTTCTGGAAACTGCAAAGCGACTGAAGAAAGTAAATCAATTAATACAAAAGTACTTAGTAATTAATTACTAACAGGTGCTATCATTTCTTAAGCACTAGATAATGTTTAATTATACCTTGTGCTGCATTGCCTTTCTTTAGTCTCCATATTGTCTTATGAATTTCAAAATTATAGTTTGAAGGAAGCTTAAGAAAAAAAAGTAATGTAAATGAGATTATTTACACATGTATGACTATATAACTGATCATTAAGCAGAGGTAGTGGAGGGGAAGGTATATAGATCCAAGAGATCCAAGGCATATTGGGCCCCAAGGTAAAAACTTTTCCTTCTCCAGTGGCACTGTTTTTTGCTCCTCTGCCCTCTTGTACCTTCATCATTTTAAAACCCCCGTAAGCCTAGGATCTGGGGCAAACTTCCTCCCATTAGTTGCCTGCTGTTCTGCAAGAGGCCTTTCATATATCCTATCCTATCTGGGTATTTCTCTGGTGATGTGTTAAAATACTTCTGTAACTAATTAACCTGGCTTATTGCATCATTCAATTCAACATTGTTTAGTATATCATCAGGTATCTGACTGGCAATTCTTGTTCCTAGAAATTGTGTAAAAACAATTATTATTCATACTGGCAAGGTTTGCAGAGCAGGAGATAAGAAGAAGCGGAAGTTTTACTTAAATGACTATCTTTTCCCTGACCCCCAGTAAATCGTTTTCTGCTCTTGTCTGCTGAGATCTGGATTGGTAATTTCTCAATAGTTTCTATGGAAATTGCTTCTTCATTGCTGTCTTTTGGTTTTTCAGTCATAATGCAGCAACCATCTGTGTTTAGCCGATAGTTACATCTAAAAAGGACATCAAGAGGTCTACACATTATTGCATTTAATATATGTACTTCTTACAACCTAGCTAGTATAAACTATAAAATAATAGTCATGGCTGATGTTCATATAAAATATAAATCATGTTACAAAGTGGCCAGACTGTTTCCAACTGTTTCCGAGGTGGGATTTTCAATAAACACAAATGCAAAACAGTAAATATAAACCAAAGCAGTCGCCCTTACCTTTACAGATAGAGATTTGTTTTAAATTTGCAATTTCCTATTTTAAATTTTGGTACGTGAAGTGAAATACTTCATTTTACTTCGAATTGTTACCGTCAGTGTCACAGCTGATGAACACATTGCTTGCCACTGTTGGTGGTTTAATACGTCACTGATGGTGATTGGGTCCTCAAAACCAGACAGACTAAAGCAGAGAAATTTGAAAACTTGCTCAAATTTCGTTATACACCAAAGATCGTCAAACATTATCAGAAAAGAAATGTATTTTTAGGTAAATTCTCACATAGTGGAATTAAGTCGTATTATTATAATACAATATGTTATAAATTAAAAATTTAAATTCAAGTCTACTTCCTCCTAATTATTTCCAACTGTACATGAAAGGTTTAATCATTAATTTCTGTTTTCAATAAATAAACTACATTCAGTAATTGTATATATTATTTCCCATGATAATCTTTGTTTTTAGAAATCTTTTTTTATAGAAATTGGGCTCTCTTTTTTACAAATATCCTTTTCCTAAAATACCACTAATACTACAAGAAAAATTGCCCAGAGAACCGGCGAAGATAAGTGAATGGATGACGTGTTTTCTTGCATGATACTAAGGATAATAAAGGTATACATGGGTATCACATTCTATGTCCACGCCCATCCTCCTTTCTTTAAAAAAGGCAATCTTGATTTCTTCTTCTTTTCTCGGTCGTTATTTGCACTCAATTGTTTCTGAACTTGTTCTTCGATAACATTAGCCATATCGTACTAAGAAAGAGAAGTTTAGAACAATGAATTTTCAAACCTAATTTTTAAACGAAAATAAACAAATCTTTCCATCAGCAATAAACCCTCTGTACCTGCCATTGCTCGAGTTGTTCAGAAAGCTTTACTTTCTGGTTAACGGCCATGATAAGTTGATTGTCTAATTTTTGCACATCACGCCTCGCCTTTTCTAACTCTTCCACAACGCTAAGGATGAAAGACAAAAGAAAGTAAGATATTTATAATCAGAGAAAACTCTAAAGTATTAGTGATAGAAACATGTTAATATTCATACCTTTTTGATCGACAGGCCTTGATATGGCCGTACTTATTCTTCATCGTCGTAATTTCGCTTTCCAGGTCAGTTATCTTGTTTGAAAGATTTGTTTTTTCTTCATCATTCTCGCTGATTTTCGTTCTTGATTCTTCCAGCTGAACAGCCAAAGACGAGAGTTGTTTTTTCGCTTCAAAACATTCCGTTGTAAGATCTTCAACTTGACTCTCCAGTGAAAGCATTTTTTCTTCCATATATTCTTGTTCCTCCTTTGACAAAGTGTCGACCTGTGGAACAAGAACGGCATTAGTCGGAAAGTGATTGCGTTGAATTAATACGAGATGATCCTTTCTGGATCTCTGAAACGAAAAATAAAACACAACAGATAAAATCACCTCATTTTGCTGTTTTTCCAGATATTCCTTCAGCAACCCAATCACTTCAGCAGAAATCATGGTCAGTGTTCCAGCTCCTGTCTCGTCTTTCTCAAACAGTTCATCCACATCCATCTCCCAGGTCTGTTTTGATTCGTATTTGTTGTTGGTTAATAATCTGCAAGCTTGAAGTAGCTGATGACAAACAGCACACATCTCTTTACGCAGCTAAATAAAAATAAAAACATTCAGATATTACGCGAGCCATGGTATCCTACAACATGACGTACTGCCTGACATTAGCAAGTATTTGAAGATGTCGCCTGGATTATTTGCCAGGTCCAAACCCAAGATACAGTAAATGACAAGCAAGAAGTTTGAAGACTCTACCTCGACATTAATCTTTTGTTCTTCCTCAAACTGTGCGAAATATCCTTGTTCTTTGAGGATGGAACAATCATCTTCATCCAAACTAAAATCACCATTATCTTCATCCCCTACGCTACTGTCGCTTGATATATCCAGTCTCAATGGTTGAAGATCGTGTTGTCTGTTCAAAAGATTTGTTGAGGACGATGTTGCCAGTGGCTTGGGTGTCCCGTGTAAACTTCCTACTCCCATCAATTTCTAAAGTACAAGCGGCATATTTTGGTCATTTCATGATGCAGCAGAAATTTCTTCCTGAAGATATTCGAATCATCTCTCACCTTACAGCTTGGTGAGGCAGCTAACTTCAAACTAAAATCAGACTCGTTCTCCAATACGGATATTTCAGAAAAAATTGAACCATTCAAAGCCATTTGTTGAGACGTCTATATAAAATATAACGCAAGTTCACAAGTCACTAAAACAAATCCTGACAGGAATAACACGACGTCATATTTATATTTTCACAATGACGTGACGTACTTGTAATTTAAATTCATCAAGTTGTTGATGAAGTTTAATATTTTCTTTCTTGCAAGTATTCAATTCTTCTTCACATAAAGATAACTAGAAAAATTGAAAAACCCCTCAGTTTCCTCATAAAGAAGAGTGAATATCATCTCTCGTTGAAACACTTCTCTCCCGTATAAATCCCCTAATTTTATTATTTGAATAGATTTTAACACACTTACCTCGCTCTTGCTATCAGCCAGTTCCTCGGTGAGTGTTATAACTTTCTGTGTGAGAAGATTAACTTCTTTTCCAGCTTCATTCTTCTCAGACACAAGTTGATGAACACTCGCGTTTAATGAACTACGTTCGTCTTCTAGGATCAACAACTGCGAACAGGAAAACACATAGCGTTAATTTAGTACAAATAAAATCAGTCTATTTCATTCCCGTCTCCAATAAAGTAACACTGATTATATAATAATTGATGGTTCTTATTAGACGTCTAAGAAAGCTTTATTGTATAAATTGTGTAAGGAATACTAGTTCATATTGAATTCGCGGATCGTACAAGACAAAAAAGAGGGAACTGCACTGATTAAATTATTAAAAAGTTATTTAATTTTTGAGACAGTTAATTAGCCTTTAAAAACGAGAACAAATTAAATTAATTCATACCCTTTGTTGAAGAGCATCTGCTTCATTAAAACCTTCAGAATCAAAACTTTCATTTAAACTTCTGCCTCGCTGCATTCCTTGCAGTCTGTTGATCTCTTGCAATAATTCTTTATTTGAAGTGTTTACCTGACGAAAGAAACACAAGTAACTACTTGAAATCAATCTTAACAAAGTTCTTTTGCGAAACATCAACTTTAGATGGCGGAACAATAAAAGTTTTGAAGAAGTCTGTACAAAAATGTTTTTAAATCAACAAATTCGACGTTTAAAATGAAGGTAGAACGTCTACGTTTACATAAGGCTCATTGTTGCCATTTGAGCTAAAAAGTCTAGTATGAAATGAGGAACTACACAGCCTAAACAGCAGCTACAACAGACTTTCAGTTAAGGCTGTGATATCAATCCCATAGCAACATTAAAATTTAAATCGTGATAGCCAGTGTTTGAATATAAAACAATGCAACCATGCATGCTCGGAAGTGACACTGACAAAACCAATTTGACAAACTTCTCCACGTAGAAAAACGCCAGTGGTTCGTTGTTCTCCAAAGTTTCAAATTTTTATAAATTCATTGTTTCACCAAAGATCGTTCTGCAATAGTCTCGATCTAATGATATTGTTTCACAATACTTTCTCCGGCGAGACAAAAGCGTGGCCAGTATAAAAAACCAGATCACAAACACTATAATTTATTACCAAGAGCATATTAATTCGTGCTCCAAAATATACTGAAATATACCAATTTAGCAAGATCACTGTCCAGAGACAACTGTGCAAACTCTGATTATCATAGATTACTGTACCTCAGTACCCGCTACCTGCAACCTGATATATCCTGACATGAAACGCTTCCAAATTTCTAGACAAGTTTTGCAACACTGACGCGGTGTGTTCGTTTATTAGCCCCGTGAGTCAATGTTTTCCCAACACAAGATTACGTGTAGTGTCGTGTTTTTACGCAATGTCACCGCAAACAAATTGCTTCGTCAATATTGCTTCTTTAAAACTTAATCTGAAGACAGTTTCCTGCTGTTTTTATAAACTATGACAGAAAAAGGTAATCTTTTGTGCTCCTTAAAACATCTTTGAAACACAGATATGATATTGAAATTCAGTTTTTTTAACATTTTGCTAAACAGCCGATCAATTTTAATACATTTGTGAATGTTAAAGAAATTCTTTCGACAAAAAAGCTGACTATAAATAGATTCGACCCAGCACCGGTAATGTCTGTCTTTCCAACTACCAGACGATTAATTTTTCGGCGCAAAAAATTGACTTGTCAAAAAATAATTTTTTCCTAATGAAAAAATATCCCAACTTACTTTTAAAATAAACAGATCTTCAGTATGACGAAACATGTTAAAAGCTTTTGTAAGTGTTTTCTCACTCACTGGCACTTCGATGAAATGTAGTCAAAGACACTTTGTAAAATAAACTTTAGAATCCGGTCAAAATATTTATATACTTCTGAAATTGTAAACATCCGGTTACGGTTATTCGAATTATTTTAAAAAATTGTAAAATTCAGGACATCATTGGAATATTTTTGGCAAATAAGCGAAATGAGGGAATTTTTGCAGGTATTTCTTAATGAAATTTCCTTGAAAACATAATTGGTTACCAGGAAATTCAGACTGAATTCAGATTCATTAATGTTTCAGTACAGGTGATTTCTCGAGGTTTCTAGTTCCGGCGCTTGGCCGATGCTCCTGCGAAAATTTCCGGGTGTTCCCCGAGGCTCCCCGTCGTTTATCGATCTTCTTATTCTGGCAAATCTTCGTGTGTTCGTAAAGAAGATGAAAAGTTGCGTAAAGTTTTTGATTCCGAGACTATTTGCATTGTGTAGTTTAAGCGAAATCATTTTGTTAAACATCGTGTTTATATTTTGATGAAAATGAACTATTTATACCTTATT
Organism: Dendronephthya gigantea; assembly: GCF_004324835.1. Lineage (NCBI taxonomy): Eukaryota > Metazoa > Cnidaria > Anthozoa > Malacalcyonacea > Nephtheidae > Dendronephthya > Dendronephthya gigantea. The sequence continues at coordinate 252,779 of NW_021163188.1, read as the reverse complement.
CAACTCAGAATTGAGTTTTGAATTCTCTTCGGTCAGTTCATAAACACTTTCTCTCCTTGCCTCTTTATCATCCAGCGAGTTTTCTTGAAATACGTCCAGTTTATTTTGAAGGTTTTGTAAGTCGACATTTAATTCTCTGATCCTTTCTTCCTGGATACTTTCCACTCTCTTTCGCTTGAGCTGAAGATCGTGTTTCTCTTGTTGTAACACCTTGGAAAAATCATAAACAAAATATATAAGTCGATATAAACAAAGTTAGTTTAGTTTAGGTTTCCTCCTGTAGTAACACTGGATCAATAAGAGATGATCCTTGCTGGACCTCTAGGAAGAACAGTTTAGAACTGATAGAGCTATCCAGAATAAATAAAGTTAGTTTAGTTTAGGTTTCCTCCTGTAGTAACACTGGATCAATAAGAGATGATCCTTGCTGGACCTCTAGGAAGAACAGTTTAGAACTGATAGAGTTATCCAGTATAAATAAAGTTAGTTTAGTTTAGGTTTCCTCCTGTGGTAACACTGGATCAATAAGAGATGATCCTTACTGGATCTCTAGGAAGAACAGTTTAGAACTGATAGAGTTATCCAGTATAAATAAAGTTAGTTTAGTTTAGGTTTCATCCTGTAGTAACACTGGAACAAAAAGAGATGGAGGGAAATTTAAAGGACACGTCATGATGAAGCCATCAAACACGTGTTTGACCTATACTATAGGTCAGTGATTTAGATATTTCCTGGCGTGCACGCGCAAATGAGGAACGCGAAGTGGAAGCTGAGGCCTTGGTCACGAAGTTTTCATATCATTCATGACACAACCGCCCACCTGCCTTCTCATTTTCATTAAATATTATAATTTGTGCGTTAACTTAATCCTTTATAATCCTTTATTCCCTCGTAAAACAAAAATAACAAACTCCACGCAGCGCATGATGAAATTCTCTACGTTCAGGGCACAAAACATGATCAACAATCACATACTCAAAGGTTTAACAACCGTTAACCTCTTCGTAGAAATGCTAGATCTTCTATCAACCGTATCGATAAATAAATAAAATGTTTTAAACAAGGTTTCCTTAGGAAATAGAGGCGTCCCATCTTTCGATAAAGTCTCGTTTTACGAGGAGAAAGGAAAACTTGCGAATAAGGCATTAACGAAATGAATGAAACGCCGAGATGTTGTGATTTCAGAAAGATCATATTCATCTTTTTATGTAGTTTAAAAGACACACCACAGCAGGTCACAAAGCTTACCTCAACTTGACTAGCGTGTTCTTCCAGCAGACATTCATATTTCTCTCTTAATTCAATATTTTCTGCCAATAAAGCTTCACCGATATCTTTAGCAAGAGCCAAATCACTCTCAGCGTTTTTGAGTTGGGTATAAACGTCCTCTTCAGTCGATTCCGTATTGTTATTGACGTCCTCGAGAGATTTTTTCAAGTCGGCCATTTGTGTTGTAGCCGTACTATGGACGCCATTAGATTCTACCATAAGTTTTGCTTCATTGTCTGGTAAATTTGAGTCCGTTCTTCGCCTTTTTAATGTCTGTTCATTATCTCCGTGCATTTCTTTACAACAATGCCTCCTCGGGTTGCTTTTCCTGCGAAGATAATGCAGACATATTAAAAATTATTGTTTAGGTTAGAAAGCTCGATAATAATAAACAAGCGTGTATCATGATATATGCATGTATCTAGGTAGCAGGTCTTTCCTTACGCATGTATTAAAAACAATTTCATGTGTATTGTTTGTTCATTAACGTATGTAAATGAAACTTCCTTCAGCTGTTAACCAATAAAAGAAGTAAAGAAAAGGAACTGAACGTTTTCATTACATAAACAATAAAAAAATAAGCCGGGGCGTGCAAGGAAACGCATTGTTTTTTTGCCGGTATTTTGTACCTTGTTTTCGCCCCATTCCGCTGAAATCATTATGGTATTTTGATATTTACGTAAATGAGCTGTTAAGGGCTGTTTACATGACCCCGCTTAGTCGAGATTAACTGACGAGGCGTGAAATGACTTTGAGATATTGAAATTAGCCCGCGTACAGTCTCTTTAGAAATTACGAGAGTGGTGTGTAGTCGTCCCAATACAAGGCCAATAGTTAAAAGCGGAGAATATTAATTTGATGAGGAATTATCTAACCATTATGCGATGATAAAATGACGTAATTTTTATTACAATGTTGTGTTCGTCTATTTCCTGTTGACCCTCACGCCACGCACAACAACAACAGACAAGCAATCTTGTGACTGAACTTTATCGCATTGAAATTTTTAGCCAATATTGAAAAATCCTCTACGTGGGTGCGCGTTTTACCCCGTTGCAACAGCCTGCTTCCTTTGTAGGCGGGCATGTGGATGACGTAATTAGACAGTTACCAAGTCACCTGAGAAAACTTACCATTATGAACACTCCTGACGAAGGCCTTAGGTCATTATCATATTAGATATAGGACAACTAGTGTAAAAATAAAAAATAAAAAATGCGCCAAAAAACTTTGATAACTTCCCCCCTTAATTCCAAACATGTAAAGGAAGACCTGAACTACTTCAGATAACATGAGGTAATTTGAGAATTAAATTGAAAACAGAAGTAAGTATTTAACGCGTTAAAACATACCTTTTTAAGATTAAGAAACCAACTCACTTCCTTGTCCTTTTCACCGCGTTCTAACGCTGGTTTAGATGGCGTGGCAACTCTCAGGTTTCAATGTTTCCTTGATCCTACCAAAATCAAATACCAAGTTAACTCATTCATTTCTTTTTCTGTTCAACGTGTCATGACATGATTCTTTTTACAGTCAAAGTGCCACAGAGAAGCCGATGTGGTCAACTTTGTGAAAACATTCGCTTTTTTACGTGCAGGAAAAATAACATATTTTAGTGCTAGTCATTATTTCAAAGACAAAAAATGAAAATAATTATAATTAACAATGAAGTGATAACTTGTAACATAATTACAGTCATTATTTTCTCCTAATAACTGCAACAGGTTGGTCAATTATGGTGAACCACAACACTTCATGTAACCAAACTAAACCTGGCTGAGTATTAAGCACGTACCCTGTTGATTTTAGAGCCTCTTCATCAACACCTTGCAACATTAAGACTTTGTACAGCTAATAATCCTTCAAATCATATCACATTTAATGTACATCAACGGATGTCTTTCTCCAATAGCTGACAACGCATCTAAAAATGATTTACTGACACTATTCATTATCAATATCCTGTTTCGAAGTCCCAAATAAAAAACAGATGCCTTGGCAAAGGATACCACAGTGAAATCCCCAAAATACGCGTTTTCCTGGAAGTAAAATATGATAATCTTTAGTAAAAGTGAAATTTGATAACCTCAGGAAAGCAAGCAAATCAGCAATCAATTTGATATCAAGTTACACACGTGTTTAAAATATGCGTGTAATGAATATATATTTAGAAATATCGTTCTCTTCTTATCTAAATTTATTACAAGTCAATCATTCACGGCACTTCAAGACGAGATTTGAACAAAATGTTTTTAATGAAACTATACTTTATGAAGTGTCTACTGACACAAGAAATATTAAAGAATAAGGTTCATCTGTTTCCAACCAAAATAATGATAATTTCCAAAGCAATAAAACTCTACGAAGAAAGCTTACAATTGTCCGTTTTGACCAAACGATAATGTACTTTCCCGATGACGAAGTATAGTATCCGTTTACACGACAAATATAAAATAGTTTCGAGGATCAGTAATGATTCAAATTTAGAACATTCCAATATCACTTCACATGCATCCAATGACAGTTGTATAATTAAATGAAGTTAAATTGAAAATCCCACGGGTAAAAACTGACTGTCACCTGTATAGAGGAAGCTCATGAATCATCACGTAATCCAGATTTCGTGATCTTTATTCGTACTCCATCTTTTAATGGCTAAAAAAGGAAGACCAAGATGAATATTTTTCCACATTTTTGACACTTAGCCTCGGTATCTCGTCGGATGATCATTTGATCTTTGGTCCAATCTAACAACCACGCATAGCTCTAGGCGCGTCCAGTTTCCGTTCACCCCTCCACAGCGAAACTGGTCTTGGAACTCGTTTGACAGACTAGATCGTGCGTATTTGGTATACATACCAAATGAATACTTTTGACCAACTTCATCATCTTCTGTGTGGGGTCTTCCTCAGAATCATGTAGAAATATTCTGTTGTCAAGGATGCGAGACCAGTTTGTACCAAGCGCTGGTCTGGTGTAGGAATGATCAGAGTCAGCTACGACATGATTTGTCAGCTAAATTGAGATAAAAGATGAAGGAAAGGTTAAAGATTTCACAGCTATAGCTCGAGGTCGTATTCATCGTCTTTATATAACAGAGTATTTTTATGTACCAAGCTTTCCTAATCCACTAATGGTAACAGCCGTATATACTGTGAAACTTTGTGAAACTTACCAAAACAGCCACGTTATAATCATATGCAATTTTTTTCAATGCCTGACCAAATTTGACCATCAAGCCATGGCCTGCAGCAGATTAAAATAGTCTTAATACATAAACAAGCAACTGGAATTAATTTGGATTCAATTAACACTCCTATGATTTCATAAAGACTGACCATGTCCTCCATCTTCTGGTCCTCTGATTGGTGAAATAAGAGGAGCAACACTTTCAAAAACAACCAACACAACATCTTTATAAAAAGCATCTTCCTATTTGGAACAAAAATTTATTAATTTAGTCACCATGCAGGGGCAGACCCAGCATTTTGCCTGCAGACTGATGCAATATCTTGAACCATACTTCAACACCTCTATAGGGTCCGTATTTTGGTATATTCAACCATGCAAAAGTCAAATATACCATATTCCAGTGTATTGGACCTTATGAAGGTCAAATATACTCGACCATGGTCGAATAGACTGAAAAATTGTATACTTGATCATGGTCGAATAGACCGAAAAACAGTATACTCGTTATTAAACAGATATAATTATTATTATTATACTCGACCATGGTCGAATATACCGGTCGGAATATGGTATACTCGACCATGGTCAAAATTTTGACTAATGCAATCACAAAAGTCGCATCAGTCTGGATCCACCCCTAAGTCACCCTATAATGTCATCACATTCCTTACTACATGTATTAGTTTAATTTTTCTGATATGTAGTTTTGAAGCAAAGAATTAATACTTCAAAGTTGAACATTAATGTAGGTACCTCTGTTGAGAGAAAATTCATTAATTCTTCCAGAACAAAGAGAGCATGAAAGATCTCAAATGTTTTAACACATTGTATTCTAGCCATGTGCTTCTGCAAGGCAAAATATATCAGAAGTAGATGAAAAAATTGCTTTATAGTTGATATTACTAATCTTTAATTGCTAAAATCACCGGTAATCAAAGTGCAAACCTAATTGTTAAACTGACCATTATGGAACTAGAATCATATCTTGTGGTGAAAATTTCATGAATACGTTGAGCAGAAAAACTTGCATCACAATCAATATAAACAACATTCTTTTGGTGAGTTCCAGCAACATGACATGCAATGCTTAGGCAGCTCTAGAAACCAATAAATGTTTTGTATCACTCAGTGGTTTAAAATATTGGACATAAGAAAGACAAAAATGAGTATCTTCACCTGGGTCTTACCAACACCAGGTAAGCCATAGATTTCAGTTAACTTTCCAGAATATAGTCCACCACCAAGAATATTGTCTAAACTAGAAATTTCAGATTTATTGACTCTGTTTTGAAGGATACAAGGCACATGCAATCCCCTGAACTTACTTTGAACAACCTAGAATAGAAGAGACCACATATTACCACCATGATACCAAACTGTCAATAGTTTTTCATGGAAGACTATACCATACCTGTTGGTATAACATCCAAAGATGACAAACACTGCTTGTATGAGAAATCTGCAGTAACCACATTGGCAAGAAACTCCATACCCTGATCATTTAAACTTTCCCGCCTTTTTGGACCATTGGATTTTCCTACCAAATAAAATATTTTCATGCTAAATAAATTGATAAAAGGCATACAAGTTAATCATATCTGCATACTTACATCACAGGAATTCAAAAATACATTATATAAATATATAAAAACAATATTGGATTATTTTTATGGTCAAAGGACTAGACTGGATTAACCATTAAATAACCAATAGACACCAATAGATGGTTGATCAACCGTGGGAGGCTGGGCCTGACCAACCAAGTACGCATGCTCAGTTCGATTTATTTTATTCGGGAAACAAGTCAAACAACAACAGAAATTTTTTTGTTGAAAATCAGGTTCAACTTCGTTCATTTTTGAGCAATTTATTTGCTGTAGGATACTTTCAATACCTTAAAGCAGTACCTGAGAACATTTTGTAATAATTTCTGTACCTTGTTTGGCAAATAAACATTTGTAAACGCTTTGTCGAGAGAGAAATTTAAACGACTTTTCGCAGTGCAAGATGTCCTACGTTCTACAACATTTACACAATGGTTGGCAAGTCGATCAAGCAATTTTAGCAGAAGAAGATAAGGTCGTTGTAATACGTTTTGGCCATGACTGGGATCCACAGTGTATGAAAATGGACGAGATTTTGTATGGCATAGCAGATAAAGTTAAAAATTTCGCTGTCTTCTACGTCGTCGACATAACAGAAGTCCCAGATTTTAACAAAATGTACGAGTTATACGATCCTTGTACTGTGATGTTTTTCTACAGAAATAAACACATTATGATCGATCTTGGTACTGGTAACAACAATAAAATAAACTGGGCTTTGGAAGACAAACAAGAAATGATTGATATCGTCGAGACAATATATCGTGGTGCTAGGAAAGGTCGTGGTTTGGTTATCTCACCCAAGGATTATTCAACAAAATATCGTTATTAATGCAATTTGAAATCATACATTGATTGTGATCTGAAAGCTATCTATCTTATTTAGATCTGACATTTGCTACACTGCCTTTGTTGCTTCATATATATTTATTAACAGTTGATGTCCCAGAGCCACTGACCTTCAGTATAGGTCAGTGCCTACCTAGAGTATGTGGTCATCTTTCGCAAATCTGAATGAAGAATATATCTTTATAAATATCACGATTGTTTTGTTTGTCGTTTCACCAGCATTAATGCATCATGCAACCACAATTATTCATAGGGGTTGAGATAAGGAAATATGGCAAAGAATTTGATAGAGCTATTCTGTATAAAATCAGTTTAGGTCCGTTGAGTTTTCAATCCTTTCTCATATAAATCAAAGACACACACAATCAAATCTCTGACAATTTAAATCTAATGCATCTAATATATTTCTATATTACAGTTTTCAAAATTTGCGACATTTAATAGATTTCCTGAGAAATTTCTAGCAACCAATACTATATACCTTTTTACACTATAAGGGACCTTGTGGTGCCATTTGTTCACCATCACAGGTGCACCAGAAAGCCAACACCCACCCCTTCTCCTTTGGTTATGCCAACGGTCACCATGTTGAAGGTGACCATGTGAGGATTATTGCCGGCAAGAGCTTAGCATTTGAAACAAATAAATATATCCCTAGGAGATAGATTAACCGTTCTGTTAGTCAAAACATGAGGAGATTAACTATTCAGTAGTAAAAGTCATAATCCATCTATGAAACTAGTGATTTATCAGTAATGAATACCCAGATTTATTCTAGTACTAAGAATACCAGAATAATATATGTTCAGGAGAAATTATTTTTATCCCTTCACATTGCCATGCTGAGACTTTCCTGCTTGTATATCCTTTCTCTTTTATTTCCTTGAGAATGGCTGGCCCTTGTGCAGGGGGGGTGGCACTCCCCAAGCATTCAATGATGTATATCTATTTCCAGTTTTTCAGACTAGATCCCCCCTGTAGGATATGAAGGAATGAAGTGTTACACTGCCTCGTCTTTGCTGGACTGTGTTGATAATCTTCCCCCGATAATTTTTGCTCCAGTACGCATCATTTCAATTGCATCATTAAAACTACGCTTTAATTCCTTTATCCATTCATTATACTCTGTTTGTGACTGTAAAGGAAATGCTTGAATTACACCAACCATAACACAAAACTTGTACGAGTTGTGTGCTCAAATATGAAAGCTTATAATAATTTTCCTCAATGAAAGTATATGCGACTTACCTCAGCTCTTAATAAATGTTCTTTAGCATCGGTAGTTACAATTTTTACACATTTAAATCCTTTAACATTTGCTTCGTCCAGCGAAGTAACATCTTCCCAGCACAACAAGTTCGTTGCGTTCGTCTGCGGTCACATATAAAAATGGGAGAGGGTGTTGGTGGGAGGTTGTTCTCATGATTAAAATCATATTTTTCATTTACCTGTTCTCCCCGCCATTCTATTCTGTTTGGATAGAGTAGAAAATATCTCTTTTGCCAACCAGGTAAGAAAGGTCCTCCCATCCTGTAGAGATAACCCTCCAAAATACGATCACTACCTTCTGCACTTTCTGTGAAGAAAGAAGATGATTTATTGAGCTTTATATACGAGACCGATCTTAACAGCTTCCGAAATCAGATGACTTGTCCCAGAGTCCAACATCGTTCGTTATTTCACATGACTCCCAACCCTGCATTGCGGAATACCCAAATATACGGCCCCGAAATAGCGAAGTGCCTTTCCTTACCATGTCCATTAATATTTGCTAGTTTACTTTTTCTCTTCTGGTCTAATTTGTCATTTTCCTGATTGACAACTTCGAATACAGTTTCTAAAAAAAATCCAACGTGAGTTCAATAGTCCTATCAGTTCTAAACTGTTCTTCCTAGAAGTCCAGTAAAGATCATCTCTTATTGATCCAGTGTTACTACAGGAGGAAAAATGGACACAAACTAACTTTATTTATACTAGAATCACTATTCTTCCTACACCATGGTAATATTACAAACTATACCCGCTATTTCCTGCTGCCATCTTTCGGAGTTCACGTGATTGAACGCGGTGTAAATTTCCTGATCAGATTCTGAAAGCTTGATTCCCTTTACGTCATCTTCATCAAATGAGCCGATGTCAAAGGCGTCAGCAGCATTCACCTCACCCCGCGGAGGAACTAATGGAGGCTTTAACTAAAATAACAAAAAAAATATTTTGCGAATATTCTCAATGATTCAAGCACCCTTTTGGCAAACGTTCTGCAGGATGGTTGCACGATGGTGTATTAGTAGGAAAATGCCTTAAAAAACTCTGAATCGTTCATTACCTTCAGTAGCTCAACAGTCAACCAATCTATGTTTTTAAAAAAGTCGTGATCCTTCACTTCTTCCGCTCTAAATTGAAATGACCTCTGAATTATACCAGAGATTCCTTCAAGGCAGACTATCAACAGTAGATGAATACTTGAACATACCCTCTCGCCATGCACCCAAGACGTCTGAACACATCTCTTTGAAGAAGGCCACGCAGCAAATTCTTCATATTACTTGAGAATGAGTCAGGATAATCAACATCCTAATAAGGGCAGAATAATTATGTTTGCAACGAAAAACCGTGAAGAGATATAACTACTCTGTATAAAGAGCTACGAAGCCCCCACAACATCTGTTAAACCAGATCTTTAACAAGGCAATAGGTTAGGAAAGCCTGGGTTAACGGACTCTGTAGCAATGTATGTACCAAATACACTGGTGTTTTCTACAAGTTTATGCTTTATTCATTGGATTCACCATGCAAAATTTCAATTATATTAAACTATCGATGGTTTAACAATCAATTTACCATCGTCAGTGTTAATCTGTCAATCTCGTGTTTATCTTTAATCTTGTGTTGTCGAAAGGGACTGTGCCTGAAGAAAACAAATGCGAATTGAAAGATGACGATCACGATGGTACGTTACCAGCTAGGTACCAATGACTTCCACGTTGCACTTACCCAACTAATAATTTATACAACATGCACCCTAATGAGAACCAATCAGCAGACGAATCGTATGCCACGCCCTTTTTTAAAACTTCTGGGGCCATGTAACCGTGAGTTCCGCTAAAAAAACGATGAATCAGCTTTAGACGAAGTAAAATCTTTAAAATTGAGGAAGTAGACCTGACTTACACGCTTGCGTGAGGCTTCTTCTTGCTGAAATCACACGCTAAACCTAAATCTGATATTCTTACGTGACCATGCTCATCAAGGAGAATGTTTGCAGGCTAAAAATATATTTTGAAAGATCTGTTAAAGAGATCTAGTTGTTCCTATCTTGTTCATGAAGGAATACTAAACTAATTGAAGGCATTAAAAGCAGGAAGAAATTAACTTCATTAAAAGCTGAACCTTCAAGTCCCTATAACAAATGCACTTGCTATGCATATGTTGTAAACCAAGAACTATTTCACATGCATAAAACTGCACCTGTTTAAATAAACAAAAGTACAAATATTAGATTAAATGAAATAATATTATTGTCTTTATGGATGCAAATAACTAACGCATCATTAGTACACTAATCTCAGAGCTAAGAATAAGACTGCTGTTTATCAAATCAATAGCAGATATTTGGCTAAGAGTGCCCTTCTTACCTCCTCTTCTTTGAAAATACCGTGTTGTGACAAATGGTAGTGAAGATCTCCACCTAAACAAATAAAATATTAATAATGGAAAAAAAATATGATAAATTTAATTTAAAAAGTTTTCATTCTTACCATTCATTAAATCCAATACAAAACATAACTTGTCAGGGGTATGAAAAGCATAGGTCATGCATACAATGAACGGACTGTTTACCTGAACAGAAAGATAAGAATGGTTATATAAAGCATGAAAATAAATGACTTGATAATTGTGAGCTATTACTTCAAATGTTTATGCATATCAAACATATAATATGTACATATAAATATTTAACAATCTTACATGTGACAGCATTATTCTCTCATTCAAAGCAAGTGTCTCTCCTTGTTTGAGTTTAATTCGCTTCTTGTCCAGGCATTTCATTGCATACCTGGATTACGAAATATAATATATATAGGAAGCATTAGAAAGAAGGAAACATGAGAAATGGCACATTCACCCATTAGCTTGGAATGCAACCAGAAATGCCCTACTCTAGTATTTTACTGTCAAAACAGGCTTACATTTTTCCTGTGTCAGCCTTCCGGCAGCCATAAACTTCACCAAAACCACCTCTGCCAATAATTCTGTGCACACTGAAGTCATTCATTGTCAGCTTGTGTTAGAAAAAAATATGATTAAAAATTTGAGCTTTAATTCCTCACAAGTAAAGCGACAATAAAACTGGCATACATTTAAATTAAACTCCACATTCTTCCACTGTGTGTAGCGTATGAATCTGTCACTAAAATACAACAAAATAGATTTGTCATCATCAAATGTGTGTCCTGAGCTCCTGAAGAATAAAATGTTTAAAGAACTTTAACATTACCTCTTCAGGAACTTCTTAAAAATTGAACCACGAAGGCTATTTTTTATTTCAATTGTGTATGGCTGCAAAGAGATAGCATTGTATATTTAGCACTGAGTCTACAAGATGATTTCTAAATATGATGATGTATCATGGGATTCTTACCTCAAAAAGGTTGGCTGGTGCTTGGCCTTTTGACAACAAGTTCTTAACATGTTCCAGTGAGTTTACAGTGAAATTCTATTGGAAAGACAAACAATTGAAACTCATAATAAAAATTGCTATATGCAAAGGAATATATGCAAAATTTATGAGTTAAATGTTTCATTTTGAGGTCTCTAAGAAGTCAGACTTACATGGGAACAAGAGAGAAGTTCTTTCATAATAAAATCATCAAAAATCTCTTTTGCTTTTGTTAATCTTTCTTCAACCGTCTGCAATTTCATGTATTCTTTGATCTGAATAAAAAAGTTGTTCATTTACTTGATGCCGGCAGGATTGTGTGAGGTGGGGTCTAACAAGATTGTATTAAGGAAAGTATGAGGACAGCCTAAGCTGTCTTGACAACAGTAATTAAGGGAAATAGTTTAAAAGTAGCATTTTGTCTACTCTATAGGATGCGAATTGTATCATTCAATGGTTTAGGGAGCAGGAGGCTTCTCTTCCATTTCTTAGTTAAAAGGCAGTCAATATAGAAGACAATTTACTTTTTAATTGACAAGCAAGGCCATTTACACTTTAACATGAATGAAAACACCCATGTTCAAACAATAGAGTAATATCAGACCTCCATCAGTATTTTGTCTTTGGATATTTAACCTTTTTGTTAAAATTTAATTTTGACAACTTCAATTTGAAAATGTTTGACCTAAAATTGTAGACTGTAAATTTTTAAATCACAAACACACAGCATGGGAGGTTTAATCCTCTAAAAGTATTTAAAAAGTTGGAGAAAATGCAACTTTTATCTGGTTTCTGGACGTCTTTTATACATGCTTACAAAGTAAACCTTGCAGCATTATTAAAAAGTCTGAAAACTAATTTAGCCTAAAAGCCCATTAGGACAGAATTATTAATTGATAGAAAGCTTTTTTATGAAACGATCGGTGTGCTTTGAGCGAAGGTGTAAAAACTGTCCTAATATTGACCGAACTTCGACGTTTAATTTGAAGATTCTCAGGCCAGCTAAAAAGGTGGCAAAACTGGTAATAATTGTATATGCCAGACTTTGCCTTGAACCGGAAAAAATGAAAGAATCAAACACTTCAATAACTATCACTTTGTTTGTTTATATGCGAAATGGAAGGTCGAAAATATCACTGCAAAATGTTTGCAAGTTCGCGTTACAAAAAAATTATTTAAAAACCTGTATTCGAATGACTCGTAGTAGCTTAAAAAGCAAAAAAAAGCAGAAGGCAATTACATGACAACTGATTATTATTGAAATGAGGCAACACCGCCAAAAGGCATGCGAAATTACATTGCCGTTTCAGCCTCAAACATTAAAAACTTTTCACGATCTTAATTTATTCGTGAAAGCAAATTGACGGGTTGCATGTGAATATTCCACACGAAACTTGTCATTTACAAACATGTGAGTAAATACAGACGATTTTAGGGACTCTAAGACACTTCCTGTTCCAAGTTAGGAAGTGATCTTTATACTGTAAAAGTCACGTCGGGTGAGAATGTAAACAGTGTTTTGTCACCAAAGACAAACGGCTATACAAAATAAATTTTGTTTTAAAATTTCCCATTCTTTCTAGAAATTATTGCAACATGAATGCAGCAAATTAACAATCTCGAATGCTAGAATTCTTTCAGAATCTCGGATTAAATCGCCAGGAAGCAAAATTAACGCGTACAATACTGTTATGAAAGGGCGATTTAAGTGTTCTGAAGTACAAATTATCAGGCCTGCTTCCTTCCTGCAAAGTAGTACTGGGTATACGGTATCTAAACACTTTCATATCTTGTGACACTGCATTGGATTCGACCTTAATCGGGTCTGTGTATAATAAAACACTGTTTATAAAAAGATGAGATAAAATTGGTCTCGAATTTATAATGCACATTGTCAATTTGCGTTGACAAGGCGGTCAAATTATGATGATGTATCGTACAAGATGGCTCCATTGCTGTGCAATAGACAATAAAAACCTATAGGCTATTATTCTACAACAGAACTCGCCTAAAGCAGTGCTTACCCCTTCGTAAAATGCGAGTTGTGGAACTGGCTCATCACATTGAGTTTCGCCGAATTCTTTAAACAGCAGATAACCTAAACATGAGGGAAATATAACACGGGTCAATAGGAAGGAGACCGTGTTAGAAGAAACGCAGCCATATTTATAATGGCAGCTGTTTTGTATAACTAGGCAAATGAAAGGTTGCTGTAGGCGCTCTAAACAAGGAAATAGAGTAAGATCCTAAGTACATTTGAGCACCGGCGTACGATTTACAAACCAGATAGAGATATTCGTTATAGATATACTCAAATACAAATCGACTCACCTATCGTTTGCTCGAATATATAGTCAAACTCTAACTGCATATTATCCTCAAAATACTTATGCATAACATGATAAACCCTGGAACAAAACACAACCTTTAGTGTTACGGATATATACACAATATACCCAAGAGTACAGGACTAGGCTTATAGCACGTAGAAATAAGGCGATATTACGACTTACGACGGATCAGGTAGAACAATTTTTTTGCTCGCTCTGGCGGCCGGAGTGGATTTTGATTTCTCCATGGCCATGAGGTACGATACATCAGCCAAGACGGCCTCCAAATCCGCCATTTTGGCGACTTTGCCTTCGATTTGCAATAAGTAAGATGTTTGTTATAATGGCGTAGAACTTCCGATTATCATGAATACCTGTCACGTGACCTGGGAAGTAATGTTTTCAAGAAACCACGCGTTGTTGCATTTTCTGCGCATTTTTTCAGAAATTTCTGGTAATTTGTTCGTAATTAAGGGTAACACATTGAAATATAAATGTTTAACAATCTTTTTCGGAGCATGCAAAATTGAAGTTTTCACTGGAGCCTTGTATACAAACTTTAAAAATGAATCATTTAAGGGTTTTTTTCACGCGGTTGGCCTCTTTACCAGCTTCACAGGAATAATAAGTTATTTATTCCGTAACCTGGCAACGCTGGTTTGTCATGCAAACTAACAAGAATGTTGTAATTTAAACACGAGGAATTGAAAAACATGGCAAAGAAAACGCTCGGGGATTGCTGCACTTTCTGGTAACGAACCACTCTCCACTGTATCTTTCATTACATGCAAAATATAAAAGCATCAACGTGTAGCGAGACTGCTTTCACTAATCATCCCAAATCAAAAAGGCTAATAGACCAAAGAACATCTTAGAAATTTAATAATTTCAAATACTTTTTAACAAAAATACTCTAAATACAATGAAACCGCGTTCGAGAGCGAACAATAATTTAATTTTCTCAGCCTAGTTTCATTTTGCAATGGTTCCCAAGAACACACCCGCTGATTATGCTAATGTTCCGTAGTATTTCTAACGGGTATTGTCGGATGTCACCAAGTAAACTAGGCATTGAAAATATTTCATAAAATATCTAATTTGTACAGAACGTTAAAAAACCACAACAGATCGCTCTCGCACAACAAGATGGTAGCTGTTTTCAAACCCAGATAAAATTTACTGCAAGTATTTGAATATATGTAAAATCCAGGACACACAAACCAACGGTGGCAAGGTTTCTGGCATGTTAAATGCAATATGGATGACATGTTCTTATAAATGGCTGAATTTTATCAGGAAAGGCGATCATAACAAACTTTACTTAAAAAAGACAATCTTTAGCCAACCATAATTCAACAACCTGGAGTTTACAAACTTCCACAAAACCATTATTGCAAGTTCTCTCAAGAGACTTTGGTCATTTTGCAAATGTGCAAAAGCAACTTTAACAGAACAAAATATATGAGAAATAGATCTCCTAAACACCACTCCACCAAGACTCTCTTTGAATAGGACTTTGCTTTCCAACTGCTTGCCCAAGGAACATCTTTCTACAGATAGTACAGCCTGTCAGCCAAACTGATGTCAGGTTCATCATGGACTGATGTTCCAACAAGATATGCCAACTTGTGAGCGTACTGACATGGTGCTGGAACCCTGATTGTACCCTAAAAGAAAGGAAGTGCCTATGTTGGTCCTTGTTTTTTTACTCTGATTCAAAGATATCAAAGTCACTTTTAGAGGAATGAAGCACTTTAGGTAATATATTATAAATACAAGCGACATCTTACCGGCCAATTGTAATACAAGTGGGTCAGTTTGTATGTTAAACGCTGCATGTGATCAGGCTTCAAGCCAGTTGTGTCGTGAATCACATTATAATGTGTAGGTGTTACTGTCCCTTGGCGTACGGACTGACTGACAAGGAAGAAATCATACCACTCCTTGCGGGTAACATACTGATCAACAACAGAACCTACATAGTAATAGTTCAAAGTATGGTTTAGAACTTTTGCATGTCTAAATACTAAATCATTTTTTAAAGAGGAAATCTATCTAAAAATTCTAGATACTGAACTATTTTGGACAATAATTAGGACTCATTACCAGGAGGAGGGTTCTGCAAGCGACCATTCTTCATGAAAAATCTGGAGTTGATTCGCTTCTTTACCACAACAAACCCAAACTTTGGTGGTGCTTGGAAGCCGACAGTCTTGAAACATTCCATGAATTGCTTGACCTCATGTTCAAACACAGCTGCTAACTGACCATCACCAACACCATCCCTGAAAACTATGATTCGATCTGGAAGGGTTTTGTTGACTTCATTGTACTTACGAAGAGCACCTAGAGAATAAACACATACTCTTGAAAATCTGCACCTTACCTATACCTAATCACGCACACAACCTTATTTCCTACCTGTGACACACACTTTAATTCCATCAACCAATTCTTGACCAGTATGCTGGGAAGTGCATCGTGAATAATACCTAGGATAATCATGTTCATTTTATTATTTTCAGACCAGTAAGAGAACATTTTAGAAATGATGCATTAATACCATCCATATAATAAAGGTTCCGTTAAAACGTACTTGGTCAAGCTTTGGTTCATACTTGCTACAAAGCCACTGATGGATTTGCCTTTGCTGAGTGAATCATGGTAACAATCAATGCCTATGACCATCAGATTCTTTAATGGGATATCTACTGCCCAGACTTCTCCACCCAATTTGCAATTAAGTTGAATGCCAATCTTGGTACAAACAGACATCAACATCTGCTTCTTTGAGAGAGTTCTGGCAACAATCACTTGGGAAGAAACTGAAAAAAAGACAACATTAGAATGAGTGATGGAAATATTTGGTTATTTTCATAAAACTATAGCACTTACCAGGTCTGGAAACACAGCAGAACTTCTTGATAGCATCGTAACGATCTTTACGATTGGTGGGCAGAATACAAGTCACCTGTTTCAAAAGACAGAAACTATTATTTCCCTAATAAAGAATCAAGTTTTACAAAGCCATAGTAAATTACTTACCATACGAACACTGTCAGTCATTTTCTCCTGCATAGTTCTGAGGTAGGTCTCTGTTTTATCATCACGAAGCTCACACCTTTTAAGAAATAACTCAAGAATGTCAAGTGTATTTAAACAAGTATCCCTAAGTAGTTGTTTTATAGACACTCACATCATTGGCTTTGAGACATTGATGCCCATTGGACCACAAACACGTTGCAAAGTCTGAAGAAAATCATGGGCTATCCCACTGTCACGGGTTGTGAATAATACCATCCAGGTCTGGAAACAAACAAAATACAGTTGCAAAATTTTGAAGTAAAATTGTTTACATCTAAGTTCATCTTTACTTACATCCAAGGGAACAGTTGATCTAAGAGGCATTCCACGCATCTCCCGACTCCATTCTGCTTCGGCTGGCTTGTAGTTGTACTGCAAAGTAAAACAATACATCACATAGCTGCTTTTGTAATTCTGAAAAATGGGAAACAGCAGTTATAATAAAGACTTGACTTACAGTTTTGCCACCTTCCTTATGCTTGATCGCTTCGGGAGGCAAAACACGACCGTCCATATTCAATAGTTGCGAATCAAACTAAAACAAGATAGTCGCAATTACTCGTTTGCTTTCGGTAGCCAATTAAAAGATAAAAATTATTCAACCAAGTTAAAACTATTCCAAACTCAAGAGTATTACTACCTTAAGACCCCAACCACTCAATTCCTCTTCACATTGGGTATTCCTATAAGGAGAATACATTTGTATAAATATACAATAGACGGATGGACCAATAAATGGTCAAACATAAGACCAAAAAAGGCTAGGTCAGCATCAATTTAAGACAAAAGTTCACCTGCCAACCCCCTTCAATTATCTTTACACAAAAACCACTTACGCCTTCATGTCACTCATGAATTTGGCCAAAGAGTCGTTTCTTTCCTGAGGTCCAACTCTGGTGTGAGTTGCAAGATCTTTCATGAGATGGAAATCAGATCTCATTTCATCAGACAGACCTAAAAGTACAAAAAAATGATTAAATCCAGGACAAGAAGCAGGCAAAACCACAACAGATAATGAACATAAAGAATTCCAAATCATAGGTTTCACAAACATATAAAATAACAACACAATGTTTTGCCAACATCCATGACTTTCCCAATTCATCCCACTATTGCAAGCATAATATATATTAATTTTAACATACCAGTCATGTAACATAACTCAGGCAACAGAAGAATTGGCCTATCGTCCATTTTTTGTCCACCTGGTCCAAATTTCTTCTTTGGCTTTGTTACCAACAAAGGTTGATGGGGGTCTTGAATAACCTTGTTGTATTGCTGCAGAAAAAACATTTCTTTTAAAACAGAATGTACTTGAAACCAAGGCAGGGAAAATTTCATACCTTTTTGTAATACTCAGCATATGTGATAGAAGATCCATCATAGAGTTGAAATGAATCATTAGGGTGTCCATCCCAGTTAATATCATCAACACGGTAAGTCTTGTTGTTGTATCTGAATATATAAAAGTCTAAATTCATATGCATGCTAAACCATAACTCAACTGTCATACGAGACAAAACCTACAGTTGGCATTACCTGGTCAAGACAATTTCTCCAACAACTTTCTTTGTTGCTTCATCATAGAATCTTCTCTTGTCCAGTTTCTCTTGTAGATCATAAAGGAACTCCAGAACAGTTTCCTTTCGTAGAACCTTGTGCGAGACTTCACAACATAACATGATATTCTGCTCATATTGGAGAATGGAGGTGATAAAACCTGGCCACAATTCCAAACTGAAATGCAAAAGCATCATGGTTATGCATAAAACAAAAGAATATGGTTTTTACCTCATTTATGACAGTTGAAGTAAACTTACTGATGTTTTGGAATGGGAATTGGTGAATCAGGCTTGAAGTAATGTCTTTGGATTTGTTTCATGTCCATCATGGAAAGAATTCTTGAAAGATACAAATATCAGTATATCATATCAGCAACTATCACAATAGCAATTATTACCAGTTATCATCTTTCACAGCAACAACCCAGCAAATACACTCACCTTCGGAAAATAATGTTGTAAAGCTGCAGACATGATGGACTGTTGTGAGGTATCTCATTGGTCAATGTAATTGTGATCTCGACAGGCGCATCATCACTCTTGCGATGAGTGACAACTTTAGTGACCGTCTCAGGCAGTTTTCTTGGCATAAACAACACCATGCCATCAAAAGCACGAGGTTTGCCCAGCAATTCTCCTTGTCCATTGATCATGGCAACTCTCACTTTCTTATTATCAACTTCTGGGCTATAACTGACATTATACTGGTACACCATGCCATCTAGAGGCAATATAAATAAATTTTATTATAAATTGGAAAATTTGTTGTGTTTTGGTTCCTGTTTGGATTTGATGTGTGTATTCTTTGTAATTTCAAAGTTCTTTTGTCAAATTCGAGTTACGTCAAAATTACTTAATCATTACCTAGATTACTACTGTTCAACTTGAAATAATTGGACACCAGCTGAAGTGGCTTTCCAGATGTGCCACGCTTATCTGAACACCACTGTGGTCGACATTCAATCTCTTGGTACCTGTTCATTCTTCTTCTCTCTGGCCGACCACCTTCACTTACAGTCATCTGGGCCATAGCTTGGGTTGGTGGTGCTGCTGCTGCTGCTGGAGGGGGTGCAGAAGCTTGTGCCGGAGGGGGTGCAGTAGCTTGTGCAGGAGGGGCAGCACCTCTTGACCTACCACGGCTTGCCCCAGAATCATCCCCGCCTGGTCTGCGTGCCTCCGATGGGGGCCCAGAACGTCCTCTACCCCTCGAGCGACCTCTGGCTCTTCCAGTCATTTTATGAACCTTATCTAACTGAAAAAAGATTGGGACTCCATTAGAAAATGGAGAACAAGTAAAGGGAGGCTCTTTCTTAACTATATGATCAACTAAAAGCCTGCCCCTAATGATAATGCTGAATCTAACCAGAAATCTACTGTTTACAGTTTGGCTTTCTTATACATAGAGAAGTCTGACAGGAAGATGTTGAATCAAATTTGATAAAACTGATAGGTCACCATTTAATTCATTTCAAATGCATGCATTGACCATCAACAGTTACCATCAACAAATCAAATGGTAATATTTTATCCAGGATATGCAAATTGAGGGTAAAAAGGTCATTACAAGTTTGTAATTAATTCATATAAACTCTAAAGCTATGATTATGAAAAACATATTGACAATTTTCTAAATATTTAATATTTCTATCCTATATCCAGCGACAGTGTCTGATTTCAAAATGGGTGTCTAACTTTGAAATACCTCGTGAAACACAATATGGCCGTTAGTGAATTCAGTTTTTTATATTTTTAGCAGTTAGCAAAAGCAAATAATCTGCACCCAAGGGTTGGGCTTAAAACATGGTAAACTCCTTCACTTAAAGCTGTCTTTTAAAGCAGGAAAAGGTCAGAAAGACATGAACAAAACGACCAAAAATTCGGTGAGTCAATTCATTAAGGCTAAGCAGATGCAGAAAGGATGTGGCCTCCACTCTTCCAAACAAACAGGACTCGGGGAAGAATCCCAAAGTAAGATTCACAAAAAATAAAGCACAGGACACTTACAGATTACAGACAAACCACTGCAAAGCCCATACGATATTAGACAAGCATCTAGGTTTAATACAGAACTGTTTGAAAACTATCGTGCCCCGTTGGAATTCACTGATTTCCGTTCGTATTTTGGACACTAGGGTAACACAATTTTTACCGACACGATAGGAGGCTTTAAACCGTCCCCCTAGCTTGGTTTCTTACAATACAAAACCTAATATGGCTAGGTAGACATTTTCAACATGTGCGTATCTGAAAGTGTGAGTATTTATTTGTGATCCTAACGTAAACTTCACGAAGCTATCATGCTGGGCTAGTCATGATGCTCGGACCTCAAGCACCAATATTAAATGACCATTTGATCGCGCTAGTACATGCATAAACCTTTCCAATATTAGCCTTTAAAAACGCTCAGATAACGAGCAAATGAACTACACTTAATGCTTCTGCTTCTACTTTAACTTATTAAGGCATCAAAGAGGATAAAAACTCACCTAATTCCTCAAATGCTGCAAACAACACAACTTCTCCTCCTGCGTACGAAAACAATAATGGCGGCCAACCCGGGGTTTCCATTACACGAGGTCTCAGACTACCAATCAGAAGCCGAGTTGATGTGACGTATATAAAATTAGTGATCTCATTGGTCAATATTTTGACAGATTTTACAACTGTCCATCGAATAACATGCGGAAGTGAAGATAGTGATGACAATAGACGCGCGAAATTCTATATTATAATACTAATAATTATTACATATTGAAATTTTACAAAGGGCACAAGTTTTCATTTGAATGCCACACAAAGTAACTTTTCTATTCCTCATTAAATAACGCCACACCCAAAATAGTAAAAATGGTGGAAGCTATCTTGTGTATGATCCCAGTTACTGTGATGTTCCTGAAAAATCCTGACTTCAAATTTTACGTTCAAACGTTAGTTTATAGCTGTAGAAGTTTAAAACTGTCCTTCATTAACAATCGAAAAGTAAATTAGCTTGGAGGTAAACCACGTGAATATTTAGTACTAGATTAATACTAGAAATCTAAAAGTAATTGATGTAAACTGTAGCGTGCTCATAAATAAATAAATAAACAAATAAATCATTTGAAAATAAAATAATATTAAATAATAAAAGTTGCACGTGGACCACTGATGCAGAAATCCAGCGGTTTTTATCATTAATGATGCAATCAATCAATACACGTCACATGATCTGATAGTTATCATTTACAATCATCAATGGCGTAAATCTGTGATCGCTTCATCGAGTTTTTAGCCGAAAATCTGTTCGATATTTTCCAACCGATCGGTAAGCTAATGGTTATTGATTATTCCCAGTGTATTTAAAAAGGCATGCCTGATATAATATAATCGAAATATTTGATAAAATGATTAAATTTTGAACTGAAAATTATATCGATTATAAAAGCTGCTTTCCGTCTCAAACCGATGAGAAATCCTAGCAAACGATTTGCTTTTAAACTTCTCAGATTTTGAACGAGAAAGAAGGGTTTTAATATGCATACGTTTTAGCATTTCTAGAACACGCATATGAGCAAATTTTAGCGAGTTCAATAATAGAAACAATAATATTTAAAGCGATGATCGCAATCAGCAATAATTTGCAACACGCAACATGCTCTCGCTTTATGGAAACACGTGTGCTGGGTTTCCACTTCAAAATCATTATTTGTGGTGTTTGAAACTTCCCTTAGAAATTTTCCTTCTCATTGTTCTCTTTAGGGTAGTGCAGGGTTTCCTAATATTCTCTTATTTAATGGAGGAAACTAAAGATTAGAGAACCTTGTGCAAAATATTCTTCAGAGGTGCAATAAAAATGATATGGAAATTTCATTTTTGCAGGTCTTTACCCATGGCATCCCCAGTTTGTATCAAGCTTCACAACATCAAAATGGTGAAAATCAAATACGAGGGCAAGTTGTATGAAGTAGCAACATCGAGCTTTGATAATCTACTCAGTGACTTTCAAAAACACAAGCCTGAAGTCAAGCAGCTTCTTTACGCACGGCCACTTATTGCTGAAGATTTTGAACACCTGACAGAAGAGAGTGTTGTGTATGCAAGTGGTGATGCCATAACCAACACACAAGGAAATGTACGAGAAAGCTCAGAGGTGTATTACACCAGCTTACCTCAGCTTGAATATAGAAGCACTTCTGCAAATCAAAATGGACATTGCATGCCAATTACCCCTGCAACTTTACCGCAACACGATACATCTAAATTACATTCTGACCTGTCAATGGTAGATAGCTTTTGCTCTCCCCATCAGTTTTTATAGAAGCACCCCCTGAATCAGACCCAATTGACACAGTTGATGTTGCAAGACGTGTGAGGGATGTCCTTGAAAGACATAAAATAAGTCAAACACTTTTCTCAAAATATGTAATCAAACGATCCCAAGGAACAACCAGTGATCTCTTGCGATGCCCAAAACAATGGGAACGTATGAGCGAAGAGGGACGTGTCCCATATCGTCGGATGAAGGCTTGGTTGGAGGGTGACCTTCAGCATAACTTGCAAGTTTTGCTTCGGATAAAACAAGGTAAGTTTATGTTCAACCGAAAAGCTTGCATTGCATTAAGGATAATCCAGTTCAGTTGCTAAGCTGCACTTGTTTCATTACAGGTCTTGATGTGCCAGCTCTTCCACCAAAATGCAATCGAACAAAATTCTCAGATGAACAGAAAGAAGCACTGGAATCATTTCTCTCACAAAACCCACGTCTAACACATGATACTTTGGAGCAGTTTGCAACTGAACAAAACTTGACTATTTCCGCAGTGAGAAACTGGGTGAATAACCGTAAACAGCGCATGAAAAGAGGATCGTCAACAGGTTTTGACGAGAGTCCAGGAAAGTACATCAGATTTGATGGCTCTGAAGATTTAGATGATGGTGGTTTTCCAACAAGACAGCAGGAATATGATTCCTCAAGTATTAATGGAATTGAAACTGAAGGTGTTCCAACAATGGTCACTTCAGCACCATATAACCAGGAGAAAGTAGCTCAGTCAAGAGTTAGCACAGAATTTGAAGCAACAAGAGTTAGTGCAGAGTTTGATGCTTCAAGCTTTGATGGGGTGAAAAACAGCTCCGTTGTTGATGCCCCGGTGGCCACAACTTTCAAACAAGAAAGTGATGGACAAAAACAATGTGAATATGACAGATCAACAAACAATGTTACAATTGAGTGTTTAAGTAATGATTGAAGTAATGTTCAAACAATTAACTTGTATATGTTAGAAGAATTGACTATAAAGAATGATTTTATACCATGAAGCATATTTACATATAATATATGACCATATATTGAAATATTAAGATAAAAAATTTACAGCCAATTTCACACTCAACTAATCATGTCACACCTTGTTCAGAACATCAAAATAATTTTCTGCAAATTGACAACAGGAGGATTAGCTAAATATATGACAATTTTAGTTCCATTTCACTTGACCCTTGACCAACAACTGCACTAACAAAATGATGAGCTTCCATTTTGATATGCAGGGTATCACCTTTGCTGACATTTAGAGAATGCTCATAACCACCTTTATCAGATCGATAGGACCTCTGATAGGCTACCTCTTCAGTCATTTCACACGTTGTTAAATGACTGACTGTTCCCTCAATATGAGCTGTAAATATCCCAGAACGAACAAGTGACAACTTAATTTTACCAGTTTTTTGAATTTTCAAGAGCAATACTTCTGGTGTCTCAACTCTGATTTTGAATGTCTCTATGATGTCACCTGAAACTTGCAGGACATTTTGACGAACATTATTTTTCTCTTTCAAATATTTCATGCTTTCTTCTAATACCTTAACCAGAAATGGAGCTGCTGTAACCATAATTGAGACCAACAACAATTCACAAACGTTTTCAATAGCTTGTCTTCCTTGAATCCTAAAACAATCGTCAAATTACAGCATTATTGTCAGTCAGGTTGGTCTAACTTAGTTACCATCTCGTAACTAAGTAGCAAAATAAATATGTATACTTTGAATCAGATTGCCGATAGAAGTGAATGCAGATCTATAAAGCAATATTATACCTAAATAATCTAGATATCCCGGAACAGCCATTGAATCCTAGCATTTATTAAAAATTTGCAAATTGTAACATTTTGTAATGGCATATTATGTGGAATATAATGATCTCAAATGGGAATGTATAAATCTGTATTCATTCGGTTCAATAAAAATTTAATTTTACCTGTTTTTAAACGAAATTGTCTCCGTTTATCGCTTGAAAGCAATATCAACTGGTTGCGCTGTGCTTTTCTTTCACAAATTGCAATAACTATGATCTGTGATATCTTTCCTGCAGTGAAATTCTTGGAACAGCGGGCACCTTTAGCACAGAGGTCTCCCCCCCCCTTTCCCAGAAACCAGAAACGAAAAGAATTTAGACCCATGTGACGTCCAATGGCATGATTCGCAAAGTATGTTATACATGTAATATTATATATGTAACAACTTCTTATTAATCTACGTTTTAAATCGTCATATATTAAATTCATTAGTGACAAGACCATCGCTAAAGGTTGGTAGGTTGGATAATTTATTCCGCTAAAAACCATGCCAAAGCCAGTCAATTGTTACAGATGAACTCCCCCCCTGATTTCTCGGACCATCAAAACATTTGAACCAAAGTTAGATCCCATATCGTCATATCGCGGATGTGATGATTCCTGATCTAATATTCCTAATTTTTCGCTTTACCTCCCATTTTACCAATTCGATATTTTCCTAACTCCAAACATCAACTGAATATTTTCCTTTACTATGAAGTTTCTTAATAAAATCTTCCGCGGCATTCTCGCTCATTTCTCCTTGTTTTTGAACAACGTCAACCAAAGAGTCGTGAACATCCTTGGCCATATGACGAGCGTCCCTATCATATGAACATATATATCAACGTATTTGCATGGTTTACACCAAAAAGATATCTTGGAACTATTAATATAGAGCAACCAGTGTAAATAAAGTTAGTTTAGTTTAGGTTTCCTCCTGAAGTAACACTGGATCAATAAGAGATGATCCTTACTGGACCTCTAGGAAGAACAGTTTAGAACTGATAGAGCTATCCAGTGTAAATAAAGTTAGTTTAGTTTAGGTTTCCTCCTGAAGTAACACTGGATCAATAAGAGATGATCCTTACTGGACCTCTAGGAAGAACAGTTTAGAACTGATAGAGCTATCCAGTATAAATAAAGTTAGTTTAGTTTAGGTTTCCTCCTGAAGTAACACTGGATCAATAAGAGATGATCCTTACTGGACCTCTAGGAAGAACAGTTTAGAACTGATAGAGCTATCCAGTGTAAATAAAGTTAGTTTAGTTTAGGTTTCCTCCTGAAGTAACACTGGATCAATAAGAGATGATCCTTACTGGACCTCTAGGAAGAACAGTTTAGAACTGATAGAGCTATCCAGTATAAATAAAGTTAGTTTAGTTTAGGTTTCCTCCTGAAGTAACACTGGATCAATAAGAGATGATCCTTACTGGACCTCTAGGAAGAACAGTTTAGAACTGATAGAGCTATCCAGTATAAATAAAGTTAGTTTAGTTTAGGTTTCCTCCTGCAGTAACACTGGATCAATAAGAGATGATCCTTACTGGACCTCTAGGAAGAACAGTTCAGAACTGATAGAGCTATCCAGTATAAATAAAGTTAGTTTAGTTTAGGTTTCCTCCTGCAGTAACACTGGATCAATAAACGAAGTTACAGTTAATAAATATTTACTCGATTACTCACCCACAAACATAAACATGACCTTGATTATTTAAAACGTTCCACACAACTTCGCCGTTTTCTGATATTAAATGTTGAACGTAGCGTTTCTCAGGCTAAATAAATACGCAGTCACGAGTATTAGACCTAAATTAATATCCTACATTAACAAAACTGTGAGAAAAGACACCTGATCTCTTGAAAACGCTACAAAAAGATGCGAGATGGTTCCTTCGGCATGATACTGTTCAATTTCTTCCTGATAAATGTAATCTTCAGCTTTGTGTCGACAGCCAAAAAACAACACTGTGTCGCCAACAGGTTTGCCTGTCAATTGAATTACTCGTTTGAAAAATGAACCATGAATATTTTTCGTGTTATGATGATACTAAAAATGTTCTTTTTAATACTTGTCAAAATCTCATCCCTGATTTGACAATCAAGACCTTGTGTCTTCATTGCAACGCTTGAAAATCGTGTGAAAAGCGCATATCTGAGGTCAATATTTTACTGACCTTCCAATTTCTTGACGTGTCTTTCTTGAACGAAACCTCGAAATGGTGCGTATCCAGTACCAGGCCCTATCATGATCACAGGAGTTGTGGATTTGAACGGAAGTCTGAATAAAGTTTTACGAACGAAAAGAGGAACTTTCGGCAGAACTTCGTCTGGAAAAAATGAAACATAAAATAAACATATTTCAATGAAAACTATAGTTCGGTTACAACTGAAAAAGTTACTCGTTAGCCAGTGTTAAATCAGTTCTATACCGTTTGGTTTCTTATCAGCAAGCCACGTTGTTGCAACGCCCTTCATGCATCTGTTTAACCGAGTCTTATATTCGACCACAACGGCTGTGATATGAATTGAAAAACGATGCAGCTATATTCAAAACAAAATACAGAAAGGTGAAGAGCACGATCATCCTTGCGTCCTGATGGCAGTTGCAAAACGCCGAGGATTAGCGCTAACAGTCGACTAACAACCCGTTGCTTTAGAGCAGGTTAAGATAACCAGAGTAAGTTATAAGGTCGCTCAGCTTTGCTCAAGAGTAGGTTAAGGTAACCAGATATATATTCGAAAGTGTAAAAAGGTTAACATGCAGCGAGACATACTTTTGAGGAAGATGATATTGAATAATATCGACATTGTAATCTTGGTAGGAACTCAAGTAAAACATCAACGGGAGGACGAAGGGAGGGCAGATCTTGCAGGACGTCTATGATCGTTCTGTGGTCGTCCATTATCCACTCTTGATGGAGTTTCTAAATCGAGTATATTGAAAGAAATTTTGTTAACATAGCATGAATAACATCCTGGAGCGGAATTCAAGATTAAAAGGATTCTGGACAGTTTGATGTTATTCATTTGATAGATTAGCACAGACCTTTCCTTCGTCATCATTTTTAGTTAGTTTTTCAAGAAATTCTTTCTCCTTGCTGTCTTCAGCATATTCTATTAATCCCTGAAGAACATTTCCCTTCGCTTTGCTGGTAATATCAACATAGTGAAGTAACGCGGTTCTGTAGGTTGTGGGACAAGGAAATGGATTCTTTTTATTTGATTCCTCTGAAAATGAAAATACGGACACTGTTGTGTGTGGTTGATACATTAGTCAGTACTCGTTCATCAAGCGAAGTTCGTATAGGCTCATAGCAACATTTGATCAATCAGAGACAGTGGAAATACTAGACCCTATTTAGTGGGAAGACTAAAGGACTGTTTATAACCATAAACAATCCAGTCTAAGACATCTTGTCTTCTGAATTGTCCACGTTATAACAGGACGGTTATAAGATAACAGCCCATGGTTATAACTAATAGAGGTTTTCTCCACGAACCAACCGTATCTAGATGTTAAGACATAGTAAACTAGTCTATTATCACCTACCATCTTTATTAACAAGAGAAAAGACGACATCCAAATCAATGTTCAAAAGTTGACCAATTTTTTCAACTAATTCCGGATCGTTTGTTGGATAAATCGCGACGTGATCGCCGGCATCGTATCTAACATGAATCATCATATTACAATCATTAAACAACGAAGACAAGAACAACATGAAAAATCATATTATCATGATTAAAACACGCAGGACAAGAAGACCCATGTTTGAAAAACCATCTAAGATTCATATCTACCTTAATTTTGATTGTGAGATGTCTAGTTCAATATGCATACAAGATCTTTCTCCACCTTTATGAAGCTCGCGATTAACAGAAATTGGTGCCAGGTACGGATTCTTCTGATCATATGGTCTACAAATTGAATGAAAAAACATTTCTCAGCCTTCCCACAATTTCTGTCTTAAATTTCAGGATGATTTTTTTCTTTTGATAGATACAAACAAGTGATTTGTGATGAATGCTGGGGTGTACAACTATTTTTATCTCAACAGCCATAACTTATCCATTCAAACACATCTACCCAAAGAATATAATCACACCTGAAATTACCTATGGGAACTGGCCTTTTGAATTACCTAAACAGAACACACTGAACACATATAATTATAACGGCAAAAGATTTTGACTCACGGCTTTTGATCAAGAAGCGAATTTAATCGGGCCATTTCTCCAGAGAAAATTTTTTCCTTTGGAACATCAGTGTGAATCTTTAGGTCATACTGCCGAATGAGATCTTGGGACAGCCTGTTGAAACATGGGAATGCTGTGATGAGTGAAAAAACAGGAGACAGAATATACAACATGATTGATAACTCACGTTAGGCTGGCTAAATCAATGCCATAATGATCCAAAATAGCTGGCCACATTTTTTCTTTCCATGTTAGAAAATCATTCTCAATACTACAACAAACATATGAAATCATTTTATAGAAGAATTATAATCCTGAACATCAGAAATTCAAGTCAAACTGAATGTAAATGGGACAGGAATTACTCACTCAGCATCATCATCACCCTCTCCACGTTCAAATAATCTTGTACAACCAAACTCATCAAGACGTTTATCAACAAATTTTCCCATAGTGTTGTAATTTTCATATGTCTTGTTACCTAACCCAAACACCTGCAGGAATACAAAAACAGTTTGAATGTAATGATTCTCATATACTTCTTCCAGTAATAAAATGTAGTAATTTGTTTGTAATCTGTTCGTTATGGTTATGCACAGTGTCTACAACTAGGTAACAACCAAGAGCTGAAGATATTTACGAATCATGCATTCACCTACTGTGTAATTTAAACAATCGAGGCCCTCTTGATCCTGTTCCAACCATTCGTGAAATTCCCGAGCGTTATCTGTGGGATCGCCCTCACCATAAGTTGCCATGACAAATATTGCAAATGAATTTTCTATCTCACTCATTCGAGAAAGATCTTCCTAAAAATGATTGAGGAATAACTTGAGGTGAAAAATCAAACTGTAACCATGCATACAACTGTGTATTGTAATATATGTCCAAGCTATAATAAACTCAGGAATACCATTTCAAATTCTTCAGGATCAAATATAGATGCTTTCATTCCATATTTTGCAGCATCCTTTGCTAAATGACCTGCAAATTCTTCAGCAGTGCCTGTTTGGGAACCATAAAATATTGCAATCTGCTTTTGCTACAAACAAAAAAAATAATTGGTTTTCTTAACAAATTAGAAAGTTAGCAGGCAAATTAAAATGCATTTTATTGATATATTTTAAAGACATACCCCCTTCTTCATCTTGTCAATAAAGCTGGAGTCATTTTTACTAATATTTCTAAAACAGATTAAAAGTTCTACAATTAACCATCCAAGGTTTTCAGCCAGTGATGGGAGAAAACATTCTCTGGTGTGGCAGGCTACTGAGATTAGCATTGTGCCTCAGGGATGCCCCTGAGGGAGAGGTAATATAAAAAGGCAACGTACTTAAACCAATATAATGGTAATATATTATCTGTTACACCACTTGTAATATTTACACGTGAAGCAGTGCAATACAAGTTCTATTTATATCAACTTTCTCGCCATAATTTTGAGTCACTTTAATAAATATTGGACATGAATGAGCAAGATGACAAGTCACTATTATATATACACAAAACATAGACATGATACTTTACCCATTTACAACTGGTAGCTCAGCTTCTTCACGGTTTTTCTTTCTTACAAAAAACCAATACAACAAGAGACCCAGGAACGAGGAAAATACGAAAATATCAACATAACCAATTGGTAAAGCAGAAGAATACTCGCTTGTTCCAGTGTCATGACGGCTATCACTTTGATCAGACATGTTGTTGAATAATTTTCAATCGTCAATAAATTTAGATCGACTGTATTAAACCAGGATATTCTATAATCTTTAAAGCTTTCGTTATTCTGCAAATACGAGGTGAAATATCTTGTTTAATGCAGGCAAATTTTCCGAAGAGTTAACATTTTCCTCTTTCGATAACTACGGGGCAAAGTACCAGAACATTGAATGTAACAAATTAATTACGCAATATAATCTGACGTCACTTCATAATGAGCGTCTTTCTAAATGATTTAATAATGTACTCAAATTAATGATCTCTGATAGTCTGGTTAATTAATGATATTACCAAGGCATGTAAATGATGTAATTGCGAAATTTTGGAAAATCATTGCGCAAAAATCGAGCTGAGAATCGCACTGGCTAATAAGCATTCCTACCATTAAAATACAACACATAAAGTCAATGGCAAATATGGTCAACTATTGACAACCCTTGAACTAGTACATAGAACTAGAGAGTTTATGACTTCCTATGAAGTGTGATATCATCACATGCGTAGGAGAGCACGTGTATGAAACGCCTATAATGCCTTTAAACTTCTAAGCTTCTTATCACTAAAGCTTTATTTTTGACATGCATGCCTAACCTAATGACAACTAAAAAGCCATTCCTTTTTCTTGTCTAGTTCTTTAAGAATTAGTGCATTATGAAATTGAAAAGTGATTCCTGGCTGGTACTGAAAGTATTTTGATTAATCTGTGGAATACAGAAGCGGTAAAGTCCATTATTTTATTTTTCAATCTATTTCGTTTCTCTTTTTGCAAACCATTCATCACTTTTGTCTCTATCCATTGCCTAAAATGATACAAAGAAATGGAAAATAAAATAGGAAGAAATTCAGAGGCTTCCCTATGCTTAATTTGATTACCTCTTCCAATAAATTTTTTGCTGTAGGATCAACCTGTGAAAGATCCCGGAATGCCTCATCACCAACAAAACATATTTCATGGCCATCCTAATAAAATATTTCAGGCTATAAGTAGATTGTTAGGCAATCATGTACACAAAAAATTTAAATGTTTCTTTTGGTTCATTTATATGCATGTATATAAATGTGATAAGATCATTTGTTAATAATAATTTTAATAGATAACTTTTGTCAAGAAGCTGCTGTGTGTACTCTATATCTCCATATATATGAAAATTATTAAAGACGCACCACATCAGCTAAAATGATGACCTCAACAGCTGCTTTGCCAGGAGTATCCAGACGTACCAGGGGGGTGATGATGACGTGACCTGCCTCTTTAACCTTTGCCTGAATTTCAGGTAGTTCATCACGTGGGCAACTGAATGCGATCCTACCAAACCCTGTTGCATGATCCACAACTTGCCCTGCAAGGCTAACTAACTCTAACTTACACTGGTCATCACCATACCCAAGTAATACTCGGTCACTTTGCTGTTTATACAATTTCATTCCCAATAACTCATGCCAGTATTTCATTGATGTTTCAAGATTTGATACACCCAACGAAATTTTATCAACAGGATCTAAAATTAAAGTAAAATCAGGTGGTTACGCATACAAGTTACTCCAATATAAGTCATCATAAGTAGTCTTACCTTGTTTTTTATTTTCATCAACAAGGTAAAATGTATATCCATCTGGTGAATGAGTTTTGTATGTTCCATTACCCATGTCATCTAATGGCGAATTTGCATCATTCTTGAATCTCTTTACAGCATCACTTGAGAAAACTGTCAGACCCTATATGCATGTTTAGATTTAGATCACAACCCCATTCAATGGCTATTCGATGGATCCAATATTTGAGAATGATAATGCATGAATGGAACTTATTCACTACCTGGAAATCATTGCCCAACTCGTATTTTTTAATGCCATAATTATATGTTAACTCAACAACAAAATGGTTGTCTTCAGCTCCAAACCCTGCCATTGTTTTGCTCCACTTGCCATCATATGGTCTAAATAACATGAAATAATGTAGCATGCACTTTGGAGGGCTAAGACCACCCTCACCCTGCCCTCTTAGGCTGCCACCCCTAAATGATGGAATTAAACCATATCTCTATCTGATATTTATATATATACCCATTACATGAAGCTTTGCAACCTTCTTCAAACTCCTCATGTCGCAAAACCTGTCAAATAAGATAGATACATCACACATTGATTGTTACAAATTAGTTTGAATCTCGCGTGCAACAAGTATACAACTATACATATGATGATATGAATATGTTTTCTTACCTTTAAACCAAGCAGGTCTCTATAAAACCTAGCATTAGCTTTGCGATTGCCGATTTTAAAGACAAAATGCAATGCTCGCCTGGTTGACATCTTCAAAAGAGATCAAAATCAAGATTCGATACGTTGTGTAACAACTAAGAAGTATGTGTCCAGTTTCATATAACCGTCTGTGGTCATAGGTTGGCTAATTTACATACGTCAAATCACGCGGGGTTTGCTCACACAGTGTAAACGGGCGTTAACGCTATCACTCGTAAAAACCTTTGGTGCAACGATTGCAAAGATCTGCAGGTTTAATTCTGTAAAAGTAGCCTTACTTGAAAAATGTACAGGTGTTGAAGTGTGGTTATGGTATGTGGGCCGTGGGGACAAAAAAATTTAGGTGGGGGTGTCGAAGGATGAATGACCAGGAAGACGATTGTGATCACCATTAGGTTTAGAACACAATAAAAATATTTCTGGGATTTAAATTATCGATTTACCACTTGAGAACTCATTACCGTCATCACTAGGGCAAGATGTGTTGTGAAATAGCCAAGTCAAATTGAAATGATAATCTTGCTTGGCCCGAGGCCACTTTTTTCTTCCTAAAGTATCGTCTCACCTGTCCAACCAAAATTATCATTTCAATTTGCCCATCCCCCGAACATTTAGCCCGGTGAGCAAAGGACAACATTTTAAAAAACTTGTGTAAGAATTATCTCATATATTATGTACACGTAAAAGTTTTAAGAGTCCAGTGATGAGATTCACTTTCTTCCAGTATGGATGCATGGGTCAGTTCTTGTCATGCAGACATGTCTAAGGTCAGTTTTACTGTATCAGGAATATGCCATGGTAATGGTTAGTAAAAAATATAACTTCCAACAGAGTATTTAATTCATATGAACTTATAGCGCTGGTTGCCAATCCCCCGCGGACTTGAGTGTTTTCTACCTTGATAGAGGTTTGCCAACGGATACTGGTTGTCTGTTGTCGGTGTAGAACAACGGATGTACTCTATAGTGAGAGATGATCTCTGAAAGTTGATCAAAACTTAGTTTTCCAATCTGGAGTTTCCCTGATGAAGATTTCTCGATCGGAAAATGGTGAATTCTAAAACGAAAACACAACAAATAATAAACATCTGATTTACTGGTAAAACTATACTGAAATAAAGGAGAGAATGGACATCAGAAAAGACGAGGTCTGTTGAAAACATTTAGCAATGCGATATATTTTTTCTTCTTCTGTATAAACAGTTCTAATATAGATCACCGTCCAATTTCTCAATCTCGTACTATTGTCAAAGACACAAGCTTTATAAAAACATATTAGCACAGAACATATTACTTTTCATTGAACTTGATAGAAAGAGCATAAGATCCAACCTAAAAAAAAACAACCAAGTTTAGAGAACGTCCATTAATGAATGACATGGAAACTTACAAAAAAATACGCCTACCCTTTGCACACTCTCTCTCACGATAAAGTCCAAATGTTTTCCGTGCTAAAAAAAAGACAATGATGTTGCAATTAAAGGGAAGAAATAAGAGTTTGATTCGTTGAGGTTTAGAATACACGGCCTAAAGGTGTTTGATAAGACAGTAGTTTTACTGCCACCTTAGGATAGTTCAATTACCTTTCCAAACATGTCTTCACATTGGTCTCTGGACATTTTACCAACAAACCACTGATTACCAAAACCTAGAAAAAAAAAATCTCTCGTTAACATAAAACACATCTTTAACTTTGACGGCAAAAGGTTTTTTATTACCTTGTAAAGATAGCTCGGGAATTTTGCCATTGCGTGCTTCCTGTTTCATGAAAAAATAAACATTTAGAAACAAAAAAACCACAATGATGATTAAAGATCATCTGCGCTTTGAAATATACTTTCACTCACCTTCAGGTCCCCCCAGTAAACAACAGGAACCCATCCCTCTATTCCCTTGAGTTCGATAAACCACCATCCAGTTCCTGCTTTCTTTATAAGACGTCCAACGTCGCCTTTTTGAAATGCCAGCAAATCAGTCTGGCCAGGATTATAATCAATCAGGGCTACAACTGAACTACTGTGTCGCGGTGCTGCAATATGGAACACAGTAGGTACACATAAGGATTAATAGGGTCATTCTCCGATCAGTCTTTACTTGCGCGCAAAATAAGAAGCCTGACAAGGCAATGCAACGCAGGGAACGGAGAATCGACCGATAAATTCAAACTTCCGTGAGTTATATACAATTTTTATCAGAATTTACCTGTAGGAGACTTTGGAGCATTGCTCCTGGGAGCCGGTATTGGTCTTCTCATTGACGGAGGCGTAGTGAATCTGGGCAAAACTTTCAAAGGTTCCAAGTTATTTTATTTGAACATTCCTCAATCCTCGTTACTCTGCTTGTTGTATTAGTATCGTCTATCTGATGAGGCAGTTCAGGGCAGAGCAGGTCTGAGGGGACTAATCCTTCTTCATATGGCGGGTTCATTGTCGCAACTTTCCAAAAGCAACCATCTGGCATGACCTTGATGACTTGAACCATGTCTCCTTCACGAAGGATAAAACCGTTTTTCTGATAGTCTTTTCTCATCACGTGAACGTTTATTGCCTAATATTGGTGAAAATATGGGTGTTTTAGTGCAGAAATACTCAACAGTGAACCTTCTTTGTTTGTATCTATACTACCTGAAAAAGATGGTGGTGAAGTGTGGGGAATGTTCTACCATGAACTGTCGTGTTTTGTGACTGACTAGTTGAGAAGAAGAAGAGGACGTACCTCTGAGTCCCGACCTTCGTGATAATGAGGTGTTCCATTCTTAATCACAGGAACATTGACGTAATTTATCTACAATCAATGAATTCACGATCAGGATATCTGGATCTTTCAAAGAAATTGTTTATAATTTATTAAAACAAATACCTTCTCGGTTGTGTTATTATTTGACTCATCATTTCTGCAAAAAGAACGACAGACAAGCTGCATGTGAGCAATATTTCGAGATATCTTATAATGAAGTTGAAAGGTCTCAAGTGATTCTCACCTCAGATGTTTTGGAATAACTTTGGTATATTCCACAGAACTGTTCAAAGACAAGAAAAGTTCTTGTTGTTACATTTGATATACGAGATTTTTGAGTCTCTCGGAGGCTGTGACATCTTACCTATCCGGGGGGCTGAATCGCTCTGGTTGGCGAATATTTCCACAACCTGGAAAACATCGACAAGATTATATTTCAATAAATCTTCCAAATTTGAAATTTTCATTGTTCCATGCAATATATAGCTCAAATGCTGTTAAATAAACAACCTCAAAGCCATCTTACCGTCAGCACTGGATTCGCTGTCGCAACTCTTCTGTGAACTTCTGCAACATTCAAAGACGTTCTTTCATTAGCAAGTTTACAAAAATCCATGAAAAGATTAGAAAATTACAAGAAATCTTACGTTCTCGGGGGCGCCTCTCTTTCCCTTCCTGAATATTTCTTAGAAAATTGAATAATGGATTTACGATACTCGTTCATCGGATCCTGAAATTGTTGACAATGACAAAAAAAATTGTATTGAGATTCCAGATCGTCTTTTTTAAAGAACGACAGATATCATACTTCGTAATAAACTGATGCTTTCTTTATGGTCAAGCTTGACGCGGGACAAAGACCAATTTTATCGCTGTATAATGACCTGAAATACGAGAAAAATTGAGAGAACTTAGTTTGAAGTTATAGATCATGTCAAATCACACAGTAAACCGTAATGAAGATACGCTCCCTCCCCTCCCCTCCCCTCCCCAGCGGCAAATCATTGAACACAATTTTCGTATCTCTCAGAAGCTGAGATGCCAAGGATGACCATGAATTGTCTGTTGAAGAAATTCACGATCCAAGAAATATTTGGACGTACCTGACTTGCCACCAGCCGAAATTACTCATTGCCAGGACTTCCACTTCCTCTCCGCACTTAAAACTCATTTCATCAGGACACTGTGCTACATAGTCTTTGACCGCAGTATAAATATCTGAATGGAGAATCACGGATTTTAGGTTTGATAATATTCCTTAGAATCTCTTCTTTGTTGGTCGAGGTATAAAGATTAATTGAATATACTCTTTACACGTGGTGCTTCTTTCGGTGCGATTTTCCTCTTTTAATAGATGTGAACAAGTTCATAGTTATCAATGCTGGGATGTCTATGTGTGGCGTTATCTGAACTCAGTAACTTATCCACTCATTCATATCCACCAAAAGAAGAAAGTCGCACGTGGATCGCAGGTAAACAGGCCTTAAAAGTTTGCTAAGTGAGATATGGAAAATTGAAGGTTTACATACTATCAGGACCAGCGACATCTTGCCATTCTTCTCTTGTGTTGGTCATTGCTTCAACTGGCTGCAGGAAAGTAGCTGGAGTGAAACCACTCTTCCCTTGTTGGTTGGAGACAAGCCACCATCCTGTGATGTAAAATGGATATTAGAGGCTAAATCTTTAGTTCGTTGTCTAATTGTTTAAATCATGATGTTTTACCAGACGTATTCTTTTCAATAACGGTAACAATCTCTCCCTCGACAACTGAGAGTTCTCCTGTTCCACCAGCATCAAATGCCGCGATGGATACATATTGATCAATTTCATTGCTCATTTCTGCATTGTCTGAAATGTTGTTAGCTGAAAGACAAGAGAATACAATCAAACAGGAGGAAAAAGAAAATATAAATTTGCCTCTGGTTGAACGACTTACACGAAACTCTTTCAACAGGATCTTTTGTATTGTCACTTTTTTGAGAACTGCAAAGTTAAGATAAGGAAAATCTGTCAGAGGAACTATTCAATGTCTCCTGACTTCAATATTAGTTACTGGACTGGCAGAATCAAACGAGACTGGAAAAAGGTTTTTTTGGAAACACCATGAGCAAGCATTCCTGGTAAGGTAGGACGGATAGCACCATATTACATTAAACCTTCAAAATTTTAAAATACGTCATTTGATAACTTACTCCTCTTGATAAGCTTCGGCGTGAGCAACATCTGTACCAAGTTGAGCAAAAAATTTCAAAATTATTTCTTTTTCAGAAAGAACCCTCGGCAGAACTATAATTTTCTACAAACAAAGACAACAGAATGTGAACAATATTACAAAACTCGTCAAAATGGACGACGATTTCTGCATTTCAATTTTCATCATTTGCTTGGCGAAACTTGCTATAACGTCACGTGACAAAGGCGTGACATGCGCACTCACCTGACAAAACTCCGTCATTTGCTTCAATTCTTTGTTCATATTAAGACCAAAAAACTTGCGGCCAACATGTTGAAATCTTGCAACTAAAATACAAAAAAAATTTTCAAGAATATACTTTCGGGTAAATAGGATTTTAAAAAAGATTCTTTGACTGTTTTGAATAAAATTGTTTTGACAAAAACACATGATTTGGCAAAATGTTTAAGTGGTTAGGACGAATGTGAATTATTCAAGTTATTCGTGAAAGATTTCTTTGTTTATGTGGTGATGTTTTAAACAGGAACAATGGTAACGATTACAAAAAACAAACAATTTACGGGGAAGAAGAGAATGTGGTCAATGTGTTGCCATGACAATCTTCTGACGTGGGTTTAGGGTGTGACGTGTGAGACGGGTAGGCGGATCTATTCGTGAGATATTATACGATATCACAAGACCAAAGTGACATGAATATTCAAGCTTTGCTACAACAAAGAACTTGAAAGAATTGTTTGCAATTCATTTCGGTATTTTGCATGGCGGCGATGTCCGAAGGTATAGCCAAACTTCCTTGTTTGAAGAGGAAAACATAAACAGTGATGTAAATTAGACCAGCAACATCAACTTTTGGAGCAGCGAAGTCCAGCACGATGAAGCGACGTTTTTCTCTGCCTTTGGAATTAAATTGTATCGGCTTTTTTTTAGAAGTCACGTTGCTTTTCATTCCATGCAATGCGCATTTAATTCTGCGATAGTTTCGAACCGGAAGTTGAGAAATCAAGCGTGAGGATGAAATATCTGTTGAAAATATTTAATATTTTCCTAACCGCAAGTTTCCATAACTGGAAATAAGATTATATAAACAATATATTTCATCTTTACCAGGCAGTTCAGGAAGTATGATTACACTGCTGTAGCACTCCTTTACCACTTCCTTCAAAACGGACTACAAATGGAAAAGATTCAACAATGATTAACGCTGCTTTTTAAGTCGAAAGAACATACAAAATATGAAACAATCTTCACAGTTTCGACGTACGTTTAATGACACGACAGCTTATATAAGCAGGGCAACTAACTATTAAAATATTTTTTACAATAATTCGGGCAAAAATCGTGTATCTCAAATCATAATTCTTGTGTAAACTAGCGGTGCTTAGCGGTGCTGTATACAAACTACATTAAATTTCATAATCTTAGATATGTCAATAGAAGGGATTATCATCTTATCGCTGATAGATTGTGAAGGTTTAAAATATGCTTCGTGTCTGAGTCAATAAAGAGAATTAATAAAATAAGCTGACCGATCATGTTACAAACTTCCCTCTGGGTATTAAAAAGTCATTATGGTGGATTGCAAGGGAAATTTTTGTGACACAATCGAGCCAAGATTGGGCTATGAACGCACGCAACAGCCTAATTAGTTAAGGTAACTCGTTTAGGGCAGTGATAATAAGGTTGCTGACAGTGTGTTGCAAGCTTGCTTTAACACAATGCATTAGACCTTAATTCCGAAAGTATTAGTGATAATTGTATAAATAAATACAGGCATGAAACAACATATCAATTTGATACTTCACTCTGATCATATGCTCTGATATACTCATCTTTCACGCAAATCCCAGCAGGGATAATACAGTACATTCCCTTGTTTTCCATTCGTATTAATTTTAATTAATTGAACGAGATATTTGAGGTATTCAACGTGTTTTAATAAATCTCAGTTATTTCCTAGTATATACTTACGTGAAAATGAAACAGCATGGAATAACGCCTGAAGATAAGATGTTCATAACCATTTTCATAGGTTACTTTGATCACATATTCCTGCAATATATAGAAATATACTTGGCAATTACTTGAGGCAATATATTAAAACATGACCATATTCCTGT
Source organism: Dendronephthya gigantea (assembly GCF_004324835.1). Lineage (NCBI taxonomy): Eukaryota > Metazoa > Cnidaria > Anthozoa > Malacalcyonacea > Nephtheidae > Dendronephthya > Dendronephthya gigantea. The sequence continues at coordinate 212,910 of NW_021163188.1, read as the reverse complement.
AGAAGATATATACGGACACAGTCGAAATATTGTTATATATTGAATCAATGATATATAACTTACAAAATGTTCTCGAAATTTCCCTTTTTGTGGCTTCTCAACACCAATAACTTTGATATCTTTTAAAATTTGATCACTCATGTCTCTAAGATGTGGCGATGATATTGTCTCGCAGTTCAATCTAATTCATCTTGAATCTAGAATGGTTGGACAACATCGCGATGAATACCAGTGTAATTGAGACACATTGAATAAATGCCAAACATCAATCAACGTTAGTATCTCTATTTTAATGTCACAGACTTGTCTATAGTGAAGCTTACCAGTAAATTATGGTCTTCGGGTTCTCTACCGAGTATTTCGTAATATCAAATGCAACACTTAGAGGTATGAACAACAAATAATGAAGAGCGGAAATGACAGCTATTTTATTATGCAAGACATCGTCATCATCGTCACTATAAGCTCTGGACTCCGAAGCAGAGATCTTGCTGAGCAATGAGCAATATACCCTAAAAAACAAGCATTTGCATAATAATAGCATCATTATAATTCACACTCGTCTGTTATGAACACGATTTGTCGTTTCTACGATTATATTTCCGGGGCGAAGATTTAAATGATAGAAAAAAAGATAATAAGGTCGAGAAATACAGATAATTTGTGATAGCTACAAACTCGTTTTTCGTCAGAGAAAATTTTTAACATAAATGATTTCGCACATACTTCTTTGTCTTAGATCCCCCGTTGCTAGACTTAAGAGGTACTTACAAAACTGTCTCTATAGTCTATATTGTCTCATTGATGCATCAACCTATTAGTGGAAATATTTCCTGCAAAACAATCATCACACATATTGAAAGCCCACAACATAATTTTAAACTTTCTATTTAAAAAGGTCTCTGAGTAAAAATACAACTCATAGTTATGGATATATATATATATATAAATATAATAATATATATATTAGTAATTATCTTATAGTTAAGAAAAAATAGCACTTCTATAGTTGAGAAATGATGATTTTTACATTAAAGATCTTTTACTTTAGAGTGAAGAGCCTGGACATGAACCTAAGTGACCATGCCATTATCTTTGTAATGTGGATTTTTGTTATAATTTGTTCACCAGTAAAATACAAAGATCCAAAGCATCTTTTGATTATTGTGTTATTCTTTATCGAATTTTCCTAGCTGACTCATTGATAATTCCAACTATATACAACACGATCCAATAATTGCATCTACATCAAGTACAATCACCTCGCTGTAGCTCCGGGGGGTGATGACGCTGTAGACTTACGGCCATTGATGGAGGCAGCAGTCCCATTGTTCGTCTCTTGTGTGTTGGCAGACCGCTGATTTGAAGAGCGATGTTTCCAAGGGCCTGACATACCATCTTCAACAACATCAAATTCTTCAAGTTCTCTCACGTGGCGATTATTCAGCTCTCGTTCCCGTTCCTTTCGCAGGTTCCGTAAATTTTTAGTTTCTTCATCCATCTAAAGATCATGAAATCAACTTTAGAGGCTGCTAAAGAGACTCATTGTAGGAATAGAAAACATAGCTCATACCTACCTTTTGTTCAAGAACAGCTCTCCTAACTGAGACCCTGTCCTGTAGTTCTCGTAACTCTCTTTCGTGTTGACGCATCAATTGTTCCGCTTGTTTTGCTTGATAAGCGCTCAGTAAATCTTGCTCTTTTTGAAGTTTTGATCGTAGACTTTCCTGTTCTTTCAACTGTTCTTCATCAAGTCTTAACTGAAGAACATATATTATATTATTTTCATTGAAAATGGTTGAAAGCAAAGATGAGCAAGGTAACTTACTGACTGACGTTGCAACATGTCGTAAATGCTCTGATCATATTGTAATTTAAGATCTGCCATTTTACGATTTCTATCCTCCTTGAACGATTCAATTAATTCCTTGTGGTTCTCCTTCGGCGCTGTTTGCAGAACTTGTTTCTGATATGCTTTGTATTGTCGATATTGGATCTTCACTGTGTCATGAAACTGTTTCTTGATTTTTAGTTCTTGCGCCTGAATGAAATATTAAACCGAAATTAAAATCCAGAAATCCAGAATATCAAAACACGATCGTCTTCGACGCCATTGCAAACCTTTAGAGTCTTTGGCTGTTGTTTCTGTTCCATTAAATGCCGTCGTTTCAGATCCAACTCTGCCCGTTTGTTGTATTCCATTTGATTGCTCCATTCTGTTGACTGCTGAGTTTTCTGATGGTCCAGTCTCATCTTCTGAATCATATCCAAATGTCTAAATTCCATCTCCTGGGTACATTCATGATGACGAACTAACATCGAGTGTGCTTGATCCTTCTGACTTCCTAGTTTATCCATTTCCTGAGGAAGAAAATTTGTAATCACTTAAACTCTTATCTAATCCAACTCAACTCTAATCTAATCCAACTCAACTCTTGTCTAATCCAACTCAACTCTAATCTAATCCTTGTCGTAATCCCCTAAACTCTAAACCATTTGCATCATTAAGTGTATTCTCACCAACCTCGCGAAGTAATTTTCCCTCAAGTTCGTGTCGATGTAAAATTTGCTGACGTCGAAACTTCCTTATTTCTGACTCCAGGAAATCTTTATGTTCCTTGAGTTTTGTCTGCGTAAAATGTTGTTGATCTGCGGCAACTTTGCCTTTCTCATCCCGATATTTAGACATGTCTAGTTTGCCTTCACGTACTTCCTGAAATTATTCATCAAAGAAATAAATTCAAGTCCTTCACCTTGGTGTAAGCAAGCCTCTATCACATGGTGGTTGAATATACAGAAGACGAAAACTTGAAGGATAATGCATTGTAATCATACAGTGTTCTTACCTTTTTCAATCTTGTTTTATTATTCTTGTAAGCTGTCTTCTGTCTTGTCGTGCAAACCTTCATCTCGTTATCCTGCTGCTCTTTGATCTGTTTCGTTAGTTTTCTTTCATCCGTTGAGAACTGACGAAGCTTCAAAAGAAACAAATATTCAGCAGGAGGTACATGTGCATCATATAACTCTGGACAAGCAATTCATATTCTTTCACTACGACCATTTTATCGCAGGATTTCTATCCGTAGGAAAATCCTACTAGGGTCAACTATCAAGTTATCAACACAAGTCCCACGCTTACCCTAGAGTACGTACAAACATTGATTACTTAACAAACCTTTTGATCAAAATCAGTTTTGTGTTTGCCCTTCAGTTTCTCCATTTCTCTTTCAAATTGATGAACTTGTTGTTCGTATTCACGATCAAGTTGCTTTTTATGTTCGTTCATTTCATTTTTCAGTTTATTTTCTAGTTGTAAAAGTTGTTTCTGATGCTGCTGACGCATTTGTTTATAAACATTCATCTGTTCTCTGAAGTCATCGTTTGACTGGTGTTGTTCCCTCTGTCTGAGAATAGCGTTGATTGGTCGTATTGTCGCAAATCTTTCATCTTCTTCTCCATCCTAAACAAGAAAACATGTTCAAGCATTCCGCATGATGATGAATGATGATGATGGATGCTGTTGTGATCATGTATTACTGAAAAATATGAATCAATGTGATGTATTGAATGAAGATGTTTCTGGTTAAAGGTCCAAACAAAACACAACCAGCCTTCCACACCCAAGAAAAACAAAATCATAAAAAAATTTAACTGCCTTTTGTATTGATCTACCTGAGACAGATTCATTCAAGACTTTTACATACTTTTACCTTTTTCGGGGTAAAGAGACTAATGACATCATCGTCTTTGCCTTGATCATGATTCTTTTCTGTTGCTTTGTCAGTCTTGGCCTCAGCTGTAGCACCAGGTAAGCTCTCAGTGCTGCTGTTGTGGTTACTAGATATCGAACTGTTATGACTTTGAACACTCGCTGTCTTCCTGTTCGTCACTTCAACCTATGAATGAAGAAGAAAAGGTCATCAATGCCCCCCAGTATCACCAACATTCCCCAGTATCATCAACGTCCCCCAGTGTCTTGAACGTCCCTCAGTAACGTACACAGACATTGATGTCAAATGCCACAAATGACTGAATCTTTAGCTTATCAGTTAATAATTATATTTTAGACAAACAACGAGCGACATAATTTAGCAATAATGAAACTATTTAAAACCAATTAAACTACTTGTATTTCTTTTTATTGTTTAATAGATATTCCTTAATATTTAAGTAAATAAGCACCTCTGAATGTTCAGAATCGCCGTTATATTTAGTTGTTTTATCAGATTTAATACTCGTATCATCATTTAGTTGTACCGAGGACATTGTGCTGGAGAAAGATGACATCTAGATAAGGTAATATTATTTCATTTGTTATCTCTGGTGCAATGATCACCTTTTTAATACAGATGACGATAAGAAGGTTGATTTAGGGAAGATCATTTCATAATACGGATTTTTCACAGAGATATAGCGTTTAATAGCTGAAGTTAAGTTCTTTTAAAGACAAACTAAACCATTTAACGATATTCTTCTTTTTAAGATGGAACCAGAGATAAGATGCATGACAATAAAACTACCAAAACATATGGTGATGAAATAATGAAACATGAAGTATCTAAGGTACCTGTGAACTGGCGTCATCATCAAAAGAACTGGAAGCCTCAAGACCTGAATTTCCTTCATTCATAAATATTTTTTTCACTCTTTTATAATTCATATTATCTAAAGCACGGACTTGGCTCTTCGTTCTTTGAACCAGTTCTTTTAAAATATTTTTTTGTTGGCTTCTATTCAAGAACTCGTGCTAAAACAATAAAGAATCATTACTCAGTCCTGAATTCACACAGCACAAACCTTTACCACTGACCGCCGTGGAGGAATCATGAAGAATCCTGGATTATTCAAGGTTGCTTCAATGTGCATTCCTCTAAGGATTTATCACTCTGTAACTCTGTCTTTATACTTACAGACGCAAGTTCCTGGCTGTTTGGCCTGTCAGGAACATTCTTTTCCAGACATTTACTGATAAACTCTTTAACTCCCAGACCTGGTAGGTAGAAGACGACAAAATACCATCAGCTGGGTGTCACGATGGCAGAGCACTACGGGAACAGTTTTTACTTACCAACCGTCCGTCGTGAGGGCCGGAGGATCATTCTGGGCGATGTGATATAGCGCACTCATTGCATTCATATTGAATAACGGAGGTTTACGTTCGGCTACGAATGATAGCAAAATGATGTCATCAAATGCATTAACTTTAACAGATTAGCCAATCACAAGTCCTTTGGGATAAGATGAACCAATGAAATGAAATATCTCAGACAAATCAACCAATCATGAGTTAGGACTTACCTAATTCAATACACGTAATTCCCAACGACCAAATATCAACCTAAATGGTCACAATAAAAATATTTTACCACATGCAGATGTCCGAATTATAGTAGACAGAGAGCTAGAGAGCATTGTTTTAACACACAGTTCTAAATGATATCCTACCTTTCCATCATACTGGCCTTCATCCATGGCCAGAATGACTTCAGGAGCCATCCTAAAGTAATTGAAATAAAATGTTATGTGGGCAAACATATCATCCAAACTTTAGCCGGTGCAGGCAGGCAGTCAGGATATCAGAAAGTACAACAATTAAGAACTAATTTCCCATGATCGCCACATATACATCACTTCTGTATCCTCTACAGGCTACGCTTTTAGGTGTGTGCCCCCCCCTCCCCCATACCACAGCCCCATTGAATCCACCCCTGCAATGACCCCTGTGTGCCCCCCCCCCTCCATACCACAGCCTCATTGAATCTACCCCTGCAATGACCCCTGTCCCATCAACTATAGTTCACTGCCCCTGCCTTATCCCCATTGTTTAGGCACGGGAATAGTGGATCCTAGGAAGGGATATCACATACCAGTATGGTGTTCCAACAAAAGAATTTGCAGGCGAAATAATGGATGCTGAGCCAAAATCAGCTGCAAAATACAATTGAAAGGATTTAATTTTGGAAATATCATTAATTTTATAGCTTTATATTATAAAAAAGAATGTTGCTAACCTAACTTTACAACACCATCTTCAGTGAGTAGAACATTACCAGCTAAGAAAAGATGAATAAGATGTAATATTCTGCGGCGATCACAACTTCACAGTGAATAATAAAAATATCGACTTACCTTTGACGTCACGATGAATTTTATCATTGGAATGTAAATATGATAATCCCTAGTAAGAAAAGTAATCATTCAAATCAGAACTTCATGAAAAGTCTTAACATAAGATGTGTATTTTATAAGAAACTTCACATACATTCAGAGCTCCCTTGCAAACAGCTGCAATCTCATTCTCTGCAAGAGGTTTCTTGTGGACTGTTGTGAGAGGAAAAAAAGATTAATTTATTTTGTCATCTAATGAAGTTGCGAAGAAAATGAAGAGAAATTACCTTCCAAAACATCGGAACAGGACCCAACACAATACTCCATGACAAGCTGTAAAAATGGATGAAATTACTTTGACATGGTACATAAAAATATTCATGGTGAAAAAGCATGCTTTGCTGGTCATGGGTATGGTTATGCATCAGAGTAACCAAGTGGTGCAGTGGCTGCTGAAGTGGTACAGTGCCCCCCACCTAATTATATATTGACCAATATGATGAATCCAGGTTTCAGTTTGTTAGCTTGCAATGCACCCAGATGTGTCCTAATTTAGTAATTTACAATGTCTAATACTACTGGAGTGATACTGGCAGTTAATGAGTGAACTTACCCATGCCGTGTGCTCTTTAAGATAGCAGCTTTTGTAACTGATTGTATTCTCGTGTTTACATTGCTTCAAAAACTTCACTTCTCTAACAATATCTGCCCACTTTTCTGCACTTTGTTTGCCACTAAATGACATCTTTTTGATGGCCACCACCTCCCCTGTCTTAACATGTTTTGCCTGTGAAAATAAAACAATTTTATGTGAGTTTACTTTGATGACTGATGTGTTAAAATTCATTAGCTTCAGCATTTAATACTGACATTAATTTCTAGTTTGGTTACATATGGGATGGGACTAAATCACATGAAACTCACATAATAAACAGCTCCAAAACTTCCATGTCCAATTTCTTTCAAGTCTTTAAATTGTTTCTCAGGATCATGGTCGGTGAATAACCCAGCGCAATCAGGATTCTTATGAAATCCAACTTTACCAGAGGGCATAGCCACATCAGGCTGACACTGCCAGGAAGCTACTACAAACTGTAATTTTTTCATCACATTATTAATTATCAACCCAAGTATACCTAATAGCAGTGACTCAAATGGGCTACTGTTGGATAAATGCCTCCCTGACTGCTTTGTAATGTAACAGAACTAGTAAAAACAAACAACTGTAGTGTATATATATCATATATGTACTGATCTATATATATACTTGATGTCATTGTTGCTGTTTTGAAATTTATCTTTTCGTTTCACTAAACTCTTGCGGTGTAAATATTTTATGTACCTAGCCTCACATATCAAGAGAAGTATCAATACAGAAAATGAATGCTTGATGATAAAATGGTGTCTAAATCAAGAGCATATTTCCTTAGAATATTTCCTTGAAAAATGATGTTCAGTTTTGACTATATTTGATATGTGCACAATCCCTGACAAAACACAGACAAAGACAATGAGACATTGAACAGTGATTTGTCACGTAGGACACAAATTTTGTAAAATGGTTCACTAAACTTACAATACAAAAACAACATAACCAACAGGAAGTTTCATTTGCTTATATAATTTTACTATATTGAAAAGAAACAAGGAAATTATATTGAAAGGAGTAAGAAAAAAACACTAAGTAGCCACTTAAAATGCATGGATGATCACACACTAGTATTGTGTATATTAATTGTAATTATTATGAAAATTCTTAACAAGCTAAAATATGACAAGAATTTAAATTGCCATAGTTTACTATGCAATTGTAGGATTAACAAAATGCTTCAGAGGAACTTGAGTAAAATATAAGAGGAACTTGTGAAAAGGTTTAAAAATAAAAATGAGAGATAAATAAGTGTCTTGACTTTTTATATTGAGATAACTTCCTTAAAAAGCACAAGTTAATTTTTATATCTAACATAGATCTATGATGATAACAATAAGATAGCAGGTACATTCCATTTTATATAGATGATTCACTTCAAAATGCGAGTTTGTCTGTTTTGTGTATAAACTAAGGAGAAATTTAAAATTAGAAACACTCAAAGGATTAGATGGCTAAAGTATTTCTAAATTCTTATAGTGTTTCATAGACACAAATTTACAATATTTAAGGAATTTTAGACAGCAGGGCAAACTCTAACATTATATAACTACACAGCATCAAGTCTATTAAAGGTAAGCCATTCTCTTTGAAGCATTTAAATGTTTCCAGAATATCCTTAGGCTTATGAATATTGACTCAAATTACTAGTAAATATTAGCCAGACACCTTTTAAATATAGCTTTTTAATGCAAGACAAATTTGTGAAACATATCAGAACTAAAATAATCATTACTCATATTTAGAAGGGCTTATTTGGCTAAATAATACCAGACCTAAATTACACTGCAATATAAAAAATGTTTCTGGGAAATTATATAACATTTTGAAATATTTATAAGGAATTATTGTATGATCAAAGATTGTGAATCTCATAGGTACTTTATATATTTCTCAATGACAATTAATGATGAATGGTAAAATGATGCACCTTAGATATATACAAGCCAAAATCTTACATTTTAATAGACATATCGAGTTAATAATTTATCTTATAACCCAGACCAATTATTATCTCATAACTGAACAATAAACAATGTCTGTAAAAGCTGTCTTTGGACAAAAACAACGTGACTATGCGATTGCAGATGTCAAAAAACTAGCATGAACAAATTTTCTTTGTAAAATTTTTAAATCATTATTGATAAGTAAATACGGTGATGAACTGTTAAAACACAGTTTTGGGAGATGAAGTACACACAATATATTATGAACAGTAATTATCTGTTAACATAGAGAGAGAGAGAGAGTCACAGAGGTCAGGCCACGAAGGAAAACATGTTTTAAGCTTAAAAGATTATAAAATATACATTTGAAACACACTACAATAGCTGGTTCTAAAAAACAGGTCGCTTTGTTCGTCTAAAACATCATGAACGGTCATAGAGAATTCTACTTTCACTTGCTTCTAGCTGTCTTTTTAATTAACTAAATCTTTAAGTAAAAACTGAAGTATTTACGCTTTAAACTAGGGTAATATTAACCACGCAACAGAGCTCTACGAAGCTTGAAATGACTACATAAATATGTCAATAAAAATTTACTTCCTTTGAGAAACTTTATACAGTTAAAAGGGAATTTTAAGAGTAAAAATCGCCAGAAATTCGCACTTAAAGTTATTTGAATGTTTAGTTTCATCTCAGTTACTAAACAAATCGTCTTTGAGTGCGAATTTCGACGCGAATCTGTGAATAAAACAAGGTTGTGTATTCCCAAAATATGGCACTTCAGGAATACGGCTGTTTATTCTCTCTCAGTAGGCTAATGGCGCTTTAAATACAATTCAAACAAACTGTTCTTACTTACTTTTCTTGTTACCGTGAGCAAAGCTTGGAGACATTAACCGAAGCGAGTATTTTCAACATACAATTCATTCAAAATATTATATTTTCAATGTCAATATTTTTTCCGAATTTAGAAAACGAAGCTGGGCTGGTCGCTCGACCCAGACTCCTCTCTTGTCTTAGCGCAGAGATCGCTGACATCATGTGACGCAGTATCAAGGTTCGTCACCTTACAATGCATCATCAATGTAGATCTAAAACTATTATACTAATCTTACAATCTCAGTATTATGGAAAGCCCTAGTAATCTGGTAAATCCTAGTAATCAAGTAAATCCATGTAATCAAGTTATTTTTGTGACCTCGCGGACCGGGATTACCAGGATTCGCAGCCATTCGTTTGATTACCAGGATTTACTTGATTAATTGGATTAACTTGATTACCTGGATTCCAGGCTAAACATAACAAACCTTAGGTCAACACTCACAGTTATCAGGGCAAGAAAAACCCTACAAAATACACAATCTTTTCTTATATTTAGGAATTTTACTTTATCATTTATGAAACTGATAATATACATTAAATATCACATTTTTACCAGCGCGGAACGTAATTGTTACCCATAAGAAATTGACCGCCATTTTTTAAAGCGGTGATCTGTGTCCCGATAAATCTCCTCATCTACTAAACAAACGGCAAACCATCCTTCACAATATATTCTCTCATTTTTTCAGCCAAATATCCAGTAATATTCGGTGCCCAATTTGACGAAGAGTTATTTACAGATTCTTGAAAATAGGTTTCTCGTGAAAGCGTTCGCTCACCGTAAATACCACAAAGGAAATTCCTGGAAATGGATAATTATGATTGGATTGTTCTAAAATATTTGTCGAAAGGTTTTTCACAATGCAGAGTAACGTTCTCTTACCTCAAAGTAACGTCTCCTAGCTGCGGAGCATTCTTGAAATGGCTGTGCAAAGTTTTAGCTGCTTCGCAAAACACATGATCTGGTGCAAAGACGGGCTCTCGGAGATTACCTGAAAACAAAAATTATCAAATATGAATGTAAATGACTTTACTCAAGTGTCTATATCTTAACCCAGTCGCTTTGTAGAACATCAGCCGTGATAGAAACCTCATCTGTTGATAAACGTCTGTGTCAACGACGCCGGAGGGAAAATTTCCAACATTGAATTTAGGTCGTGTATTTCAACAAAAATTACAATACCTGACATGGTTTTCTCAAAATTATCGTAAATTAATAAATTGAACGGCACTTGGGCATCCTGATGAGAGCAAAACACAAAAGTTAGTGAATGTTGATGGAAGATGAAACTGAGGATTTGCAAACATTTACCAACCTGATAAATATGTTTTGCCGAATTCTTCATCAAAATGTCGAGCTCACCAAGCTGTGATAGAGATGAACTCCACTAAACACGTATTAAGGAATATCAGTTAACTTTATATCGCATTTGCCTGGATTTATCAGGTAATATATACGAGAAAATGCAAAGCAAACTTTACACTGGATAATTCTAACAGCTCTAAACTAATCTTCCCACTAATCATCGTCATTTATCAACCTTGCGTTACTTTATTGATTCGAATTTGTTCTTTCTGGAGATCTTGTATTGGTAAAATCTTATTGATTATGGAGTGAAACACTCTTCCACACTCACCAAAGATTTCACGGTGTCTTCATTCTGATAAAGGTCACATTTTGCGAGAAGAATTAGAACTATTTCTGAATGCGCTTGAACAAACAGATTAGCGTGAATCAATCCATCAACCTTTAAAAAAGATTCAAAATTAATGTGTTTTTAAGCGAGAGATAATGATGGAGTGTGTCGATCTTACCTCACAAAACTGTCCATGACATTCGTTCTGCTGACACTTGTTGCTATATTCTTCATCTTGCCTTTCATCAACATCCTGACACTCGATGTCCCTATTCATCCCAAGTTTACAAACATGTACCAGACCCTCCTCGTCTTCATCAAGAAGAGCGTCTATATCCTCATTGTTCATCCACTGTCCCTCGCAAAGCTCCTCCTCTGTATCATACATCCCATCCAATCCATCAAGAGGTTCCTCAGTATCCAATATTTCATCTGGCGTTCTATAACTATCTTCGGATGATGATAACTGATATGGTTCCTCAAGCGTCAAAGCATTTAATCTTTGATTAGTGACCTCGCGAGGCATACAGTCCGTTGATTGTTTCTCTATAACACCATCTTGCTCTTCACCTAAAACATGGTTCTTCAATGAAGAATCAACATCAATACTGTTGGACAATTTCCTCCGTTCCATGAAGTCGTTTTCTTTGCCAGTATTGCAAGCTTTGCTCAACTGATCATATTTCAAACGTTCTGTTTCCTCATCCTCTGAAACAGTTGGATTAACATCATCTGCGTTAGCATGTGCTTTGCCAAAACTTTCCCTCACCTCTTCTCCAGCAGTAACATGGTCCGAGTCATACGAGGTATTATCCTCATCTTTCTGCTCGTTCTGGGGTAAATTAGTGATATCATAATCGCGATTAGTCAACTCATTATTCGACGAATGTTTCGTTGGTTCCTTGTCAGCATATTCCAGGTCATTTTGCTCTCCCCTGATATCGTGTTTGCCCTCCAAATGACTTGCAATCTTATCTGTCTCCTCTGTTTTACAACATAGGGTAAAATTCCGACTTTTCTCTTGATATTTCACGTAAGAGAAACTAGCAGACGGTTGATCAAGATTGGTTGCAGCGCTGCTGTGAAAATCACTCCCTGTAACCTCGATACCACTTTCAGCTTCCACAACAGAATTCTGAGAAAGCTGAGGTTGGCTAGAATCAGCAGAGTTCCTAGAACACTCTTCTATTGCCTCTTCTATATTGTTACAATTCCTATCTTCTGTGGAAGGTATCAACGCATTTTCTTGACTCCTCTTGTTTTCCTTGCATTCAGAAACACTTTCATCACCAAACGAACTCCCTTCTTCCAATTCTCCATCAGTTTCTTCAATACACTTGCAACATCTAAAACCTTTTAATAATAAATCTTCCAACATTGCTTTACACAGCTTCGAACTGGAATTATCTGATGAATGGAGCGGATCTTTCTCACTCTGGGTTAACTCAACTTTAGGTTGAGGTGTGGTTGAACCAACTTTCCTGATATGCATTCTGGGAGTTCTACTCCTCGGTGTTTTATTTTCACTGCAACAACAACGAAATGGTTCTTCAGATGGAGATTGATAAGGAGAGTTTTCATTGTTTACCAGAATTTCTGTCAAGTCATTTCTTGTCAAATACACATTGAACAGCCGAACACCAAATGGTAGTTGGTAACCTGGGTATACAAAATTAGAGAACAATTCCAACCCATTTAGATGTATAATTGACAGAGTTGAGTGACTGGGTTTACAAATTCTATTTCAAAAAATCTATCTACTAGCAAGAAATCAAATCAATATAATCAATCATAATCAATAAACGATCATTGTTCTTTAAAAAAAGGCTTGGATGAAATACCCACCTGTTTCAATTGGCATTGCTGGATGCTGAGAAAACAAATAAAAATAAATGAGCTGAAATTATTCAGAGCAAGAATAACCATTTGTCAACTTACATGTTCCTGATTTGGTTTTAGTAATAAGAGACATCTTGTTATCGGGTCTGTTAAATGACTGCACAGAATACTAAAATATATATTGGTTAGAAATTTAAATACAGGAAATTACAAAGTTAATCTGTAGCAATTACATTAAAGTCATATCAGATCACATACAATCTATTATAAAGTATCGCTCCAGCAATAATCTGTGGTCGACGTTGACAAGATTCCAAGATGTGTGATGCTTTTAAAAAGTAAAAATTCAAATCCTGGAAAGAAGATATTGAGACAGTTTTATACCATGAAATTTTATAAAAAAACCTTTTTCACATTTCCTTACATTCTTCAAAGGTAGGTATGGAATAGGATTGAATACTGAAGGAAGATTGTCACCATAATTGCGAATGAATGCTAAATATTGCTCCCAAATCACATGAATTTCTGGGATAAACTTTTCCCTGTCATTGTCGCATTCCTAGGCAGCAAAGATAAGCAAAATAAGCAAAATTAAGACACACACCAAGACAAAAATTCAGGCATACTATCAATATTGAAGCAGTAATATTTACCAACTCAACTTGGTTAATAGATCCATGATAGAATGCAAAGAGGAAATATAATCTATCAACAGTGGCTAGTAAAGCTGAATCTGGTTCAAATGAATTCCCTGCCAATGCCTAGAGAAATATGTGACACAATTTTTCATACTCGATTATTCTGTACCTGGATATGTAAATAATTTTGATCAATTGATACAATAAATATAATTCTTACTAAAGAATATTTTCCAACATGTTTGACTGCAATTTTTTCATTGTCGAACCGAAATAACGCTGGGCATGAACCGAACACTGAATCAGTGAACTGAACGAGACCCATTAGCTGACCACATAATCTACACTGGTTGTCTATTGGCATCTAAAGCACAAAAGACAACTGTATTGGGGTATGATCACACAATGAAGTTCACAGCAATGCCCAGTTTTAGTCAATGTTTTCCCCTAGGGTGCTGAACCTAGTTTCTTTGTAAAAACCTGATATAATTATGGTGGATCAATCTGGCATCAGTCTATTACAGAGATTGATGCAAGTCTGGGAAGTGCAAGGGGGGGTAGCGGGGGCAAATACCTATAGGCCTGGAGTGCTCCGAATGGAGCCAAGCAAGAGGTAGTCTAGGTTATTGTTGCTGCTAATCATTCTGTATTCACATGAATTGGGGCTGAACTGAGTTAACCATGCCCAAGGCTGGCTTTTGTGAAAAAAATATAACATACAGAATGTGGATAAAAATAAATTATCGCATCCTCCAAGAGGTCCTCTTCTTTTTGCAGGAAATGACGATCATAGACAAAGAAAATTGATCCTTCGAATCTACAAAAAAATAAGAAATATAGGTCAGCTTCAGGGTGAATCATCTGAGACTTGATATATATGCAAACTAGGTAGGGTGAATTCTGATCCAAGGCTGGTTTGGTACACAGATGAGCAAACAAGCATTGAAAGAGAGAATCCTCTGCATACGGCAAGGATATGAAACTTTGATACTAACACTCGATTTTAAAAGTAGATTGGTAAATTGTATATAGTTTATATACGTGTATTCACAATTCACATACCTCAAATATTATGACATATATAAATAGTAAATACGACTAAATTTGATTTAAAAGATAAGCATTGAACAAAAAAAACCCGAAAGGTATAATCACCTATTTTGCAGCATTGCCTCCATGTTTTCAACGGTACATAACTATTTCTGACAAAATCTTTGAAATGTCAATTTTATTGTAAAAACACACACAAAAATATCGAACTTTCATTTAAAGACTCACATGACTTACCAGCTGAGAACGTCATGTAATATCAATAATTGTAGCCACATGTAACATGTTACTAATCATGATGCATAATATGATTAATATCCATAGGTATCGTTTTTAACTTATATATTTTATGTTTTATTTATAACATTGTACAATATTACAAAAAATGGACATCTCCTCCTCTCTCTGTTTCAATGGTCTTAACAGAATTAATGTTCACTTTTAAGTTCAGTTTCATATTTTCTAAAAGAGAAGAAATATATCAGCACTTGTCTTGGCGTTGAAAGCAGGGAAAAAGACAAAGATTTTCACCTCCACGTTTTCCGTAGTGAATCAAGATTTTCTTTGTTTTTGAAAATATCTTTTTGCAAATTACTTAATTCTGATCTATGAGAAAATTTAACACTTTAGAAATACGCCGTGACAAGTTTTGCCTTTTCTGAAAAGGTAAACATAACATTCATTGATTTGAACACATACTTCAGCTCCTTAAGCATTTTGAAATGAGGAAGGTTTTTTCTGTCTTCACTCAGCACCTCTCCGTGTTTATCAAGATTTCTCTCACAGAATGATTTATTTTCTGTCGTTGCTTTTCCGAGGGAAATAATGAGCTCTTGGATGGTTCTAAATCAACGAAAATGAACGCGTTGCTTCGATGCTTAGAAAAAGAAGATGTTGAGTTATCTTAAAGGCAAGGCAAGGTAATTAAAGCAGTTTAATTGTTTAAACTATAGCTTGAAATGGGTCCTAAATGTCTCGCCTTAACACGAAATGTTAGATTTTCAACGACAAATGCATACGTGTACCTTTCGTTTTGAAACGACTTGCTTTTCCATTTTTCTGATTCGTTCTGAAATCTTACTTCGCTTTCTCTCAAACACTCGACATATTTCTTTTGTTCATTAATTTGCTGAAATAATACAGACTTTGCTTTGCGTTCTGACGCTAGTTCCCCCTGCAGTTTGCTCAATTCATCTTGCAGTGGAGATGAACATTCTTCAGTTTGCAATCCAACATGAATGAGAGAGCTTGAAGCATGTTTCACACCATCAACGTCTTCCAGTCCTTCCTTATTCTCCGTTTCAAGTTCTTCAATTTGCTTCGTCAAACTCTCGTTATCCAAGCTCACGCAATTCACTTCTATTATTAGCTTGTTTACCAAACAGTTCGTGTCTTGAATCTCTTTTGATAAGCTCTGAATCACTTCATCCTTTTCACCTAAACATTTTTCTAATTCCTTATTTCGTTCATCTAACCGTCCTACTCTTCCATTCAACTCTTGGTTAATATTCCTCGTTTTTTTGACGTCTTCCAACAATTCATTAATCTTTTCATCGCTGCTTGAAACCTGGTTCCTCAACGATGCAATAATTTTTGAATTTTTTTTAACTCTTTTTTCTTTCTCTCTTGCTTCTTTGTGTTTCAAATTTTCGATATTTTTCAAGGCAAAGTTAAGCTCTTTATTCCTAGCTTGCAGTCCATCATTCTTCCTGCTAAGTTCATCAATCTCTATTTGTTTCTTCTTCAAGATACATCGCCAGTTTGTTTCGCCGTTTACGGTTGTTATTTGCAAGGCTCTCAACTGTTTCATAATGGCATCTCTTTCTTCTTTATGTTTCCTTCGTGTCTTATTCAGTGTTCTACGAAGCTTTGTAACTTCATTAGGACTGCTTTCAAAATATTGTTGCTCGTCATCAAACTCGCCTTCTTGAAATCCAAAATCAGAGATGTTGAATTCTGCGTTTTTCAGTGGGAAATCAGCATCATCTATTCCATCTTCGTCTTTGAATTCTTGTTCGCCAGAACTTTGCTTAGCCAAATCATGAACAAGATCTTCATCGAATTGTGTTTTTCCATCAAATCCATGATTTTTACTTCCTTCGTTGTTGTCATTCTCAAAAGAACGTAAATAGTTTGAATATAAGTCCGCATCTCGTTGTTTTAAAAACAACTCTTTTTCACATATCTCCTGTCTCATTTTTATCACTTCATCTTCAAGAGAAGACTTATTCTCCCGAAACACCGCATGATCCGCAATACCTGAACCGGCATCACACGAACTGCTATTTTGCAATATCAAGCTGAGAGAACAAACTTGCGTCTCTGCTTCTTTGAGGCGCCTGCGGTTCATGAATAACTCAGCCAATGTTTCGGAGGCACTGGATTGACTGGATTCAGGATTTGGTTCGTTCGTAGCCAATATTTCTTCAAGAGACGAATCAAGTGAATCATCATCTGTGGTAGACCGATAATGGTTGCTTGTACTATCGACGTGACATGGTATGCTGTTACTCATATTAATAGCTAAAAACTGAAGAAATGTGGAATATTTTAAAATGAAAATTAAAGCCCAGCAAATGACTTTCAGACAAGACCTAAAAAAATGTAGAATTTACCGTCTCTTAAAAAATTGTGTATATATAAAACCCATCCTTGTAAATAAGTTGAATTGCTCTGAAGATGTTGTGAACAATTTGTTATGTCTCGTGTGAAAGTCATTTGCTGTGCTTTAATTTTCATTTTTAAATTTTTGAAATGAGTGTAAGCGAGATGCGTTTTTATTGTTCCCCCTGCAGTTTCAAATTACTGGTGCTACGATTCAATATTTCATATCTTTGACCCAAAGGACGACTCATATCCTAACAAAGGATAGAAGATAAACGATCGTTTGGCTTTGTTGCATATCTGCGAGATCTGATTCACCGAGTGTCTTAAGTTGAATGTAATCAGATTTTCTTGGCCTTGCATGACGGTCGATAACTGAATTGACTCTCATATAAACACACGTTTGCACGAGCTTTATACTTGCCGTGTGACTGTGACTGTCTGTCCTCCCTCCTCAAACAAATATTTATATTAAAAGTAATAGAAATTATATTTAAATGTACACATTCTTCATGAAACACGCTCAGTTGATCATAGATTATTGATACAAGCTGAATATGTCAAAAGATGAGCAACAAATAATTGTACAAATAATCAAACATGGCAACTCAGAGTTTTGAGGATCTTTTAATACATTCACAATTTTATTCATGGAAGAGAACCTGGTGCGGTGGTTTGGTACTGAAAATGTAGATTTTGCTCACCTTTTAAAGCAGGAATATTTCTGAACATTACGCTTGGTCTACGGGTAGCAATCATGGTGTTAGATTTCTATCGTAGAGCTAAAACATTCCATGCAGCTAATCAAAATTACGAAATAATGTCAGCACTCAGTTATGTAACGAGTAAATCTGTGGCCCATCAATCAGTCCTGCAAAATCAGCACAAGATCAATACAAGCTTGAGGATATTTGTTTTACAAATTATTACCAAATCTTGATCAGCTTCAAGTACTGAAACACGCCAGGTACTTTTTAAATAACAAAATTTTAAATGCGCGAAGACTTTCAGCGCGCGCGCAAACTATTTATCACATACTGCGTTCAAGCGGGATTAAATTACGTTCAATGCCGTAATGCTTGCTTCAAGAATCACAACCCTGAATATATGTATTTCTATCACAATTTTACAATTAGAAAACTTACATTATCTCATAGGCTATGAGGGCAGGTGGATAGCAATATATTTTTTTACATAGAACAATGGTTTGGGGAATTTTACGAAAACAAATCCTTCTACCAGTTATGACAATCACAGTCTTGCTCGTGATAATTTTGATATCTGTCGTCCTCATTCTTACACTTTCGGAAAGCAAAGAATTGAAAGAAACGGACAAGAAGTACTACAAGAATGGTGCTGTAGCAGCTGATGTAGGAAAATGTTCCGATATCGGAGTAAAAATCCTCAAACAAAATGGTTCAGCCGTTGACTCTGCCATTGCAACTTTATTTTGTCAAGGCGTTACAAACGTACATTCTTCCGGAATTGGAGGAGGATTATTCATGGTGGTGTATGTCAAAAAATCTAGAAGAGCATGGTTTTACAACGGTCGTGAGAAGGCACCATCCAATGCTAGCCGAGATATGTTTGTGAATAACACATTAGCTGCTAAACAAGGTATTGAAAAATCATGACATGATACAGATATGTCTTGACTGGCCCAACCTCGTTCCCGGGGCCTTTTACCTTGATTCTGGGCTGGGAAAAGGCCCTGGGAACGAGGTTGTTGAGTGGTCTCGGGCATGAGATTAATTAAAGAACTGTTTGGTTCTGGTTTTCTACCTCTGTGTAGGTGCTTTGGCAGTTGGTGTTCCCGGAGAGGTTAGTGCGATGCACAAAGCCTGGAAAGAACACGGTAAACTACCTTGGAAAGATTTGGTTCAGCCTGCTATAGATTTGTGCAAGAATGGATTTCCCCTCTCCAAAGCCTTATATGGACGAATGGTGACAAAAAAGGATATTTTATATAATGACACAGGGTTTAGGTAAAGACGTGCTTTTGAATAATTTTAAATCTTCAAATTTTATATGTTTCTGATTCATCGCTACTGTAACAACCTGCGCTAAAAATCCATACATTTCAGGAAACTGCTTTTTAAGAAAGACGGTACAATGCTTAAGACGAACGAAATCCTGATCAATCCTGAATTAGGAAACACCTTAGAGATCATCGCTGAAGATCCAATGAGCTTTTATCAGGGATCAATAGCGAAAGGAATTGTAAGTGACATTCAGGGTTCCGGAGGGATAATCACACGTGATGACTTGAAGAATTACGAGGCTACCAGAACAAACGCATTGAGGGTTAATCTGGACAAAAATCACACGATATGGACATCTCAACCGCCATCAAGTGGACCGGTATTTGCAATGATACTGCAGATATTAAAAGGTAAAAACATCTTCAAGCGAAATCAATCGTGCAGATTGAATATACCAGGAGTTTTTTGCTAAAGATAATCAAGATAATCTTTGAATATCTAACTAAGAACCAAGTTGTTGGAATCAGTTGGCAACCAAGACCTTAGCATAACAGCTCTGAAGATGAAACCACAGAACTGGAATGTTAAAATAATGTTTTAAGAATGCTACTGGATCAGGCAGCACATCCTCCAAGGAGAACTCCCGATGGGATTTATATTTTAATTCATAAATTGTTTTTGATTATATTCTTTCAGGATTTCAATTTTCCAGCGAGGACAATGATGGCGATGAAAGTTTGATCCGCAGCTATCATCGTATTGTCGAGGCTTTCAAATTTTCCTACGCTTATCGTGCTCTGTTGGGGGACCCTGATCATGAAGATGGAGTAAAAGAGGTATGTAAGGAACGGAGAGGTATGTAAGTAAAATATATCCTCAAGTGTACGAGATAGTTCCCATCAAAGTAGCATTCATATTATATTCTAGACTGTAAACAACATGACAAATGCATCGTTCACGGAAGATCTTCGTAAAAAGATTGATGACAATAAGATTCACAATGTCTCGTATTACGGCGGCTTTTATTCAGACTGGAATGATGACGGAACAACTCATCTCTCAGTGTTGTCCAAAAATGGGGACGCTGTGGCTTTGACATCCACAATAAATACCAGGTAAGATCAGGGGCGTGGCTACCAGGGGGTGTGGGAAGGTGCAACATACCGCCACGCCCTGGATAAGGTCAAGAGTCAACAGAAATAGCCCCGGGCTTTCTAATTTTTGCAACACGAACAAAGAAAAGAAGTTGATTGACTCTATCTGAACGTATCTGGTGAACGTACCTTCATGAAGTTGAAACCTTATTTCCTTCTCTTTAGTTTTGGCTCTAAAATCAGGTCACCAACTTTAGGAATCATTTATAACAACGAAATGGACGATTTCTCCACACCTGGTTTGGTCAACGTATTTGGAGTCGAACCTTCGCCAAGGAACTTCATCAAAGCAGGCAAACGAATGATGTCAAGTATGAGTCCTAGTGTGACTGTTGATGATTTAGGAAACGCTAGATTTATCTTAGGAGCGTCAGGAGGAACAAGAATTACAACCGGGACAGCACTGGTGAGTAGGGAGCAAATTGCAGTTAATCTCCGAGTTTTGAGCTGCAGAAATTGAGCAGTGAGATTTCAAAACGAGAGAGCAATTAGGAAGCATATGTGATTCATATGACTAGATGACATGAGGGGGAGTCAGATATTTTAAAGGCAACGAAACTTACGAAAGGTGAATCGAAAATTCGAATCACTGAAGAATAACTGCTCTGCGTTAATTTTTCAGGTTTTTCTTAATCATTTATGGTTTGGATTAGATCTTGAGGAATCTGTGGAACGTCCAAGATTACATCATCAATTGGTACCCACTTATATTCGTCTTGAAAAAACAAAGAGATACAGAATGAAACAAACAATTCTGAATGGCTTGAAGAAACTAGGACATAAATACAAATTTCTAATTAACAGCAGCACTGTGCAGGCCATCTCGATTGACAGACAAGGAAGAATTTATGCCGTTTCTGATTCACGTAAATTTGGCAGAGCGACTGGTTATTAATATCACCTGATCGTATAAAAATATAGATGAAAATAGTTTGTTTTAAATGATACAACTTTGTGATTGAGATGAAGAATTTTTTAGTAATAAAATACGACAAATTTTTAAAGCAGTATTTTATTAGGTTGGTGCTTGAAAATTGAAACATAGATATTGTCATATTGACACTGACCTATATATGTGACTATATGCACCAGGGCGATAATGACGAAACGCCGGTAGAATAACATTTTGTAGTTTAATTATTACAAGCTTGGGTTGCCAAATTATAACAAGGATTCTTTATATTTTACTTCATTTGTGAATCATCTGGCTTTAACTGTTTATTTTTTCTGATAAGATATATTGTATTAAAGCAACGAGAATGAGTGGTGCTTTTTGTGTTGGTTGTTCAATGCATTTTACTCTTTTCAAGCGAAAGGTAAGTAGACACAAAAAAATTTGGTTGTGGTTTAATAGATTGAAAGGTTTTAGAATCATCTTACTTTATCTAGAATGATGCAGCGAAATTTCGTGTATATTACGTTTAAGTATAGAGTACTGAAAATATTGATTCAGCCGAAAATAGTGTCAAAAGTTTATTTCAGTACGTTTTTAGATTATAATATGACATGTTCACGGAAATGTAATTCTTCCCTGCGATTTTTCAATCGTAAATATTTTTTTGTTTTGTTTTTAGAATCGCTGTATAAGATGCAGACTTCAGTATTGTTCGCCATGCTTTAAAAAGGGGGAGAATCTTCCTCGTAGGAACATTAAGCAATGTCTTAAATGCCACGCTTTGTCTTCACAACCGTTTATAAGGTCCGAACTCATGCTGTTGTCAGTGAAAGAACTAAAAGCATTCTTGGAACAGAGAAATGTCTCTTCAGCTGGTTGCACAGAGAAACAGGATTTAGTTGATGTCATGATTAATCATCAAGCAAGACAACAAGTAGAACTAGAAACACCTAATGAACCCTCAGTTAATGAACCCTCAGTTAATGAACCCTCAGTTACCGAACATGGTACAAATGAACCTAATGCAACTCGTTTTAATCAACCTCCAATTAATTCACAAACATCCTCATCCAGTCAGCAACAAGCTCGCACACAATCGCATAATTCATCTCAGGGTTTAAACGATTTCTTCAGCGGAATTCACATTAATCCTGAAATTCATCGTTTCGTTGAATCAGTGTTTCAATTTGACGAGAGTGGAGCAATGGGTTTGCGACCACCAAGCCAACACGAGATACACAATAGAAATGAAACTAGTCATGATATTCCAATCTATCAACAATATACACCCAATGAAAACTTCACTCCTTCCTGTGTTAACCCAAATCCAGTAAGTACATCTTATACATTTCAAGTTGTAAAATATGAAAATTGTACATGAAACCAGGCATATTTTACCATGAAAATTCACATGAAAATCATCAAAATATTTCCAGGTTGGGAGCCGATCCAAAATATCATTAGAGAGCTTCAATGATGGAAGTGATATCAGAAAGTTATCTGCAAAAGAACTGAAAGTTCTTTTAGATGACAATTATGTGGATTATAAAGGCTGCGTTGAGAAAGAAGAACTAGTTCAACGTGTGACGATGCTTTGGGAATCGAAGAAAATGCAGCAAAATGGTGAGTGGAACACAACTTCATTTGGTAAAAGCAATACCAGTGATGAATACGGATGACCTGTAAGAGTTTGGATATCAATGTATCATTGTATTTTCCTTTTTCTTCAGCCACCCCAAGTTCAAGTGAGAACCTGGGAACACCAGGAGGAGAAAATGAAGTGTGTAAGATATGCATGGATCATGTGATTGACTGCGTATTTCTGGAATGTGGCCACCTTTTGACTTGTGTTGATTGCGGGAGAAAACTCAGAGAATGCCCAATGTGTAGGCAAAATATTGTGAGAATTGTTAGGGTATTTAAGAGTTAGATTCTAGTGCACAATTTGCATTCAGTTTTTCAATATTCGCTGAAAATTCATTCATATTATGAATGCTGATCAAATTTTTTTGTTTTATTGTTCATAATGAATAAAATTTCTAAGTTGGTTGATTTGCGGCGGAAAGATATCTAGAAACAATATGTTCTCACACCATACATTTCAAGTTTTAGTGACATTTCCATGTTAGCTCCAAAGTAGTGAAAACACAGTAGAAACACAAATTTTTTATTAAACTTTTTCTGAACAAACTTCAATACTATATACAACAAACTTCAATATTATATTACTTCAAACTCTTGCTCACATTTAGATGAATTCTGTGATCACTTGTTTCTTTTTGTCAACAAAACTATCATCAATGAGCACTACATGAAGTCAATTGAGCTTGTAGAAACAAGATGAGGGGAACAAGATGAAGAAACAGTTACTCATCTTTCACTTATCTTTAAAGACCATTGTGTTTAGGATTTCAACTCTCAAGCCATGGATGTGATTGTATGATATCTCGATTTCTCTCACCATAGTCATACAACAATTCTTCCCCAGCCTTGATACGACGCATTGTCACAAAAATAAGATGTGGTAGATTATCAATGTCGTGAATTTTAGTTTTACAATTTCCTTTTCTGCTGTGGTTTATTAATCGGCCCAATGTTCCATCTTCTGCTGTAGCATCAATACTGCAAAATATCGGAAATAAAAGTAATCATCAAATGTGTCACTATTCCTACAAATCCCAAGTGAGGAAAGAAACCATATGTTGACTCAACTCACCAATATTTTTTATTGTTGAACTCTAAGTAATACATATAACAACCAATATTTTTATCTTCATTGTAACTTGTCTCTCTCTTCTTTGCCTCATCGTAAGTTATCAACTCTCCCGAGTATTCACATACAAACTCATTTCTTTCAAAATCATGGGTTGCAAACACTCCTCTTCCCTTTCCTTTTGTTGTTCGCACCTAGGTTTAAAAAGAATAAATTATGATTATTTACATTTTAAAACACATGAAGATGGTTAATATGCAGTTTCAACAATGAAAACATAGTCAGTAAAACATGGACCTTTACCTCTAAGCCTTCAAACTTTTTTGATAAAATTATCTTTGTTATTCTTTCCTGCTCATCTTTCTTAAAACCAAAGTGAATGGACGGTTATATTTTACATTCAAGATATACTATTTTATGTGTTCTAAACAGTAACTAGACCAGAAACCCCTCATCTCTTACCTCTTGTTGAGACTTTGTCTTTCTGGTGCTTTTCCGCAATGGGAAAATACTTGTGATCCTTGTTTGTTTCTTATCCACTTTCTCCTTTTTTTTGGATCTAAATTTGTGTTATCAAAGTGAAACATTTTCTGAAATGAACTTCTCTACTAATTTTGCTTCAGAGAATAAGGTGACCATTACCTAGTCTTTCGTCCTTTTTTCTTGTGAACAGGAGGATGCTCTGGGCTTGACAAAAGTTCAACAAATTCTTTTGTTGTTGACAAACTTGTTTGAACCATTGATTTTTTACCACTGCCAATGGTGCGATCAGGAGTACTGACAACATCCTGGTGTTTTGACATGTCAGGGCTACAGGGAATGCTCCGAGCCTCGTCTTGAGCAAGATCACTTGAAGAACCCTTGCCTTGTTTTTTTTCAAGGGAATCTCGTTTTTCTTCATGCAAAGTTTGCTTATTTTCCTCCAATGTAGCCTGCTTTTGAGTCGAACCTTGTCTGGTTGTGGGTTTACTTCCAACAACTGGACTACCTTTGCTAGGGCTTTTAATGTTTTTCATTTTTCCTTTTTTATTAGATTTACTTGTTTTTGATTTTGTTTTCTCACTCTGTTCGTTTATCTTTACTTGCTTACGAGGACTTTTAAGAAATTTAGCGATGGCAGATAATTTACTTGGAGGGGATGCCATACTTGTTGATGGAGACTATATAAGGATAAATAAAAAACATGCTACCCAATATCCTTGGAATTCACAGCAGCAATTGGCTCTTTCCCATAGCTATTAAACCCGTTCGACTCTACTAAATATTACAAGGTTTCTCAAATAAAGCTATTTCCCCGCATTTTTTGATGAACAAACATGGATATGACTCATATGAGTGACATTTGTAGTTTTGTATATTAGTATGTTAACCTTTCCTGCACACTTCCCAGTGGTTTCTGAGTTTTTGTCTTCCTTTCCAGACTCTAAATTATATAAATAATATATGAATCAAGGTATAAGGAACAATGAAATACTTTATTCAGGTACATGTATGTTTACAAAAATCTATTTGAGCTTTACAAGTCTGTGTATACGTCAAAATATTTCACATTTTTTAACCTTACCTCTTACTTTTGAACTCATAATTTAAGATTTTTACTCTGTACCAAAATCGCAATCGTTTTGAAACAGAACCAGTGCTTTAGTTACAATTTTTACAATCCAAATACAAGCTTTGCTTGTTCGTGAAGCATTTCACAACATCCAATATGGCAGAATTTATATTTTATATCTGCCGCTGCAAAATGAAGCACTCTGATTGGTCGAAAGATGAAGTAAGGGGCGTTCCCAGATAAGGTTACAAGTCCAGAAAACCATTGCGCTCAGTAGTTATGACCAGTATATGTACTAGTACCAGTGAACTGACTGGTACTGGTTAGTTGAATGGTTATGACCAGTACTGGTTAGTTGAGTGGTTGATTATGACCAGAACTAGTTAGTTCCATCACTTCCATCATTGCAAAACTAGTTTTTCAATGGGTATGACCAGTAGCCATGACCAGTAGCACTAGTCCCGAAATAGTTCGTTCCGAGATACAATTTTGTACAAACTAGCCACTTGAAAATAAAAAAATTTACTCAATACTATTTCTTCGTACATACAGCCTACTGACTATGGTTCAAAACATAACTATGTTCAAAACAAACTCAAAACATTTGAAAATAACATTTATTTGCCGTTTTTCATTTGGACTATAATGTTTATTCTCAGACTTTGGGCTTCTTGTCTATTGATTTCCTTACAAGAAATTCTGAAATAAAATGAAAGTTATGATCATTTCAAAATGGAGTGTATTTTATTCACCGCAAACATCTCACTGAACTAGGCACCAAAGCTTACCTCTGGAAAGAGAAGCAACCTTAATTTCCTTGAAATGGCTGTGGTTGAGATGGCCTATCTAAAAATATTACATTTCTTCATGAGGAGACCAATTTTCAAGTTCCAGAATACATTCAACTCATGCATGAAATCTCTTAAGCAGCCATCATTATTAGTACTTCTTGTTAAGTACTCAAGACTGAAGTGGACATTTAAACTACTGCAATTATTTAAAAGTCAAATCAGACATTCCATATTGATGGACAAAATTCTTTTTTGAATGGTGCAGATCTAAATTCTACCCAAAACTCAGCCAAACATTTCCACCATCATT
The DNA here is from genome assembly GCF_004324835.1 of Dendronephthya gigantea. Classification (NCBI taxonomy): domain Eukaryota; kingdom Metazoa; phylum Cnidaria; class Anthozoa; order Malacalcyonacea; family Nephtheidae; genus Dendronephthya; species Dendronephthya gigantea. The sequence goes on along the minus strand of NW_021163188.1, from coordinate 186,160 downwards.
CGTTTTTCCACCAATTCTTTGCATTTATTTAAATGCCCAATATTTTCTCCTTTCTCCCAGAAAGAGACCCAATTGAATGCACAAAGAAGAACCATCCAAATTACTTACTTATTATTTGAGTGGGTTGCATTTCATTGGTTGCTGGCCTCACAAGAAACACAGGGGGAGGAGTAGGCTGTGGTGGCATAACTGCTGGAGGTTGGTTAACAGGACGCACTGGCTGGGGAAGAGATGGTGTAGGGAAGTTGAACTGTGACTGTTGTAAAGATGGTGAAGTGATCTGGGGAGGACTCTGGATCATTGGCACAGCACCTGAAATAATAGTTGCACAAGTCACACCATTGGAATTAAACAAACTTTGTTTATACTGGATAGTTTCATCAGTTCTTAACTGTTCTTCCAAACTAGTTTAAAGATAGCTCAATCAACTTCAAATCAAAATTGTCCCAAGGTATACATACCATAATACATTGCATTATCAGGATAACCATGAGTTAAAGGGACCATCACTTGGTGTGGGTGTTGTTGTATAAACACTGGGTGTTGTATCCCTGGATGACGGATACCCCCAGGGGGCATATACCCCATACCATGAGGTGATGTTTGATGCATAAATTGTGGAGGGATGTGATGAGCAAATAATGGTTGGCCTGCTGCATTTGAAGCGTTCACATATCCTGTTGTTGGGTCCATGAAATCTTGTCTTATGCCTAACAAAGCCGGCAATATAATTTCATTACACATTTAGAAACCAAATTTCTCTTGAGATACACAGCTCATACACAGCTCTCCACAACATAGAATTACGGATCGCACTTATAGACACAATCTATAGTGATTGATGAAGGTCCTACTGTACCTCTGCCCCGGGGTCCATTTCTTGAGTTGATGTAAATGTTATTGGGTGGATAAGGAGAATGACTGGGAAGGAATGGAGAACTATTATTCTGGAAAGGAGATGGTGCACCATTGCTTGAAGCTGTGCTTGATGATCTCTAAAAATATTTAAAATTTTATGAGAAATACATTAAATTTTCATTGATACTTGCACAATATATGCAATGAATTGGAAAACATTCTGCCGTCTGCGACTTACAGGGCTTGGAGTATTTCGTTTTACTCTGGGACGAAACTCTGTTGCATTTGGGTTGAGTTTTGTTTTCTTGTCAGCAGCATCTGACTCAGCTGTTGATGCATCTTCCAATGTTTGTGGCTCTAAAAGAAAAACACCTTTGTTAATTATCATAGAAATTTTTATATGTATTTTGAAAATCATATGAAACAAACCTTCATTCTTAACTTCTTCAGCTGTTGTTTCATTTGGAGTCTTTTCCTCTTCCTCCAAAACTTTTTTCGTTTTTCCTTTCTTCTTTGATTCCTGGAGCTAAAATAGAAAGGACAGTCAAAATGAGTAACAATTACCACAGAGCTAGACCATCTGTTTGGTCATAGAGAAGAAATTTTCATTTCACCTTGAAGTTTTCATGAAACTCTTTGAGACCATCAATAACATTATCTTGACTTCTTTCTTTTACTTGGGCCACCTCTGGGATGTTAGGAGTATCATTGGGTGCTTCACTGGATAGTTGTGCTGACACTTGAGGGATCACAGGAGTGTTCTCGGGGATGATAGTGGTGTTTAGTGGAGGTTTTGGTTGACTCTGGGTGGATACTGTTTCAGCTTTTACAACATCAGTAAATGCTAACAATCATAGAAACAACACATTTACAAACTGTGCATTGCCTAAATTTCCAGACTTAAATATTTTAAACTATACCTTCTGGTTTCTGCTCTGCTGGCTTTGATTCCAAAGAAATTTCTGCTATTGACTTTTCAATATTCTTTTTGACCTACAAATAACATAATTTTATATGAAAAATGCAATATATTACCTGGATATTATATGCTTACTGTGTGCATACCTGAACTGTGGGTGGCTCGTCAACCTGTTGAGTTTTCACTGGAAAAAGACAATAAAAGTTAATCAAACTACGCTTTCTTAATATTTTAAAGCCAATTTAAACGTACTTAGTTCCTTCCTTGAAGTTACAGGCGATCCAAAAGCTTCTTGTGGCATTCTCGCTGATCTCTGTTCATGTTCGGGTGGTGGTCGATCACCATGAGGTTGTCTCCAGTTTGGTGCCGATGACCTGTCCCCGAAATTTTTACTTCTCACAACGGAACTGTACAATTGCTCCTCTGACCTACCACTGTCAAGTGTGTTTCGTTCATATGGACTTTCCTAGAATTACAAGCAGAAAAGTCATTACACCAGTTTTGAAGTACATGACAATACTTGTGTATAAATACCTTGAAGATTTCTTCAGCTTTTTGTGCAGCAAACCTTTCTCGTTCTCTGTACTCTGGTGTGTCATCTTTATCAAGTTTAGTTCTGCAGAAATAATATTTAATTTTTGAACGTTACTTTCCTATTTTCAGGTTGTTTCACTCTAACCCGAAAAAGATGAAGCACTTACGTATATTCCTCCATTTCTTCATTATATGTCGACTTTACACCATACTAAAATGAAAAAAGAAATCAGTTCATTTTTTCTCTGTGTTAAAATTTTGCACATGCAATGTAGGTTTTCAATAGCTCACCATTTTCTCATTCTTTTCAAACATTTTCTCAGCACTCCAGCCATTTTCCTATAAATAAAAAAATTTTAAAATCTAAAAGCTCATTTTTTCATTCGGGACTAGTGTACAGACTTACCATGCGATGTCCTTCTAAAGTTGACTCTAATGGCTCAGCACCATCAGGCTCCCATTTCTATCAAACAAAATCATATTACAACAATTGTTTGAAACTCTGGCTAAAGGATGAAAGAACGAGAAAACATACATTCTAATACCCCCTCTACCACCACAGAACCACATTGGATCCTTTTCTAAAATTGAGTTACCTCAAGTTCTCTTCTAGTCTGTCCATTCATTCTTTTATTACTGCTAATAGCATTATCTGTTTTGAATGAATCTAAAAATGATGGCAATATAATAACAGGTCTCTTGTGGTTTTTTATATAAACCTATGACTAAGAAACAAACAAACATACCCTTTCTATAACATTCCTCCAAATTAACATTTTCAAACTCAACTAAAACCCAGTCTTTATGATGCATTACCAACTGCTCAAAGATTTCACCTTTTTGTAGGACTTCATCCTAGCAGATGAACATTGTACGGATGTTTTAAATGGAAAAGATATTCATATTGATCTCTGTTTATCCATAGATTCAAATGATAACATTAAAACACTTACAACCACACCATTTTGCCTCTGTTCCTCAACCTGGTTTGCCTTTGCAAGAACTAAACTAGCCTGATTGAAAGATAAGAACATATTTCAGTACTCAAAATAATTTCTAATATTCTAAAGCTGAGTAACTCTTTAGTGTTTTTGAAAGCTGTATTACCTCTGGGGAAATAGTTTTTAAGACACCTTCAAACTGTTTTCCATTTTTGCTTGTCACTTTTGCAGTACAACCCTGGTGTGAAAGTCACAAATAATAAAAAAATTGACCTTATAATACTTACATCATACTATAGAGTCAATATTTGATCAAAAATTATGTGAACATAATTATGATAAAGCCTTAACAAATAAAGACATATCATTCTTCCAAATGAACAATGCTTGCAAGTTTGACAAGCCAGGTTGAAAACTTGGGGACTTCTTGTTCATTTGACAAAAAAACAAACAAACAAATGTCAAGAAATACTTGCTGTAGTCCATCAGACCAGCAACTACAGTTTATTTGCAAGATGAAGCAAGTTTCTCAACCTGGTTCAGGTTGACAAGGCCCCAAAAATGCACTCAAGTTTACTTCATACTCAAGTTTACGACTAAGTTGGTAAGCTCATTGTAGCGGTTTATTTGTTCCTATGCAGCATTGAGTCTACATGTTTTATTTTCTAATGTACAAAAGAAACAGAAAATGTTAGATCGATAAGCTACAACAGCTCTAAACAGGCATTGAAAACTATTTCTTTGCCCAGACAGATGCCCCCTACCAAACAATACTCCAAGCCATTATTATTAATGTTGATTGACCCGACTAATATATTAACAAATATTTGTAGAAAATAATATCATCGCTTACCACAACTGATGTAACTGCATTGACAAGCCTTTCATTCAAATAGAGACCTTCCAAGGTCTAAAATTAAAAATTTCAAGAACAACTTTAATCTATGTTAATTAATAACATTAATGATCACACAAACAACTTCACCACAATTCAATTCCTACAACAAAACTTTAAAGCAAAGTTTACAAACCTGGCTTTGCTGCGACCCTGTAGCTGAAGGAGATTTATATCTTCCCCTAAAAAATACAATCAAACTTCACTTAATCGTCGCTCATTTTAAAAGACGCACGTGGATAAAGTTAATTTCATAATATGATTCTAGATTTCGAAAATCAATATTATACCCCCAAATTACATTATCCTTGATAAATCTGTAAGACAACGACTTGTCAAAATAACAAAGACGGCCTCTAGATACACAGGTTGTGCTTTAAACTGTCCAAAAGTGAATTGAAGTGACGAAACAGCAGATGACAGGTTTATATACAAAGCCAAAACAACATAAAAGCAGTGAATTATGTTCGAAAATAAACAATACATCACGGTTTATTTGTAGTTAGGACAGAGTTCAAGGTTTTAGATAACAGAAAAAGTATTGCCTACCTGCCAGGGCCGCCTCGACTAGCCATTCCCCGTTTCATTCTTGGGCTAGCCGAGTTGCTCATTGATAATCTAGTTTAGCCTTTGTCCTTCGAACTACACCGGCCATTAAGCCATATTCCCCAGCATTATTTTCCTCTTTCTTTCAAATAAATACACCTCCGAAATAACTTACTATCCAAACTATAAATATATTCAATCACAAAGGAGTTTCATTGACCTTAAAAAAAAATAAAGGAGAAAAAGATACAATTTTCATTCGATGTTTTCTCCTCGTCGTTCTGACTATCGGCTTGCTGTCATGATCCACGCGTGTTATGAACACGTTGGGAGAATATCATTCGTGGTGATGTTTCACAGTAAGCAATATGCTGATCAAGTTGATATTCTCCTCACACGTTTACCCCCAGTTCTCTGATTCATTCTCTGTTCGTGACATTGCACTCGTGACCAATATTTCACGTAAATCACGGAAATTTAGAATTTTTCCACAAAATGATTTCCAAAATTGGGTTCAGAGATGAGAGGATAATTACAAAATTTGCAAGACGACACTTTGCAAAAATAACAAAACATGGATGTTTTTGAATTTTTCCAGTCAAATGATCAAAACTTTGAATATTTTTTACTACCCTTTCATTCTTCTGAGAAAACTAACCCGGCATAGTTGTAGATGAGGATATCTGTTTTCACAGAGAAGAATATTGGAGAGATGGTCTTCTTCAACACACCTGAAGTAGCCATTGCCAACTGAAATGTTCTAGAAAACTTGGGATTGTATTCGTAGCTTGAAGCAGGAAAATTCTCCCTGAAGCAATATTCACTTTACATAATTGTATCATTCTCATACAAACATTATTCACTCCTCCGAATCTACTGGAAATGTTTACAATGATGCATTAGTTCCAAAATATCGTAACGCGTCTGACGCAACTACCAAGGCAGCCCCTCTTTTTCCGCTATAGCGGATACGACGGAAATACGGGAATTCACTTATTACCATTTCTTTTAAATATGTAGTGGAATGTCTGGTATACAATGAGAGAATCACAGTTCTTTTCAATTCACTTGTTTTTAAAGATTACCATGCACCAACCTCAACCTATCATTGAAATCCACGATAAAATTCAAATGGCTGAGTGTCCAGATCTTTGATTGGAGGTCACCGTGCCTTCGGAACACCTCCGCAATCAAAGTCCGCAATCAAACCTCACAAACGTTTCTTTCATGTAAAAAAATGCGTATTTTCACGTTACCTTAAATTTCTCACGTCGATAGTTTTCATAGTAAATAGCTCAGGTTATGACTAGTTGCCGTAGGTGGGAGTTGAATGCCAGAGTTATGAGATTGCACGCGTTTAGCGCGTGTCACTCCAAATATACATAAGATAATTAAACTCCAGACAATCGCGATAGTTCTTTAGCAACCACTGGAAACACGGATCAGCAAACTCTTAGTTAAAGTTCACTAAATGATCGTTCGTGATCTATCTATACTGGACGCGAGTAACAAACCTCTCCCTCGTTGATTGTCGCATAAAGGGTTGACTGCCATATAAAGGGCTTGAATATTCTTCAACCAAGCGATCTTAACTCTTAGTCACTGAGTGAACAATTAAGAAGAGTTACTCAAGCGATAGAAGTCTCTAAAAGAGAACTTTATACGACTGCAATTTAAATCATTAGAATTAGAGAGTGTTTTACTTTGTTCCGGTTCCGTCAGGAACTACCTCACAATACAGACAGATTACCGGGAAATAACAGTGTAAAATTCCATTGATACTGCCTTGGACGCTATCTGAAGCGCCTTTTAACCCATCTTTTCAATTTTTTAAACGAATATTTTAATTAAAATTTAGCTTAATTCTCTCACTTTTGTTTAACAAATCAAATGCCATTTTAATGTAATAAGGTTAATTTGTTTGAAGTAAACTTGGTTGAAATTAAATAAATGAAGTTGGAAAGGAGAGAGTTGTACAGTTGTGGAAGCGGAAAATAAAAACGGGGATAACCCATGATTTATTTTTAACACCACGAACATCGCGCCTGCGCAAAATGGTTTTGCACATTTGTAGAGAGAGTATAAAAGATGAAATTGAAAGTCAGAATGTCAGAAATAAAATATCAAGCATTCACAAAAGAACTTACAAGAATTGAACTGTAAGTGGAACTCGTTTTAGTAATAAAATTAGTTGACCATTCCAGATATTTAGACATTTTATTTGTATATATGGCCATATATTACCATTACTTTTTCAGGTTAGTTAATATTGTTCACGTCAGCATTCTGTGCGAAATATGACAAATATGGAGATCAGAACAAGGTTAATCCCCCTGCTAGACCGTTATAAAAATAATAATTCAGTACTACTAGATTTCACAAAGTGGGATTCAGAATATAACGATTTATTTTCTTTTTTCAGCTATATAAATTACAAAAATGAAAATTATTATGGCATTTCTATTGACCGTCACTGGGATGGAAGTAGCCTTGGCAGGAGCGAGGACAAACAGGGAGATCAGGATGATCACTCAACAAGCATACTATCGTAATTTCTATCAGACAGCATTACATGTTTCCATGAAGGTTTTTGAAACAAAAGAGAGTCTGGTAAGTCATACCAAGAAATACGAATTATTGAAATAGACCAACATAACTCAGGCACCTGGAGGTTTATTGTGAAGCAAAATTCTGGATTCTATGCATGAATAGGAAATATTTATTTTTATTCTTAAATTCAGGAAAACAAACTTTCTCATGGTTTGAAAATACGACACAACAGAATGTACAGATTGAGAAACGTATTTCAATCAGGAACTCGAAATGTAAGCATTTCACTTTCTTTCTTTCTTTCTGAGAGATCAACTTATTTACTTTCTAAGTGATCGACTTGTTGATTCGTAGCCACAGGAGCTGAACTTTTGTACTAGTTTTGGGTCATTCTGAATATGTATTTATGTTCTGTTCCATTGTTTTAGGAGGAAGATGGATTAAATTGGCAGTTGAATGTATTAAGATCGTTTCTTCATCGTATCAAACTCGCAAAACGCGTAGAACTGAAAATCAAAAGTGAAAATCTGTTGATAGGTTTAACCATGATACAGCTGAGACTAGAAAGTCTTAAACACTCGCTTCATTACTTCGTAAGTATTTTGATTTGGCAGATTTTTAACAATATTCATAGAGTTCAATCATCCCTATGGAATCTGCAACGTTGAAAGACGTGCATGGGTGCGGCTCGCCCGACCCGAATAGTTGATGCAAATTAAGAGCTGGGAAAAATCGCTAATTTCCTCACTTCTCACGATTATAGATGAGGTCTTTCAATATTAAAATCTCAAAGACAACGACACAAATCAATTCAGCAGCTAATAACCGCTTAGAAACCTTGACAACACTGAAAAATTTACAGAGATTTCTGGTGTTGATAATGAGGGATTTTGGAACAAAACAATCCAGGAACTGAATCTTCACAATTGCCCAACGAGTAGATAGCGAAAGAGATGTATATATTTATATATATTTAGTTATTTTTTAATTAACAAATAGATTACAATGAACCGTTGTCTGTTCAGTTATAGATACACGGTATGACGTCATATGTGATAAGAACAAAAAAAGTGGCCACGAGCCGCCGGGGCGAGTGGTCACTCTTTTGTTCTTATCACATATGGCGTCATACCGTGTATCTATAACTGAACAGACAACGGTTCATTGTAATCTATTTGTTTTATATAATAAAACTGAAAAAAATCCAAAATTAATTGAATTATTTGTTTGCAATTTAAAAACAAGAAAATTGCTGTGACGTCATTCCGTGCGTCTGTCCTCTTATAGATCATGGCTCTCGACCAATGAAATTGCTTGAATTCTTTACGTTATTATATAATAACAAATATTTAATAGGCTATTTTAATCTTACTGTATATATCATCTAAATATTGTGTTATTTAAACATGTATGAAATTTTATATATATCGAGTGTAATATATTTTCTATTTAATTCGAATTTCAATAATAAAATTAATTGAAACATATAAGCAGGTTTTATTTTATATAATCTTAATTGCTCTGGAATTATAAATAGTTACAAAATTCAACATTTATAGATGATTGAAATGAGATGAAAATCTGAGTCAGCCGCTCTCTGGATAAACAGAGTCTTAGAGTACGAGGGTTCCAAGTTAGATTAAAGAGGAAATCAATTTTTGCAAGTTGTGAGATAATGATCAATATAGCGTTTTGCCAAAAACGTTTTTAACTCTTTAGGTCACAGATATAATCTCTAGAAAATTTTAAATTTTTTTTACAGCAAAACGACTTTAGATTACGGAGTTCGATATGCAGTGCTTGAGTCACCTTGACGAAAAACGATTTCATAAAATTCGCCCGAGAATAATTTAAATACTATCTTACATCTATCCAAAAAAATTATCCCAAGATACCTCTCGATACTAGATATACTCCAAGATATCCATCAAAGATCCATGAAGTCCTCATCTTCCTCATGTATCGGTCCCAGTAACCTCCGTGAAACAGAGGCGTTTCTCTGTTGTTCTGCCAGCTGTCGCCAAGATCTATTTCCTCTGTTGAAATGATTCTTAATCAAACTGAAGCCAGTATTATTGTTTCTTGACGCCATTTTCTCTTTCAAGTAATAATCTCGTTCGTTCCACGGTTTGGTATACACCAAGACAAACACAAGAACGAGGCAGAGAAAGAGAAGGGACGCAACTGCCCACGCGGCGTTGTTCGGGTTGATTGATCGTTTCTCCGGCCGCAAACCATGTTTGATTTTTTGTATTAAATGTTTTTTCAGCTTCTTCGATGACCGACCATTGTCATACACAGAGTTATAATGTTCATTTAGAATGTCCATATCGTCCTCATTAGTGCTCTAATTATATTAATTAATTATCAATTAGAATCGGTTCCGTCAGAGTAATTTTTGGATTAAAATAAAGATTCAAATGAGTTTAGGAATTATTTGGGGGAGTGTTTAAGATCGCGTTGTTAGAAAAATTAGCATTTCTTTAACATCATGATAAAAATAATTAATTTACCTGGCTACGCGTTTTTGGACATAGTTTGCTGTCCAGGGGATCTGATACATATTTTGCTGGATGTAGCAAATTAAAAATGTATCCTCCATTAAGTATCATGTGACTAGCAGGAGCTCTCATTGCATTATTCTTTATCCAAGTTTCACTTGCTGTCTCATTCACCTTTGAATCCGCATAGAATGATGCCCAGGCAACCATTGCAATTGGCTGAAGTCAAGTGATAGAATAAACAGAATAAATATGATCCTGAATATATTTGAAAATCTTGATGGTACCTGGTATACCAACCTGGCTGATATTCAGATGCTCATATGGTGTGACAATGTGCTTCCACATACATTTTCTTGCAATGCTACGCAGTTTGTCAATATTTTCCTTGCTTGTGCATGGATGATACAGAAAGACCACAGCTCCATGCTGGAAAAATAAATTGAAAGAAATGCTTTCACATGATGACATACAGTGAACAAGGAATTGAGCTTTCAACCCAGTGTTCTGCAAGCAATATTTTAGTGAAAATACTTACCTGTAGTAAATGAATCCACTGGGATATTGGAAGGTAACTATAATCACCATATTTTGGTAATTGAATCAAAATTTTCTTATTCCTGAATGATGCAAACATCAATTTAATGAAATATACAAGTGCAAAACTGAACCATCAACATAAGAACTTACTCATTACGCAGTTGGGTTGGCCTTTTACAATGCAAAGGATTTAAATGGCAAACATATGGCTAAAGGAATTGGACACATAAATTGAGTTATGCAATATTCTTAGTTAAGAAAATTCAAAGCAAGTTATTCTACACTTGTTGCAAAGAACTATTATTTTAAAATGCTTACATCATTATCAGTGTAATATACATAGACACTTGTGTTGGCATAATGCTTCTAAAATAAAACAAACAGAGAAATTAGGCTGCTACTCAATATCACAAGTACACACTGTTGTGGCCTAATGTCCTACCTTTTGATTCTTCAAATGAATGTCAGTACAGTTCCAAGTTTTATTGATATGTCTGGTTGGATAAGAGGAAATCTAAAATGTCAAAATCACTTTATAACAACTGTTATATAACCGAGCCAATATGAGTGTAATATTCAGGAAATTGGTTCCCTGGGTTCATCCCCACAAGGTGATGAACAATCATTATCACTTTAGCCAGGATACATGTCAATTTTAACAGCAAATTTTAGCTGTGTTCGCACATAAAATTCTCAGGATTGACATCATGTCAATACAAAACACTAGCTGCAACAATAGTTCATATTTCACGAAGTTTTGACCAAATTACACACGCGTTAGCCACATTTAAATTTCGTATTTTGTGTCTTAAATATTAATGTGACTTGCAAACAAGCTGCCGTCTTCTGCTTGCTAAAAAAACCCTCAATTTTCCTGTTTGAAAAACATTGGATTATTCTCAATACTAGACTATGTTTCTTTACTGCACTAGCATATTAAACTGCTTTTCCAAATTTTAAATTAGTTTTGCTGTATCACTGACAAACCGCAACACACAAGCAAATATATTATTGTATCCAATTATTTATATAGCAAATAATTTTAAAAACCCATCCCTACATTTTAGGCAGCAGTTTCCCCCTAGAAATACTAAAATAAAAAATATGGATTCTTGGTTTTACATCCTTAAAATAAATAGCACATAACTAGAAGAGATTTTACCGTAGGACGAGGTTTATCTTGTGTTTTTGGTTCCGTCAGCTGTGCAGGAAGCACTTTTGATGTCGGAAAACCATGCTCAGAATTACTTCGATTTAGCGCAATTCCTGCTGTTAGACACCGCGTAAGAAAGAGAAAAGAGAGAGGAAGTAGTGTCTTCCCAAGAAAATCTGCTCTAAGTTCACCCATTAGTGAATTTATTTAAAGAAATCGACCACAACATAACGTCGGCGACTCATTTTGCGTATTAGTATTTCTGTATCTCTGAGACCTCTCTTCGTGGCTGACACGAAGGACCACTTTAAAACACGCGGGAACAAACAAAAACATCATAAGTTTGAAGGAAGATTTTGAGAAAATTACTTGCTGTAATGTTATCTGCGTTAGACAATATTCTCGATTTCATATTTCGAGCAAGTATAAGGAAGTTTTTCTCGTAAACTGTTCTTGTAAAGATAATCAGACACCCTGGAAGAGGAATGAAGACGTGGCGCGTGGTGTCCACGAATGCTGAGTAGTATACTATTTGGAGAATATGTGGGCTGTTATCAGAAGTACTTTCCTATAAAATATGTTAACTTTTCATATTCAAAATTGGCATTTATTCATAGAAAAATGATCGCATATTTCCATTTCCGTGGATACAAAACTTGCATGGTATGAAATTAGACTATAGAGAAGTCATAATTATGGAGGATCTTGCAGCAGTTGCATGAATGTTTATACTTTTATTTAGATGACACGAAACCCTCACCATTTCTCCACAAATTGTTGGGCTTTTTCATTATGAATAAAATCCTTAATAATGTCAAGTAAGTTGTTTGAAATGTTTTGTTGGTTTCAGTCAAACATTGACAGGCCTCTCAGATATTTATGGTTGGCATAAAGGTTAACAATCGTCAATCAATGCACTCTGGTGGAGTTCTCTGGTAGTTATATGGTTATATGATTGTCGATTGATAACTGGTCAAGTTGCTCAGGCTGTTAGAAATGTGATTATTCTTCTTGTTCATCAAATGCGAGGCAGTTGTATTCTGATGGACATCTTATTTAAAAATGTTTTTATAGTGCACCATTCAATAAGCAAGAATTCTTAAAAGGAACACAGGTATACAGATCCATTCTCAGATGTAATTTGCCAATGGTTAAATAGATTACCAATTATTTATATATATGCTCATTTTAGCTTGCTGTTGGTGCTGTTTCAAATGCAATCTCAACCAAAGATGTAACAAGACTTCAAGAAATGATGGGTGAAGACTAATAGAAAACTAATATTTATATCTTTCTAACTTTCTTTCGTTTTATTTGTGCTAATTTTAAAACATTCTGCATTCTTCAGGCACACGTCTCAGCCAGTGTTACAAGAATGCTTTTTTTACCTTGTCAGAAAACAAACAAAAGTTAAACCTTGTATGTGCGAGGGAAGCAAGTTTGATTAGAAAGTCTCCTTTCAAAATGCAGAACTATCTTCCTCCTTTTCTATTTTCACTTTCATCATTTTGGTGTCTGCTTGAGCATCCACTTTTTCTGTGATGGGCCCTCATTATATCTGCCTATTTTTTCCAGGAATTGGAGGAAACAAAAGTAATTGACATTACAGGTAAAAAATTGAATCGAATGACTCAAGCCCACAGTAACAACTATGATATATATATATCGATTCATTTCTTACTTACTAACAAATTCTTTGAAGGTGTTAAATCCATATTTGGAAAGGCAGATCCTTCAGATAAGCATATCCTAAGAGTTTGTGGCCAAGAAATTGTTGGAAGTAAAACAAAACTTCAAACTGTTATGGAAGGTCATTCACATTCCTACCTTTAAAAAATTGTATTTTATTCGAAGAGCCACAATTAAAAATTACATCTTCGTTTATAGAGAGTAATTCTCCTTGGGATGACTCAAAAGATATTGGAGCAGACGCAGCTAAACTTGGAGTAACTTTTCAGATTAATGTTAAATTTAAAACCCTTGAAAGGTTTGTGTTAGTGAATTCTCTTCACTTCCTTCACCTAGACCTGTCTGCTACTTCATTCACATAAGAAAGGTATTCAGAAAATATAACAGAAAGACCTTGATTCAATCTTTTTCACCTTATTTTAGATTTTCCATCTGTTCAAGTGGAACAAACGAGGTAATTTCTGGCTCTAATGAACTTCAACAATGCTATCATGTCTGGACGTTTGAAAGTTTCGTTGATTGGCTGACATTTGACAGAGAAACGAACGAAAGTTATCCTATATCATGGCAAATATCAGATATGGACAAATTTATTGAAACAAACTTTCCTGACAACTCACCTGATACAATAATATAAATAATACAATATTAAATATTTTCATATTCTATTGGGAAGAAAATATTTACATGCACTTACAAATTTACATCAACTCTTAACAAAAAACTTTTTTCTACCTTTTTAGAATTATTTCAGAAATATATTAAGTTATAATAGTGGTAGTCTATGGTTTTATCATTCACACCTCTGTAGTATGACCTACATGATCAATTCTCCTCAGATCACACTTGCGGAGTTGTTATTTTCTTGTGATCTGGGACAGAAGAAGAAAATGAATGTCTGTAATAGTGTAATATTCGTTTTGAGGCTGAAATGAGAATAGTTGGATTATCCCAGTAGATGGGATGCTGTTTGTTAAAGTCAAAGTAAAATTACTCACCCATCATTTTGTGGACTAGCTCCATTCTCCTCGTTAAGACGATGAGTCATCTCTGAATTTTCAAGAAGAAAATACTACATTAGCTCCTTATTAACCTGATTTGAGGAAAGATTGTAATTAATACCTGTATTACTTGCATCCAAAGGATGGTTTTCAACTTGTATTCTCATGGCAGAAAGGTTTTGTAAGAACTCTCGTAGCGGCGGTGTTGGTCTTGATGTTGTGTTTGATGATGTTGCGATGTTGTGTTGCGGTGGATCTTCATCATCCTCACTCTCGCTTGTGTCTGGGCATCTGAGACTCAGATGTTTTTGGAACTTCGTCTTACGACGGGCATCTGTCAAGAAAAAATGAACACAAGAAGGTTTGCACAATGGACGTTGTAGGTTCATCGTATTTGTAAGCTTCTAGATAAAGGTAGTTTAGTTCACCAACCACTGTCATCATCTCCAAATGCTTTAGCGTAGTCTCTGTCCAAGGTGATGCATCGTGGACCCAAGGCTTTGTTGCTGCACCTCAAAGCCGAGTTCATACTTGGACATATACAACCTTCTTTATCGTTCAGTTTGTTCTTCAATGAATAATTCTGAGTTCTTTTCATTTCCTCGAGAACTTTCGATGTCCGCTGTAGACCTGAAGGAAAACGGATGAACATTCTTCACATCTCAATCTCTCCAATCAATGGCTCCATTTCTTGGTGTTTTTAACATAACTTAACACCATAACTGATCGCTGTTATTCTTCAAAGATTCTATCAGGTTGACTAACAATACCCACCTTCCCGTTCAAGGCTGTCAGCACACGTTTCCTCTTGTGTGTTTGAATCAACTGAAGAACTGTTGGGTATAAAATATTAGACTTGATGATTGCATAATCCATTTTTGTTGTACACCTCTCACATCACTTACCTGGAGACATAAAAGTCATCAATAGTTCTATTTGTTAAATTCTTTGTCTTATGAGATCGTCTTTTACTGGATGATTTTCCTCGAGTTTTGCTCGAAGCAGAAGAAGGAGTATCGCTCAAACTCGTATTCTCAACTAGTTTCTTCAATTGAAATGGTTTGGCTTGGTATACGTCAGGATTATCTTGTGCATTTTGCAATGCCTCAGACATCATCACAGTCTCACTGCTGCTGGTCTGAGCAACAGAAGAACTCGTTGGCTGACTATCAGGACTAGAAGGAAAGCCAGAGCGACTTAGTGATGTGGGTGAGCTTGTTGGTTGAACGCTGCTAGTAGGGCTGCTTGCATCGCTGCTTTTGGACACTCCGTATCTTCGAGGACCTGAAAATGTTGTCACGATATTTTAGGACAAACATTATTGTATTCTCAATAGAGTGAAAACTTACACCACTTGACACCCTCCCCCCTTTTTTCTTCCATTCTAACTACCTCCCCTCTTTCTTTCTTGCTACGGCCCTGATCTTAGAATCAAACAGGGGGAATCTCTTTCTAATGAGAGTGAGGCTAAAGTCAAATCTAGCAATCATCTCGTATGCACTTGGCTTACCTTGCGAGCCTGAGTGGTTTCCTCCTGCAAGCTCTGATAGTTGCACTTGCCGTTTTCTCAACTCTCTCTCCCACTTATTTCGCATGATTTTTGCCCAGCGGCTGTTTCTTGGAATGTTTGGAGGAAGGAATGGAAGAAATGGATCTGAAGAAATAGAATTCACGCATGAAACAACTGATCGTTGATTGACTGGATTTAGAGAGCGTTGTGTTGAATGAAAGACTACAGTTGAGCAACGATATCGCAGTTAAACCGTCCCTGTCAAAGAAGTATCAAAAGTCATACCATCAGGGCTTAGAGGTTTCGTTAACGGGTCCTCCTTTTCCTCACGCTTTTGACGCGACATTTTTTGCGCTGCACTTTTCTTCGTGTGTTTCGACGAGTCACAGGTTTCCAGTCCTAAATTATCCAACAACGCACGCTCTTCCTCGTCAATCACGAGTTCCCCAGCACTTAACACGGCATCGACGTCATATTCCGGGATATTCCGAAGACGAGGCGGAGGTGTTGCTCCCAGAGCGATGTGATTTAGCTGAAAATCTGCTGCCTCAGGCTTTGTCCAACCCCAGGGATTCTCAACGGTCGCCTCTCTGACCCATCGTAAACTGATAGGAAGAACACAGACAAGTATGTTAGTTACCAGAGCCCAGATTGCGGAAACGTTAGAATTACCATCAGGAAGGGACTCAAAGGTAGCGGGAGTGGGAGTCAGATCTAAACAGCGCTGTTATATTTAATAAAATAACCTTAGAGCTTCAGGTTTTGAGAATGTCCGCAGCCAGTGCTCGCCATAACTTTGTTCATTTGATGAAATTACTTGTGATCCATCAGATGGTCCACTTGGCGTATTTCTTTCAACCTTTTTCTTTGTTTCATCAGATTCCTTCTCATCTTTTGCTCCACATTCTTCTTGTTCATTCACCCAATCTTCTTCAGGAACCTGAACAAAAACAAACTCGTTCACGCCTCTGTAAACTCGACGACATAAAGACAGCGGATTTCAGGCAAAAAGAAATAATTAAAGATGTTGATCCTCTATGTTTGTGTAGCTCTGAGAAGGACTGTTGTTGTTGGCGGTGTGATGAATGACGTTTCCACCACCTGAGGATAGTCATCTTCATAGAAATCATTCAATATTAAACGAGGCCTTGATAATTCCTCATATCCTGCGAGAACCGAATTCAATAATTGTTTTATTATTTATTTGCAAAAATTTTGGGCTTAGACTAAACGCTTGCGTTGTAGACAAGGAGACATATGTGACGTCATACCGTGCAATTTTTTTCATATCTGACGAAGTGACGTCAAACGTGCAATAATTTTTTTCATATCCGACGAAGTGACGTCACTGTCCAAATTTGGGCAGCTGCCGAGCGGATATGACGATTTCGCCAACAGCTGCTGGCCAATCAAAACTCTTGACTCATTTTCAATAAATAATAAAACAAGTTATCGTTGATTACGTACCTCGCTATCATCTGCAAGTTCAGAGTCTCCTAATAAACCAGATTCCTCTAAAGTCTCATCATTCGTGTGATCAAGTAGTGGCCCTTCATCTTCCTCGCTGTCCTCACTATCGTCACTGGAGTGATCGCTACACTCTTCTTCACCTCCCTCGTTTGTCTGAGAGATTTGACCTGAAAGCCACGTAGACCTCGTTAAAGACATAGATCACTACTCTCTCTCTAGAGTTTCATCTACATGACGTTCCTCGTACCCGCTGTAACCAAGGTCCCACGCCTCACGGACGAATATTTCTTAAACACTCACCAGTGGCACTTTCAACATCAATAGCAATCGACTGTGTTGTTTTAGGTCTTCCAGAGGCGGTTACTTTCGATGGAAATATTTTGCTTGGTGTAGGCTCAGCTTCAGGCTCTTCAAATGTCTGTTCCAATAACGAGCCATGACTATAATCTAAAATTCAGAAAATACAGTCAATACCTGGCCACACCTTGGAGAAATGCCAGGGCGATGTAACACACTTTTGACATGTATTAAAAAGTGAAATGTACCCAGCAATCCAGGAGCAGGTGATGGATTTGTATTATTCTTTGCTAGTTCTTCCATCAGACGCTGTAAGATCAAAGATAAACAAACAATATTGGCAAATGAAGATCTTGTGTTATTCTTTTACGACAAACTATCATAGACAAAAATATCATAGGACATATAAGTGATAAAACCACCTCTTTTAATCTTTCGATCTGTTGAAGATGTTGTTTCTTTATAGCAGCTTCTTTCTGTATATACCTAGAAAATACAGTTTGAAAAGTAAAAGTAAATCTCAATGATCTCTTTATCGAGCAGTTTTGGGATCTCAATGATCAGGGACCATCAACATCGTGTCTGTAGATATGAGTTTGGGTGTGAAAATTGAAACCAGCTAAGGCTCTGTTGAAAACATTCATACCATTTCTGCTCCTGGCTGTTTTGAAAGTATGTTGGCGCTCTGACGTGAAATCTCAGTATCAGAGTGTCGTTGGTCATATTGAGGTAACCTTCATCCGCCTAAAGGTCATGTAAAGTACTTTAATATAAGAAAAACACGCGAGTTAGGATTGTCAAATGCTCTTCTAACTGAGCTACTAGGTAAAGACGGTTCGAATACGTGATATTTCCTTAGGCGAGCTCATGCCTGAGCAATCGTAGAGAACAGTTTTTATACTAACCAGAAGATCAAGACGGAAGAACCTGTTGTAACCCCAGCACTCGCCCACCTCAAACTCTGATGCTGCAATTTAAAGAATCAAAAATATTATCCCCCTGTGTACCCACGAGCTTCACTCACATCAACATGAGAGTTTTCAACTAAAATGGGGACTCTCCTTTCACAACATTATCCACCAACATCCATCTATATCAACCTCAGTTCTCCTTATATCCTATAACTCTTCTTCGACTGATACAGAGAAGTTTAAACAAGTCTTATACAATCAGTTGACTGGTCAATAGTCCCACAGTTAAGCTAACTCGCATATTACACGTTCTCTTACCAAACTCTCGTATGATATTCTTGCTTGAATTAGGAGACGAATGGTGGACTAGTTCAATACGATATTCATATCTAAAAAATGAATCACCGTTCCTCAGTATTAACCTGATGTCATATCTCAATAATATTAAGACAGGCCTGATAATTATGCATCATGACTTACTTCGCTGGATCTGGAAGTCCTTCATACAACTCCAGAAATATAGAAAGATAGTTTCCTCGCACAACACCATTGCCATCCTAAAAAGGATATTTTAAACCATTTTGAAGTATTTTCAACACCATCAGAAATAAATCAATGTACTGGTATGATATGATATGATAATTCATTGTATGGTTACGATGAGAACGAGATAAGTTTCTGACTTGTTTTCTGTTTGTTTCACATAAAATACCGATTTCAAGAATGGTAAACTTACAGGATACACTTTAAGTCTCCAACACAAACCATTCACCTCCAAACAGTCGCTGTAGACAGGATCTGCTTTTCTCCTCACAGAACTAGAAAACAAATTTATATTTCATATTTATTTCCAAACAGGCTCCAGCCTTGTAACAGTCTAACAATGAAAATATTTTATTAGAACTTCTTGAAGTGCAACTCACTACAAACATAACCTAATGCTCCAATTTTTTTTAAAGGTTTTACCTAAAGTTTGTGATACAGAATGTACTTGTTTCAAAGAGTGGCACAATTTCACTTGTGAAATCTGCTGGAATAGGTGGACTGACAAATGAACCAATTGGTTTCTTATGGATCTACAGTTAAAATATACAATGTCCCACAATTATCAAGGAAATCTTAAGTATATAAAAGCAACAGGAAACATAGAAAGTTATAACAGCAAACCTCATTGAATTTAACAAGAAGATCACCAGTGTTTGTTATCAGTTCGCTTTTAGAGCAGGAATGAAGCTATATGAATAAAAAATATGTATCATGCAATCACTAAATTGTGTAATTTCTAAATTATGTAAGTCCATGCATGGTGAGTCAACATGTAGAATATTGTCTAATCTGACCTGATCTTCAACTTCTTGTAGGTGAGACTCCAATAATTCTGTTTCGTGGATCAAAGAATTCTTTTGACCTGAAGTTAAATAAGAGACTTTTTAGTCTAAATGGAGAAATGCAAGAAATGTGACTTCACATCCAAAAATGTTGAATGTTGTAAATAAAATATACCCATGAGAACAAGCAGTTTGCTCTTCAACTGTGAGTCCAATCTTGCAATCATGAGTTCAACAGCATTGTGAATTTCACGAACACGCTGTCAATTAAAACATGACAAAGACTTTAAAAACTTTTCTTTCTTGAACAATTTTCATTTCGCAGCAATTTCGTACCTCTTCTTTGCCTTCCCTCAGACTCTCAACATTTCTTTCCTATTGTAAAGTATTTAAACATTCAGTAAACAGTGCAATGAAGGTCCATGTTAACAGACCAAAAGCTTTGCAGTATTTCAACAAAGTTGATTAAAAATGATCATTAAGTGAACTTACAACTTCTTGAACAAGGCTGATTAGTTCCATGAGTCGTCGCCTTAACGATGCCACCTAATGGGCAACAATATTTGTAATAACATCCTCCTTAGATTGGCTATTGATTTTGGCATAATAAGCTAAGATGGATTTGAATCAACAGACTGAGCTACCAATACAATAATTACTGTCTTTACCTCATCAGTGACCAGTGAAACATGTTGATCATAGACTTCATCCAGCTGTTTAAAACTATGCCCAGAATGCTACAGAATAATACCATTTCAATTGTAAATTTTTTCAATTAAATTTCAAGTATTCCACCCTGAGTAATTTTGTGATGATTTCCAAGGAGTTCTGTCATGCAACTCACCTGGCCTGCCCATAATGCACACTGATGACAAATACAAATCTTGCAAGTGCAACAGAAAACACTTAGTTTTTCATTGTGCTCTTTACACCTAAAAAATAAAATTGGTGCTGCAAGTTAGTTTGATTTCAATCAACTATTCATTTGTTTTATTTGTTCAATCTTTACCAATCTTTCTCCTGTTTAACAGCTGGTCTTGCCTGAGCTTGCTGTTGAAGCGATGTCAGCCTCTGTTGGAAAATGACTCTGTCAATACTATTATTACATATCGAAACTATTGTCAATACAGTGACAACTTGGATAACAGCACCTGAGTAATATCTTCCACCCAACGACAATGAACCATCTCTGACAACTGTAGTGTTCCTCTAATAAATATGACGAAGTTTGAAATAACCAAGTGTTTTCCGTGGAAATTATGTGAAAATTTTCGTTGAAATAAATCCAAATATAATAAACCAATTATATTGTAATTTATTGTATCTACCTTTTATCTTATACCATCATAAAACAAAGCCTAGAACTTTAACCTACCTACAATGTGGACAAGTTGACCTTTCAGCCATCCATCTCTGAAGCACAAAAATATATATTTCAACCCAAGATGAAGTAATGTTGTTGTTTTTTTTACTACGTCTATCAGGGGGCAGTTATTCCCCTCTGTTATGAGAAGAAGGATAAGAGGATATAAATGAAATTTGGGGGGATAATCAAGAATCAATGACCCTTGCAATCCATACCCTGTCACTCCAAGAGTGAGTGTAAAGATTCTGGTTGACTCTTTTTTATTAGATTTCTATTATAAAACAGTACCTGAATACATGCCGAGCAACAAAGTTTAGAGCAATGTGGGCACATGCGAGCATCTTGTAATTTCTCCATACAAATGAAACAGCGAAAGCATCGAAATACTTCGCTGAGGACCTGACAATTTAAATTGTTTGAATATTAATAAAATGTGATCGTAATGCATTATCTTACTTTACTTTTGCTATATATTGTGGTCAAACATGATGTTATCAGAGAAAATATTGATAGTACTTTTTATTACACATATTAGTGATAGTCTGAGCTTAAACTGCTTAATATTACGATGAAAAATCTAGCCATTCTTCTCTGCTCTTTAACGTAATTGTATATTATACATTATTAAAAGATATACTGGATTATAGATCTTAAAATGGGTTATACTAACTTACTGTTAAAACTAGAGTTTGACAATTAAAGTGGAAAAAACAACTCTTATTTATATATAAACAATACTTCGGCTAACTTTTTTGGGTTTTCAAGCCTAACCTCTCCAAAATTTTACCTACTTTAGATGTCCACCTTGTAAAAAAAAGAAAGAATACCTTAACGCCTTCCTTCTTATCCATGATTCAAAATATTTTGCCAAAGCCGAGACCCTGCAGAGTTTTATTACGTGATAGAGAAACTAACAACTACTTCAAGTGATCCGCCATTTTGAACTGACCGCGCATGGACTAGAGCGAGTATTTAAAGACCATAATTTGACCCTAGGGGGGGGGGTGGTGACTGGGGTGTCATCGATGGTGAAGTTCGAGGGTAAAGATATTATTAGTCTTGCTCAGTGAGCTCCACCACCATCGTGAACCTATATATGTACATTTTAATGCAGGAATGTTGTTGAATGTTGCAAGTTATGCGCTTGCATTTTGCTCACTTGGTGAACCAGTTGATATAAACAACCCAAACCTTCACTGTGGTACTTCCACCTCATTTCACCTTATCTCAGTTAGCCGAGTTAGCCTCACCTATAAACATCACAAAACTCACCTTACTTCACCACACCTGACCTCACCTCACTTCACAACACACCTGACCTGACTTCACAAACTACCTTACTTCACTACACCTGACCTCACCTCACTTCACCTTACCTCACTTCATACCTTCACCTTACTTCACCACAGTCCACACCTGACCCCTCCAATTCTACACCACAAGCTCACTTATCAATCAGTTTTCCCAGTTTATATGCAGCCAAAGATTTCAGTGAAACTATGTTTTAAAAACAAATGTCAATGGATATACCACATAGATTACTTACTATTTACATGGTGTGTTTAAGAAAAATATTTATATTGTTTCATCACCATGCAAAACTACAAAATTGTGTCCTTTCCCAGTCTCATTCCAAACATCTCCGGTAATCAACAGCAAAATTGAAAAGGAATCATGCACCTGCAGTTAGCCTCATGCTCTCTTGAAATCCACTGCACAGATCAATATCTATTTTCAATTTTGGTTTTGATTACTGAAGATGGTCTGTATTGCCACAAGGGCAGATCATATCTGTAACAAATCGTATTATGACAAATGTTTCTTAGAATAACATCAAGGCTGAAAGATCTCTTGTGTCTATCACAGAGCAGATCTTATATATGTACATTTTAATGCAGGATACCTAATTTTCTATCATTTTCTCTTCACCATGCCCCTGTTCTGTGCCTCCAGGAGTTTCCACAGATTTCTTTTCCCCAGTTCCTTCGCTAGCACTCTCAGCTGCTGCGGTCTTTGGGGCTTCTTCACCGACAGTTCTATGACAATCTAAGAATACAACTATTACACTAACATTATCTGTTGAGCCATGTTCAATTGCGCGATCCACAAGAAATTTAGCAACAGAAGAACGACTGCCACCACTGGATAAATGATCTTGCACCATTTTGATGACCTCAGGAGCTGCGATTGTATCCCACAATCCATCACAGCCCAAAATAAGGTATTCCTCATCACCTAAATGAAGGAGGATCATTCAGCACAAACAGGATGATATACTGATGTATGCTAGGTACTGAAGCCATGAGCTACCTTCAAGATCAAATTCTCGTGTATCAGGATCAGCTGAAACATATGGTTTGTGATCTTTATCTCCGATAGATCTTGATACAGCAATATTTCCATTCACACGCCAATCTCCTATCCATATGACACACCCACCCAGATCTTCAATACGTTTTCGTTCATCCTGAACAGATATATTTATAGCCATATTAGATAATGCAATTAGGAATTACAAATTATATAATCAAAAATTATGAATTATACAATTAAGAATTATACAATTAAGAATTATACAATTAAGAATTATACAATTAAGAATTATAAAATTATGAATTATACAATTAAGAATTATAAAATTAGGAATTATAAAATTAAGAATTACATAATTAAGGATTTTAGAGGGAAACATGGCAAATTGTTACCTTTCTGTTTGGTTTATGCGGCTGCATCAATTCAACTGCTTGTCCTTGCTTGCACAGTGATATTTGAGAATCCCCCAACCATCCTATGTTTAGTGTGTTACCCTTCAACATTGCTACAACACCTGTTGTTCCAGCACGTAAGTTCTAAAACGTATTTGAAAGAGTATGACAAATTAATTGATAGACAACATTAAAAGTTCCTTATCTAGTAGTTCTGCAGGGCAACATTAATTGTTTTATTATGGTGTTACTTCTGCATATACATTCATGACTAAATTGCTTCTCCTATTATTCATTACAACATTACCTCATTTTTTGCTTTCTCTGTGAAATGTTTGTCTGTGGAAAGGAAGGCTTTGGACAAAGCCTCATCCAGATCAGTAGTAAACTCATCTTGCTTTGCAATGTTGTTATGAAAATGAGCAACTGTGTAATTTGCACAATCAACACCCCCATGACCATCAAACACAGCAAAATAAGCCTGGCTAGGAAACTCCTAGAAATAAAGGTTGTGTTGAAGCTAAATTTGCACAGGATCTCCAAGGCTAACAGAATAGATCTTCAAAAACTATACCTCATTTAAACCAAAAAGATTGTTGAATTCAGTGATAACCATATGTCTATCCTCCATTCTCCTTCTTGTATTTTGTGTTGAATGACTGTAAACCTCGTATGTATTTCTAGATTTATACAGTGTTGGCATACTCTCTTTCCACATCTTACAAACATCATGAACTGCATTGATAGTTGCAATTGCCAATTTACCACAGTTCACAGCTAAGCAAATTTAAAAGATTTTACTATAATTGCATGTAAAAGAAACTTGCCTGGAGTACAAGTATGGTTCATAGAATGCTTATCGTCTATAAACATGAGAATTAACTAACCTTTTATATTTTTTCTCGGGATTTTTGATTCATCTTCTTCGTCCGAATCAGTTTTTTTATCAAATACAGAGATCTCTTCCTCGAATGACTGAAGATCTTGTTTTAGTAGTTTCACAATAGTCTGGTGTGCAGCTGTTGTTGCCACTATTTCTGGAGCACCACTGTCAAACAAGACAACAAAAGAAATCAGTATAGTCTTGCTGCAATTTAAGTCAAATTTTGAGACCTTTTAAACATATTTCCACCTCAAGCCTGTTATTTGCTTCTTTTGCCCACAAACTTTAACATTTTATTCTGTTTTACAACAGATAATCTCACATGCCTACAAATGGGTTAGCAATATGTTGTTGTTGTTAACTCATTCTAAGGAATGTGACAAATATTACACAACTCAGCAACTTTTTAAGTTTCAGGTTGCTAAGGGCTAAAATGAACGAGTTTCGCTTAGAAAATAGGTATAATAAATAAACTATAGAATATCCGGTTCATGAACCTCATGTGTATGCGAAAAGCAGTATAATAAATGCACATAAAAGTCATAATTTGTAATTAAAAATACACCAAACTAACGACATTTGCTTAATTATTTCACACAGATCTGCCTTTCACTTTCGTTAATTACCTGTTTCGTAGATACTCCAAAGCGATGTACAGACATTCCCCTTCGATTTCATCCTTTGAACAATGCAGTGAAGTTGACTGTTTCGGTAAACTTTCAACACTTTCATAAACTATACCACCACACTTCTCCACAAACGAAATGATGAATTCTTTGGCAGCATTCTGTTCCGCGACGGATACTTTCTCACTCATTGCAAAATATCCAAATTAAACGACGAATAAACAACAATTTTCATAAATAGTATCCTAATGCACAATATGCTAAACTCGATGTCACGCTTTTAATCGTTCTCAAGTGGAAAAAATGACAAGAAATTAGTTTTTAAAGCAAAATCATATGAAAAATATCACTTGACTTCGTTTATTAATGGTGTACAATTTTGGGCGTGGCCGCGTGGGTATCTCGTGAACCCACGCGTGATGTCTTCGGGGACAAACGTGTGTCTACGTGTCTCGTGATTTCGTTCAAGTATAAGAGGGAAGGGTGTTTTAAAAATCCTGTAGTTCACGTCAAAATTCACCTGACTAATCTCTCTTTTCTGAAAAGTCTTAGGAGCTAAAACGATTTTTAAAATACTGAAACAACTGGTACATGCAATTCCGATCTTGCCCGTCAATCCATTCCATTTGTAAAAACATTTCAGGTAAAACATTATCTTCCACAAGATCATTGCATTTAGTTCCAAGAGACAAGGCGAACTCAATCAACACTTGTTTACTCTCTTCCGTATCGTCTGATTTTAAGAACTTGCGTTTTGTAATATCAGGAGAAGACGAGTGTCTTCGTTTATTTCCAGTTGAAACTTTGGAAACTGTATCTTGATCTGATGTAACTAATTCTTCAAGGCTAATCTCTGACGTTCTTGGTGGATTTTTTGATTGCTCATCTTCTGAAGTTCCTTTGGTTGAAAGTTGTTTACTAGTTTTCAGTTTCCCAGCCGCTTCACGTCGTTTACGTCTCTGGTTGGCCCAGGTATTATGGGTAGCACAACAGTGAAGTCTCGATAACTTCATCTTTTTTTCATCTGATGAACTTTCAGACAAAACCTGTACCTATATAAGTTAGGAGAGAAATTGCTCAGATCCACAGTCTTGGTACACAGTCTTGTTTGAAACTCTAACGATATATTTGTTTTAATCAAGATTTTATATGATCGCATTAATCTAATCTGACTAAATACAAACTTATTCTGACCTGAAGATTGTTAAGCATTTCTTTAAATCTTTTCGAAATTTTATTGATGTATTGATTGATATTCATTATCCCAGAAAGTGCCTCTTTTGAACAAACTGACGTCGAAGAAAATGTAAACTCCAGTGGTTTATTTTTACGTCTTTTTTTTGGCGTATCCTGCGTCGGAACATCCGATAAAAAGGTCCATGCAACTCCCCATCTCATTGTCTTGCCTTGACAGAACTCTGTGGTGATAATATTGGAAATCTAAACATATCAAAGTGAAACCTCCTGTTGAATCTAAAAATAACCTTACATGACATCGAGGAAGTTTAGAACGGATAAATAAAGTTAGTTTGGTTTAGGTTTCCTCCTGTAGTAACACTGGATCAATAAGAGATGAATAAGAACAGTTTAAAACTGATAGAGCTATCCATTATAAATTAGTTTAGTTCACTTACTTTATTTTGTCTTAGCTTTGTTAAAACGGAAGCTAAACTTGATTTTTTCCCTAACATTGACGTAAACCATCTATGTAAAATGCAAGAAGGACAAGGTCAGCGAAACTGAGTACGTTCCTCCCTGAATGAACTTGGCCATGATCATGTGCTTGGCTAGGGAAATCCCTCTGTCTCTTCAATGAGTGGTCAAGTTCTTTGCTAGTAAAAAGTCTCCCTCAGAGTCCCCGTGTTTTGAGGTAAAACTCATTAAATGGTTCCCACTTACTTAACTCTAGACCCCAGTCTTAAACTGTCTTCAATCATTCTTCCAACAAACGCCACCTCTCCTCCCGAAGTCACCGTCTCAGACTCTGAACCTGTACACACAGAGCTCGGTCGGGGACGATCGCCAGTTCTCGAGCTCCCAACTGTTTCCGACTTATCGGCGAAGAATGGTGGATTGCACATAGTAAAATCATACTGCTCGCCCTCCTTCAACAAGTCCACCAAGATTACGTCTGGTGTCGCCAGATGTACTAGAAACATGAGGGAATAGTGTGAGAAAAAACACAGAAACTTTGCTAGTAGTTGAACCCGCTAAACTGGGTTTTTCAACCAGTTTAACCAGTTCATCTTGTTTGTCATGACCTTGTTTGTCATGACCAGTTCAACCAGTTAGATTCTCAATCCCACTTACAGAATAATACCTCGTATAGTTTCCTCAAAATGATTTTTTTTCACATTCTCGATTGCAAAACGATACGATATTTCATCAACTTCCGTAGCGCAGAATTTCCAATTATTAATCTTCGCTCCAAGAAGAGGATAAACACAGGACGAACCAGTGCCTAAAATACGCACAACAATTAAGTAAGCAGCCTGTACTAACCCTACCCGTATCAGGCCAATTTTAGCCTGGTGACGTAATGAAACGTGATCTCCCGATGACGTATACCACGTGTCAGGTGGTTATCCACCCATATTTTGGCTGACTGTTGCATTCATTCGAGATGTGATCATGTGAAGGTGCAAATAAAAGGTGAAGTTGCACAAATTGTTGACCGACTGAGGATCAACAAAGTTGACCAACTGAGGATCAAGAAAGTTGACCGACTGAGGATCAAGAAAGCCACATCAAGACATCATGTCGCAGAGTTGTGGAAAGAATGAATTTCCAACGGGAGACGGCGACCCTCCCTGCATTGCCTGCCCAAACTCGAAAGTTGGTTGTGATTCATTCAAACGATTTATGGATATAGCCTATGAAAACTGCCTAAGGGATTGCGGTAGGTGCAATAAAGAGAGGGAAATTACATAAATAATAAAAAGCTTTGAAAAATATATCATACACAAAATCAATCCAGACACAGACAGACTTACACCAAAACGATAATTAATTACGTAATTATATAAAACAGTTAAATTACGTAATACAAAACAGTTATTGAAACTGTTACAATCAGTACATGTTTCATTAGCTTCAAAGGATTTATATTTGACCTGCAGTCCTGATTTGACATCAGATGAAATTCAATTTTTACTTCTGGGTTTATTAAAAGATTGTGCGCAAGAAAATTTTGCTGACTTGAGCTTTAAGACCACGGGATCAAGCAAGGGTTTCCCCTTAATAACGCTGTTTATTGTAACACTTTAGAATGTTTGCTAACAACTTGCTATGATATACAAAGCTTAAATCAGTCCAGATAACAAGTTAAATCAGTATATTGCCTTTCTTACTATTTGTGATTTTTCATCAATATTTGGCTATAAATAATCTTCCGTCTATAAAGGAACTGATATCAACTTGCAATGAGTCAGTCGCGGTATTCCCCTCTGTGGTTGTGACTACCAGAACCAGTTGAAACCCGGTTATCCAGAAAAAGTGATCATATACTTAGACAAAAGAGGAAGTTCACGAAAGGGGGTTTACAAAATTCCGTATTTTACCTCAAATTCTGAAATTTGAATTTCTAATTTCTGAGTCAGCATGGGACAAAACAACGTTTTTCGTTTCGCTTTGGGATTCACCAATTCCGTAAAGCAATAGATGAAAAGTTTGACATTTATTATCAATGGTTCAAATCCGGATGTTTAAAAACCATGTAAAACAATGTAAAACCATGTAAAACAATGTAAAAGTTCAAATCATGTAAAACCTGCGTGTCTGAGCATAAACACACAGACAAAACAGTTGATGACATTTTGACCTAAAGGCCTTTGTTGTCGGGAGCGTTAGATTACTGCAATACATCTGTTGATTGTGGTTCAATATTGACATGACTGTAGTCATTACGGAAAGTTGTTATAGTAAAGAAATTCAACTAAGATTCTTTTGTAGGTTTTCTACAAACAAGATCTCCAGGTTCCTCGTTTGACACCTTAGAATTTGTTGAAATTGCGGTACCCGCAGTCGTTGGAGTTGTCTTCATATTGCTTTTAATAAAGCTGTATAGAGCTCGACGCCAATCTCGACGTGCAGGTTATTATTTTATTGTTTTTATCCAGGGGATACGCATATGGTTATTATCACAAGGATATACATATACTCATAAAGTTATTACAACAGGGTTATACATATACTCATAAGGTTATTACAAGGGGATACTCATATACTCATATGGTTATTATTAAAAGGACATACATATACTCATAAGGTTATTACAAGGGGATACTCATATACTCATATGGTTATTATCAAAAGGATATACATATACTCATAAGGTTATTACAAGGGGATACTCATATACTCATATGGTTATTATCAAAAAGACATACATATACTCATATGGTTTTTAGTGATATTCTGCGACTACAGGCTACAGCTTACTAGCCATGTAATTTTATTTACAGCTAATATTGATGAAATGGAAAGAGGCGAAGCACCTCCAGGACAGATAGAGGTACAGCCAGCTGCAGCAGGCACTTCAGGAGACAACAATACCCTAGGTGAATGTCCTCAATCTTTAGGAAAAACGGAAGATATCAGCGATCAAGAGGAATTACTGAAACACGTAGAGTCAGAGTAATAATTTGAAAGTTGACTGCAGTTCTAGAGTTCTACACACAATCACTCATACGTACAAAAAATGAACCGCGACGGCCGGCATTAGCGACCAGTTTCGAATCCCTGATCATGCGCCAAATCTGGCGCACGAACAGTACGTGCAAGTGGAAGCTGGCCTTAATTCAACTAAACATAGCTTTACCAGACGACATGCTTGAACACTCGTTTTTGTGGAAGCAGATAAATAGTAATATAATTTCTCTGCATAATTTTGTATACTTTTTCTTAATTATTATAAAGTTGAAATCTGTACATCAGTGATATTCAGCATCTGTACATCAGTGATATTCAGCATATTCAGCAACTTCATCAACAATTTATCCAGGAGATAACGTACCTGTCTGTCATAGATAAGGAAGATTCAGGAGATTTTCATTCCGGAGATTTTTTGGACGGATGATTCCGTCAACACGCTAAAAATAAAACTATTCACGCTATTTACAGACCGTTTTGTCAAAAACCAGTGTGACTTGACGATTCAAATAAGAATTCAGGAATTTTTAAAAAAAAACGAAGGTCACGAAGTCACGCCCGCAAGGCAGCTTTGCCCGCCTTGAAGAGTACCAGCCTCTTTCCCAGGAGGGACAAACCTGGGTACGAGCTTGAAAGAGTACACCCCTAGCAATCAGCAATCTGATGCAATGTCACACACCTATAAAATTCTGCCTCTGGCTAGAAACCTGATCACTAGCATTGATATATGCCAAACTAAACCGATATTCAGTCTAAAGACGACTTTAAAACAAGTAAAAAAAAAACAGTTTCAACCTCCGTCTGGTTTTAAATAACATATTTTTGCGTGCTTAAGTTATTTCATTCGGAATTCTCTGTGAATCGACTCTGTTAAATTGTTCAATGAAGAAAGGGGTCAAGGTCATGGGGGTTTCCCCTTTGGGGGCTTCCCCTAATGGCTTAATGATCGAACGGAAAACACGTTTTCATTCGTCATTTTCCATTAGCGCTTGTTCTTCAAACAAGGAAGAGCTTCGTTAGAGCGAGGTTTAGTTTTAATTAAGTTTGCGTAATGTCAAGGCGAGTTACGTGGTGCTTTTTTGCAGTTCTTTTATTGAATCACCGTATTCAAGCTCGTGTTGTCTGTAGTAGTGAGGAATTTCCGACGTATTCGTCTGATTTACCTCCATGCATACCTTGCCCTAAAACTAAACTGGGTTGTGGAAATCTCAAATCTTTGTACACAGATGCTTATCTCAGTTGTCTAAAATGTGGTGAGTTGATAAACGTTTATGTCATTTATTTACGAAGTGTAATTTACCACACAGTATAGACGGCCGCTAAGGTAATTTAAGAGATATAATGAACTTGAGTAAAGGTATATATTTATTCCCTCGTTTATTCGTTCAAATGTTCATTCGCATTTACGTAAATACGAAAAAGAACAAAAATTGTAAAATGTTTTTCGTGATTATCAGAAAGCACAAATTTTTGATTAGCAAAGCAATTTTTTCATGAGGTAAAATGGTCAAAGTCCGATTTAATAAGTCTTTCCACGTTTGACGTCATAATGTATTGACGTTTTGACCTGGCATTAATCCAAGTGAGGCTTCAGCGTGGCAGACTTATTCACCAAAACTTTCATAATCTAATTGTTTGCGAATATTTTGACCCCCCCTCTCCCCTTTTAACAAGCTCTATAGCCACTGCGTTTGGTTCTCTGCTCTTTACCATAACTATAAATATACATACATAACTGTCAACTCCACCATATACCAGTAAAACCAACATGCCTCAGTGTTCCTTTTACTGGTTACCTAATTAGGTATCTGCTACACCAGATTGTTTATATTCACATTAAACCTCCACAGATCCCATCAACGGTATAAATAAAGCAAATTTTGTTCTTTTACAGCTAACCTCAACACTAAGACTATTACAGCATCTTCCACTCCCAGTAAAAATATATCATATGAAGGTATGTACCATAACCCTTAGGATGCAGAAATTAATCTATTAGAAATAACTCTGTATTTTAAAGAAAAATTCCCTGAATGTGACAAAGAGATTCCGTAATGAAAATCCTATCAACAGTATAAATTAGGTAAATATTGTTATTTTACAGCCAACTTGACTGACCCAACTACACTTACAGAGTCTACCAGTGAACATATATCACACAAAGGTATGTACGATAGCCTTAGGCTGCAGAAATTAATTTAAAACTCCAATAAAACAAATCTATCTATTTTAAAATTAAAATGTCTCGAATGTGATTTATTTTAGACTTCAATGAAGACTCGTCAGCAAACAAAGGCTTTCCAACCTGGGCAATATGGCTATGCGTTATTGTGCCTGTTAGCATCCTATTAATAATATCAGTAGTTTTTTCAAAACAAATATGGAGGAGATTTTTCACAACAAGCACACTTGTCTCTTCAACAGTCAACGTCACACATCCAATTGTTTCAAATATTGCCACAGAACACAATGATGCAACTGAATGTCAACCCAATGTCAGGTCCCGCTTAACAAGTGAAGGAGTTAATACTGCCATTGACAAAGTTGAAACACTAGATGACGCAGATGACGTCTAACCTGTGCGATGACTACCATCTGATTATATGAGCATATGTGATATTGCACTAACAAAATTTATTGTAAGCTACAGCTATTTATGATTAATTAGGAAATTATTTTTTTATGGAAATATAATATATTTTAATTACAAAAAATTTGTAAGACTCATCATATTCTGATTAAAGGTATGATGTTTCAATAAGCATTTGAATAAAACAATTAATATAAGTGATGTTTTAGCATCAAATGTGGTATAAAAATTGCCTAAAATATACCACATTTGATGCGAAGTTGTTTGAAGGCACTACCACGCAAACCACGCTGCTCCCTGGTTATAAGGTACTACCAATATTAAACTTACCAATGTCAATTCCTGTAATCTGTGTCTGATCATTCTTTGGTAACATTTGAAGTAAATCTTCAATCCAATGAATATAGTTCAATCTTAATGTGATAGTTGGTATAAGTCTATCAAGAGGCAACTCAACCGTCAATCCAAAATCATGATGAAGAAGACAAACTGTTAGTTCACGCAAAGCTTTTGGATCTTTGAAATTTATTGTATATCCACTCGATGTTCGCACTAAATACTTGCGAAATTTAGAATATTTTTCTCCTAGTTTTCCAAAGTCTGCAGGATTATTGAAATATTTGTTTCTAGGATGCATTATTGAAGAATTAGTTGCAGTTATATACAGTACTTCGAACATAAAAAATTCGCGGCCATATTTGATTTAACGCAATACGTCATTTTACAAATTCTAATTGTACCTTTGTACCACTGCGTTGTACATGAATTAAAGAATTAATTTTTGTTAAAAAGTATACTTCTAGCTTCAACCAGGGGTTATTTTTTATTTTTTTACCACATTCTTTAGACAGCAAACATTGTCTGAAACGTCCCAAATAAAGAATGTTTATTGAAAATCTTAATTATTAAAATTAAATCCACACGTCACCACGATGATCTCATAACTTCTTATAGCCAAGTTCACTCATGCCTGAGTTGCTGAGCCGCTTGTAAGGCGTCATTAGCGTAATTCTCGTCTCTTATTCGAAATTTTTTCACATAATTTTCGTCTGTCTTTTCTAACCCTTTTCCTAACCTTACCACAAGGTTTATTCGACCAAATGTTCGTCATAAAGATTTTATTGGATAATTTGTTTATGACTTTATGTATGATTAACATAACAAAAGAGTTAAAATAGATATAACATTCAGAACATTAGGTCATAGGGACAGAATCGTTCCTTAGTCTAATGGTGGTGCATCTTTCGATCTTTGAAATGTATCACAAAAAAACCGCAGAAATAATTCTGAAACTTTTGGTGATTCATATATTAACAACGAGAGTGTTCACAAATGATTGCTCTAAAAATCAGTTCCGATCAAGTTTTACCGACGATTGTTCAAACTGTCCTGAGAACCCAAGCATCAACTGCGGGAACGAAGGTTTTGACCAGGGGGCCTGCGAAGAGAAATGTGTCATCATCAATAATGGTAGGTAAGTTTCTGATTTTCTGTATTTAAAGATATTCAAACCCTGACAGTATAGAAGTGCTTTCAAATGGCATCAGTATTATGCAGATTTAACATGAGGACTTGAACGTCAAAGAGGACGTTAAAATGGCAAATAAATTACGTGGTATATGTCCATAGTCTATATATGTAAAATAAAATTTCTATGGCTGAATGTTTCAAGATTAAATGAGATTTTCGGCGTTTAAATTCATAGTTTTCGAAGGGAATCTCCCAATTCGCTGACACATGGCCATACGGAGGTTTTTTCCCTAATTCCTTTACGTCATTTTATACGTGCACGCACGCACGCACGCACGCACGCACGCACGCACGCACGCACGCACGCACGCACGCACGCACGCACGCGCAGACGATTTGCTATCGACAGCAAAAAATCGGTAAAAAATAAGGTTAATTATGATCAGACCGTGTGATTTGTTACTCTTAAATCACTCATAATGATCACGAGTAATTAGCGCCAAAATACATCACCATTATCGAGTAAATGGTGATAACAAAACTGTTAAACTGACATTTGTTGGTCATACTTTAGAGGGCACGTCATCGAGCAGTAACAAAATTGGTGTAGCTATTGGTATTTCAATTGGCGTTCTGTCGCTTGTGACAATCATCGTTGGTTTGGGATTGTGTTGGCACAGAAAAAGAAAAAAAAGTACCAATGGTAATGCGGAAGATTTGAACCACGAGCCTAGGGAATATGAACCCAGACAAGCTGAAGAAAACACAGAACAGATTCTAGCCCTAACTGGCCAAGACTCAGTGACTTTGCCAGAAGCATCGTATACCTTGGATAAGGGGTAGTTTATACGTCGTATTTTGGTCGGATCGAGTCGAATGCAATTTAGACAATAATGAGATAAAGATTTAGGTTTCGTCGTACTTGTCGTGAACATATCAAGGTGGCTGATGCGATATAGTATTTCTATGTATGCATGTACAATCATGGCAATAATGAATTTGAATACAGAAATTAAGACAAATTTAGAACGGGACTCCTTGGTCGCATTCAACTAAACTTTTTTACAACTAATTCAAGTATTTAAGGCTGGTTTTCATATAACATAATTCGTCTTAATTCTGTCATCATTCCGTCATAACTTAAGGCCCCAAAGCGCTATTTTCTCATACGTAAAAAATGACTTGTTCACGCCAATCACGACAGAACGGAAACCAGGTTTAATGTCTAAATATTAACATATAATATACTTTAATATCACCTTATACCTAGCTTCTACATAAATATTTATTTAGTCGTATGCAGCTACAAACATGCACCTTTATATATATATTTCAGTATCATTAATCAAATTGTAAACATTCATGCAGTAATACGCAAACATATACCAAACAGTGGTGAAATTCAACAAATGCATGCAGGTGAGAGGCGATTGCTGTGATCATGCACAGCAAACAACCGTATCTAGAGAATTCAGATTCGTATAGACAAATAAAGACGGGGCATGGCAAACCATTTCTCTCATGTTCTATATATTAATATCTATACATATTAAAAATTCGAAAGAACTCACCATGAAAATCCTACTTAATGGTGCCAATGTAATGTTTTGCAGAGAGTTTCGTTAAAACCGCATACCAAATATTGCCTAAAAAATCGATATACATCAAGCCCGATTGTAGTCGACATGACAGCGACAAAAAATGGTAGAAATTGGAAGAAATTTTAGGCACAAATAACATTTTATTTTGGCAAGTTTAAATCGATCTTACCATGTATGTAGATGAAACATCTCGCTATGATTGCATGGCTGCCGGGACGAACTTAATTCATATATAATTATATATAGTTGTTTTCATATCGATCGAAAGTCTCGTATTATCCTTCATAGTACAGCATTTGACGAACCCCTATAGATTAAGAAGTGTTTGTATATATTTTAGGCAGTTTATCAGTATAAAACGTTATCCCAGTTATTTGAAGATTATGACACTTGCCTGTCGTGGATAGCATCCGACTAAATATAAAATACTCCGCGTCGGGTTATTTGTATTCAACATTTCAAACCACCATTCATAGCTACCGCAACATTGGCAGGTTAACTGCAGGCTGGATTGAAAATCTAAAGTAATAAGGATAAATAATCAATGACTGAAGTGTGGGAAGGGGAAAAATAAGTTTCTAACGTTCGCTATATTCAAAGCTATTTTAACGAAATGATTGAATATTGATAACAATAACTACATCTTTAGTTAAAAAAACAAACCCTGATGCATATAGCTATTTTACGAAATTAATTTTAAATTCCTCTTGAAAAAACCCAGAATCTTAACCCTAAATCTTACCAAGTGTCAATCTTTATAAAAACAGCCAAAAAAATCAGCAGACGAGGGTCAAGAGCAGCAAATATTCCGAGGTTTCACTTGGTGATATAAAATTCTTCTTCAGTATCCAACTGAGCTAAACAAACTAACGGAATTCAACAATTTAATTTTTTTTTCAATTTAAGTTTGAATAAGTTTCGCACCTTAGGAAAAACAATGAAAATTATCTGCATCATTGCATGGGAAGCTGTAATAATAATAAAAACAAATACAAATAGAATAGAAACGTCACTTGCATCGTTTGGGAGTTGAACCAGCGTTGGGAAGTTCACCTATAGGGTTTTTTTTTGACCAAAATGGATTTTTACAATCGCAGCAGTGTTCATAAATCGTGGTATAAAATGAGGAAAACCAAATGTGAGAGGCATTCGTTCGAAAAGTCAATACAAGTACAACAAGACAGGGAAAAAATAAACTGTTTCAAAAGATTTCATGGCTACTGCATTTGCAACGAAAACTTCAGGTACATTGCATTCTATTTTCACAATACATTCACGGCAGTAGCTTCAGATATTATTAAAAAAGAAAGCCTATTTATCGTTATCATTTATTTTATTTTACTATATTTCAGGCTTTCTGGCAATTTTGATATGTTTTGCGCTGTGTGGCAACGGCTTCGCACAATGTTTTAAAGATAAAAACCAGAAAGCATTGTGTGAGAATATTAAAAACGACTTGAACAAGTGCCAGGTGTTGATAAAAGACCTATTGCAATGCCTTATTGATGAGGTAAGTTTCATAACTAAACTAACTTTACATTGGTTAGCTTTATCATTTGCCAGTAAACTCTTCTTCCTTACGTTTACATCAAGGATCATCTCCTATTGATCCAGTGTCACTACGGGATAAAACCACTAAACAGATTGTAAAATACTGGATAATGTACAGATAGCTCTATAGAGGATTAAATATACAAATTTTAAATATTTCGGCGGAGGGAAAAGTGGTGTTTATAGAATGAACTGAAATACTCTTCAATCAAATACTCTTCTCTTGTATGACCATGTCAACGATTAATTTCTCTCTTTTAGTGCAAAGACACATCTTTATCAAGCAATTATGACTGCACGTACCCGCCTAAGAAAAACATTTCTGGATATAATGCAACAAGACTTGACAAAAGTTTGAAGGTAGGAAAGGACACAATGACTGAAAGATACATTTGTTCATTTAATATTTTGGTTATTTTCGATTGCATTCATAAAGGGACATGTAATGATTTTAGATTGAAGATTTTTTGCAAGAAATTTTGAAGAGGATCGTCGTCCATCAAATTTACAACCACAAGATCAGACGTCATTTTAAAACCGTGAAATGCTACGCAAAAACCAAATTAGTTGGTCCTCAGCTTAACCTGATGATGACATGGATGAACATTATAGTAAGAAATGATTATCATTCAGTGTATACTAGGAAGAACAGTTTAGAACTGATAGAGCTATCCAGTATAAATAAAGTTAGTTTAGTTTAGTTTTCCTCCTGTAATGACACTGGATCAATAAGAGATGATTCTTACTGGACCTCTAGGAAGAACAGTTTAGAAGTGATAGAGCTATCCAGTATAAATAAAGTGAGTTTTCTCCTGTAGGTTTCCCTTAGGACTAATAAACTAATTTATTTTTTATCCAGCAAAAAGGACTTGGTTTTTCAACTGCCACACAAATTAGCAGCCCGCCAAAACTCACCTCGACTGGCGCGAAATCGAAGAAAGACTGGTACTACGTGCGTGTACAAATGCTGATCAATTTGAATCACGATATTGCGGATATACAAGGATATTTCAACAAGCGTCACTGCATCATCCCAAAGTGTTCCACGACATCCAAATAAATCCACCTGGAAATGGAAATCAAATTAAATAAAATTAAATAATTTTTCTTGTGAATTTCATAAAGTAGATGCCATGCATCAAGTAAAAATCTCATACATTAAATGTTTAGTTGATATTTTACTAAACTACGATGACTGTAGTTAGAAGTCGTCATCTTAATTAATTGTTATAATTGTTAATTAATTGTTAATTAAGTAGTAATTAATTGTTATAATTGTAATTTGTAAAATGTAGCATTATAAGTTTGAAAAAATAAAGTATTTGCAAGATAACTATGATGTATAAAATGTCTGAAGATGCAAGAATGACACATGGGAAGATTGTGCATGTTTTTGATGTACTTTTCGTCATCACAAACAGAATTCATGCAAGAAAATCATACGGCCTGCACTGACCACACTCTGAGTTTGGCCTTTGTGAACAGTTAAGGTTGAGGCAGACAGGGGTGACCCTTGCTTGTGCCACCCTTTTTCTCCCTTCCCCACCCAAAGAGGTCCTGGCTCTATTTTTTCTGAAACCAGCTGGCAAAGATTATAGTTAGGAGAGCTAGTTACAATCCTCTGTTTAAATGAACATTGTTATAATTACTAGCTGATGTCGCAGGAAAGATCAGACAGCTTAAAACTGTTCATTGCACCCCAGCATTAACATTAAACACTGCGTCAATACGGAGAGGTTTTCCTAAGTAATCAACTGAAATAGCTTTGTCGAAATATGAAAAAAAAACAGTGGATTATCGCTATAAGATCCCTGTCAGATCTATCGTTAATTGCTTGTCGTAATCGGGCCAGACAACCTACGAAATAATCAAAAACTCTTAGCTTATATCATGCAAGTTACCGTTCTTGTATTTACTAATGTCACAAATATAGACCCCCGCTAAATGGCGCTCAGAAACCTGCAGAAAAATAATTTGAGTACAGCTTCCTTCCCACTTATTTCTATTACAATACATACTCCCATCATTTCACCCCCAAGACTTGGGCAAATTGCTCTTTTTGCCCTCGCCTCGGCTCTGCATGAGAGTCCCTGGGGAGCAGAGATAAAGCGAAACAAATGTTATACTGTTAACTCTTAAACATGTCTGCATGCACTTGGCATATAGAGCCTAAATCCCATTAGTGCTGAGAAATGCAGCAAACACAAGACTTTAACAAGACTTTCGGGTATTCATCGAAAGAGAGTACCTTTCACAGCAACTCTCTTAAAACGTAAACCCCTAGGGTAAGACGGAAACCAGTGTTCCTGTGGCGGCTGTATATATTTTAGGCAGTTGATGAACTAATTATCAAGTTCTGATTTGAAGCTTTTGACCACCAAATCGATGCTCAAAACTTATATATCAACGTCGGAAGATTTAGGAAAGGGAAAAATTAGTTTCCAAAGCTACTATATTCATAGACTATTTTAACGAAATGATTGAATATTGATGATAATAATTGTCTTTAGATAAGACCAAACTTGATGCAAACATTTCACGATGAGAAATCTGAAATTCTCCCACAAGAAACGAGTTGAAGACTTGAAATCTTAACATGTTTCAAACGTTATAAAAACGAGCATTCAAACTATCAAACAAGGGTAAAAACCAGCCAATCTTGAATGGTTTCACTTGCTGGTCTGAAATATTTCTCCAGTATCCAACTGAGCAAAACAAACTCGCGGAATTCGACAATTTTTAATTTTTTAGTAATTTCAGCTTTAATAGGTTTCGGGTCCTGGCGAAACACAATGAAAATTACCTCCATCAATGCATGGGAAGCTGAAGAATAAAAACGTCACTTGTATCGTTTTGGAGCTGGACCTGCATTGGGAAGTCCTCCTGGGGTAATTTTTTACCAAAATGGATTTTTACAACGGCGGCAGTGTTTTTAACCATGGTATAAAAGGAGGAGAGCTAAATGTGAGATGCATTCGTTTGAAAACTCGATACAAGTACAACAAGACTGGAAAAAAAGACTGTTTAAAAAGATTTCATGGCTTTCGTCAGCAAGAAAACACCAGGTATATGATGTATTTAATTGAACAATATCGTACGGCAGCTGTATCGTTGTCAGTTTTGCTTATTGCAACTCAATCACTTACCATTGCATGGCGTAGTTAGCGTATAGTTTATTCCAAGATTTACGCTCAAATCTTTTGCCACTTTTTAGGAGCTTCCTTCCTTGTCACAGTCCTGATAAGTTTCGCCATGTGTGGACACAGCTTTGCACAATGTCTGAAAGATAATAAAGCATTATGTGAAAATGTTGACAAAGACTTGAGCAAGTTACAAACACTGATGAAAGATCTACGACAATGTCTTATTGCGGATGTGAGTTTCAACGAACTTTATTTATACAGAATAGCTGTATCAGTTTCTGAATAAACTTATTCTTTATTGGCTGCATGGCTTCTTAGAGGTAAATATTCTCTCATTTAGTGCATAAAGACAGCTCTTTCAGGGAAGAAAGACTGCACGAGCCCGCCAAAGAGGACCATTCCTGGATACAATACCACAAGGATTGATAGACGTTTGAAGGTAGGATTGAGAGAGAAGATGTCTGGGTGGAACGAAATACTACAACTGATGATTCAACTAAGTTTGCTTATTTTTTCTCGCACATCTTAATGCTTTTAGATTGAAGATTTCTTGCAAGAGATTTTGAAAAGAATCATCAGACATCAAGTTCACAATTATGAAATCACACGCCATTTCCAGAGCGGAAAATGCCAGAACAAAAGCAGATTACTGGGTCCGCAGCTGACCTTGATAAAATTATGGATGAACAAAATAGTAAGGGCGAATTATCATTCATTTCAACACCTCATGCAGTTAAAAAACTTCAACATTTTAGAAACTCAACTGTACTCGACAATTCAGCAACTTTCAGTTATACTTTCGAGATTCTTGTTAAAAAACGTCCAACTTTATTTTGGCAAAAACTCCAGCTAGATCATGCAGAGAACTAACAGGGAAAACGCTCAAAGAAGAGCATTTTCTGGAAGTGTTATAGTCAGAGCTACCTTGTATAAATGTAGAGTTGGCAATCAGATTATTATACTCATTCATTTTCCAGCAAAAAGATCTTGGTTTTTCAACTGTCACCCAGAGTAGCAAGCCAGCCAAGCTCACCACAACTGGCGCGACGTCGAAGAAAGACTGGTACTACGTCCGCGTACAAATATTGGTGAATTTAAACCATGATGTTGCGGATATGCAAGGCTATTTTCAAAGTAGTTCTTGTGTCATTCCAAAGTGTCCCAATAAATCGAAATAAACCTTCCGGCATGGATAATAATATGAATGTTTTTCTCGTGAATTTCACAAAGTAGATGCTGTGCATCAAATAAATATCTCATAAATATGTAATATTTAGCCGTAAATTGGATAAAATTATAGATTAACTTGGGTTGTAGCTGGAAGTCATATAAACTTGATTGTTATAATTTGTATCACGTTAATACAATAATAAAGTGTTTCCAAAAAGTATGATGTATAATAATCACTGAAGAGTTGGTATATTGTATTGGCAAGGTTTTGGCGTAAAGAAACAGCGCATGTTATATACCATATGATCTGTTGAATTCATTTCTGTGTCGCTTAGAACATGTACGTTGGAACACACCCTAAAATAACCTGACGCTCTGAAGAATTCATTGCTGTTCAAAAATGGTTTAGATCTCCCAGGGAAAGTACATAATCTTAAAGACAATCGTAAACGTGGGTAGTTTTGTTGTACACACCTCATGCAATTGAATTGTCTGCCCACAAACAGACTACTTATTAATTGCCTAATAAAAAAGTACCAGGCAATTCAGATTGCCGCGGCTAATCTGTCGCGCATCCAGAAGACCAGAAAGCATTCAAAACAAAATCATGAGTTGTAAAAGCTTCGTATAACCCAAAATTTTGGGATGAGATTCTCGTATTGTGATGCATGCATGGTTGAACTAATGGAGAGACATAGAATAATAATGACTGTATCTAATCAAGTCTAGCAACACATAAATTGTTAATATCGCACCATTACCTTTGAGCAAATCCCGTATGATGAGTTTATAACTTCGGAGGATAATTTCTGATGATAACCATTGGAAGGAACCAAAGCAGAATCTAGTTGAAAAAATGAAATCTTTGTTTAGACTTTTGAGACACTTCATAGAACATCGCCCACGTAATATTTACATTAAACTTATGACGTTTTAGAACCGGGTTTTGCACAGGAGGGCTGGACAGGGGAAAACCAATATGCAAATACAGTTTTGGTCGTTTCCTTTCGCTTTCGCGGGAACCTGCAGAAAGCTAATGTCACTGCCTGAAAGTTTTCGTAAAAATATCATCCTTGCAAGGTTGCTAAAATAAGGCCACATACAACGCAGGACTACCGGTGTATATGTCCGCGTGGTGGCTTCATCCGGAAATCTTTAGTTGCAAAATGTTTCAGTATTGTTGCAAAATTGCTATTCTTATTTTCTATGATTATTTCGGATTCCCAGGGTGCGTATTTTATGATACTAAAAGAAGAATACCTGAAGAATACCTGGCATTGATAGAACAGCTTCATCTCCTGGAAAGATTTCACAATCCTTCGCATCGTTTTTGAAATCATCACTCAAATTCCCTTCAAACATGTAGAAAAAAATATCAAAAATCAACGAACAATTATACAGAATGACTTATTCTGCATGTCAATCATGGGTACGAACATCTGTATAGTTTATTATTGAATTAAAAATGAAAAGGTGGAAGTATAGCTGAAGAATTTCCAACAACTTATATTTGAAGATGTTTTACAAAACAAATACACTCGCGGTTGTTAGAAATTACCTTATTTCTTACGCTTTCCTTGTTTGCAAACAACAAACATATTAGTCTACTACAAAATGTTTCACATAAAAACTTCTGATTATTTTTAAAAGAAAAAATATATACTTTGAGCTAACAAAACTGATACACTAACTTAGAAATTATTTTTAAAGCAATTTCTAAGACATTCCTGACACAGTGTCGATAGGAACTAGTTGATAAGTTAAATAAGGAACAGTCCCATAGTAGGAATACTGTAACACGATACTTGTGGGACAACGTATTCCCAGAATTTTTTGAGAAGGACTAGAGAATGATCTGATCTGAAATACTGTAAGAATTAGGAATATTTTGATGATGGTATCCATCAACTTACAGGATTTGCTTCAAAAATGGAAACAAAAACACTGCAAACAAACAGACTTTATTTGGCACAGGGGAAACTTTTAAAACTTCAAGTTTGTTTGCTTTTGGTATATTTACAAGCAATTTACCATTGTTCAGTCTAATATAAAGCAAATATATTTCAAAATAGCCTATATTTAGGTGATCTATTATATATTCATATATATGTGAAAAACATCCGGTAAATATGCAGCGAAAGTACATGGCTATAAAAAGAGTCCCGTTTTGATAGAAATGCATCAGTTCATCATTTGGACCACAGCTGACAAGACTTCGAAGCATACAAGACACTCAGGAATAATAAAATGAATATCATGGGTATGTTTAAACGAGAACTTTATGCTATATAGAGAAATCATTTTTAAGGGTGTATATTATAAGAATCTTGGCTATAATTACTGCGCGTTTTCACTCCAAATATAAAGTCTGTCGAATTTCTGCGGATGTAACAATTAGAGACTGAGAGAGATAGAGAGCTTTCTAGAGAATGTGTATAAGAAAATATTATAAAGTTATATATTAGTTGCTTTATACTAATGTAAGTCAGTTTATAGTTTACTATAGTAAACGAGTAAAGTTGTTCTCTCAGTAGCAGCATATTATAAAAGAGTTAGATCTAAAGGATGGTGATAATATTTTATGCAGCACGACAAAGGCTAAACATAGATTGGCAAAGTTAGCCCCCAGTTACGCGATACCGTATTAGTTTTCGAACCGATCTTTGTGTACCAGCAACTGACGCCTATCTGATATGGAAAGTAATCCAGTATCGTGTATAACTGGGATCTCACAGTAGTTATGGTCTCACTTGATCTAATTCTTCTATACCTACCCAAGTACCTTGTAATCTTTCTCTTGCATTAATCTATACCGTTTTGAGTGGTTTCAAAACTCTGACTTTGAAAACTGAAAAATATTTATTTAATTTTTGAGTGGTCAATTAACTAGACGTATTAATAAAAAGGTTTTAGTTAATAATCTCCACTTAAGTTTGAGATTTTAAGGAGATATACAGATAAGAATAGTAGGCGGACGCTCCCAAATCGGTTTTCGCGTGCTTGGGAAGGTCCCCAACGAAGCTGAATATTAAAACATTAAACCATTAAACCATCGTCAGTCTTATTTTTTTGGATAATTTACTTCGCTATAGTTTCAAGTAAAAAATCAACTTTTTATTTTTGAAGAGGAAGACGG
This sequence comes from Dendronephthya gigantea, assembly GCF_004324835.1. Taxonomy (NCBI): domain Eukaryota; kingdom Metazoa; phylum Cnidaria; class Anthozoa; order Malacalcyonacea; family Nephtheidae; genus Dendronephthya; species Dendronephthya gigantea. Next base: position 141,626 of record NW_021163188.1, on the reverse strand, counting down.
TAAAAAGTTTGAAAAAAATCGACTTAAAAGTAGTTTAGAGTTTTGAGTTTCTCATGGGCTGAAACGTTTCTAGGATTCATGCACTCACGTGGATTGGGGGAAAACCAAGTTAACACGTATAGCTCTTTTGAATATATTAAATGAATAATGATATACAGGGAAATTCCCTAGAGCCAGGCCATGCCACTTTTCTTCTACGCGCGTGGAAACTGACCTCGATTCAACACTGGATATATATATATAGCTTAACTAATATGAAATCAATAAACTTGAGACCCCAAACATTATACTTATCAACTTTTGTTTTTAGATACACTAAAGCCGTTGAGCGTGGCTTGTTTGTTCATACTCATGAATGTTATGCTTCAAAAAACTATGGGAAGGCAACTAAACGATAGCTCCAAGTTGTACCATTATCAAAACCTCTTCAAAACAAGCATTTTTGCGCATAAACTTGCTTACGACACAGAGGAAGATATAGTAAGTTTGATAACCCCTTCTCTCCTGCATTGTCCAATTTGCCAAAGGATAAATTGATTAAGACAACTCACTGTACATATCTGATATATATGAAGTAAATTACATTAAAGCTTAATTTATTTTGCAGAGAAACAATCCAGTGTTTGGTTACAACGATCCCAGGATGAGAGCAGAACTCGTTTGTAACGTTACATACGGTTACAAACACAACAAGCATTTCACAGTAAGTTGCGTTTTTTTGTCCTTTCAATGAGAGTTGGTTAACTTGGCCTCTTAATTAAAGTCGTTATCAGTATTGTCTTATGTCATACTGTGTTCTTGGCAATGGTAAAATCGTATATTGACGTTTATTTTCAGGAAAAAGACGACTTAATCCAGAATAAAAAGACGCTAACAGCATTCACAAAGCCATTGGACAAAGTAATTGCAGATCTTAAAAACCAATCCAGCCCGTTTCCTCTGAGCGATATACAGTTAGTTGGTTACAAAGTTGTGGATATGATTTTGACGATAAAATATGTCGTAAGTATAATAATAACTTATTTCCTGTCCTCCATCTTCCAATACCCTACAGTAACACTGGATCAATAAGAGATGATGCTTACTGGACCTCTAGGAAGAACAGTTTAAAACTGATAGAACTATCCAGTATAAATATAGTTAGTTTAGTTTAGGTTTCCTCCTGTAGTAACACTGGATCAATAAGAGATGATCCTTAAGGCTAGTTTCCACTCAGGAAAAATCTCCTTTGGATCGGAACGAACAGGAAAATTTCCTTTGTCGGTGAGTTCTCAGGCGGCATTCATACAAAGGAAACTTTCCTGTCCTGTCCGATCCAAAGAAGAATTTTCCTGAGTGGAAAGTGGAAACTAGCCTTTACTGGGTCTCTAGAAAGAAAAGTTTAAAACTGATAAAACTATTTAGAAACTAACGAATTTATTAATGGTTTAAACACATTTCGCTAAACAACTGTTCTTACTTTCAACAGGAAAGTCACTTGCATTACGACGCATCAAACTCCAGCCAGACAAAGACGATTCTGCCATTTTACCAAACTGCCTTGAAAACCAGCCTAGGAAATAGAGTTGTTGGTTTACTGAAGTGTTTAAGAAACGAATTACTTTTTTCTGCTCACTTCTATCAAGTTAAGATGAAGGAACTAAAAAAAGCAATTTCAGCAAGCTCATAAATGAACATAAGTGAATTATACTATCATACGTAATTGCATGGTTTGTCATTGCATATTTGCAATGTTTAGAAAGTAAACTTTATAAGTTGACCATAATGATAAAAAAATTAAATAATTTCAAAAATTTTCATAAAATATATTGAAATGAACTTTGCATGAACTTGACAATTAGATATCCAAGGTAATAATATAGTACGTGTAAGAGAAAAGAAAAATATTTAATAAAATTTGTATTTAAAAAAAAAAAATTTGTGTCGAGTTTATTAGCGTATTATGAGTAACAACTCTATGGTAATATTTCATGTCCAGAATCCACGAATATAATCCTAAATTTTAATCCTAAACCTGAGCCTAATCTTTAACTTAAGGATTAGAATCATGGATTATATTTGTGAATTCTAGACATGAAATAATTGAAATTATCACCATATATCGATGAGTCTATGGCTTCACAACGTCGCCATGCATTACATTTGCATAAAACGTAAGGAAATTAGGGGGATTTAGAAACAGACGTTGACAATGTAAACATCATTGTCAGGGGAATTGAAAATATGCACATTTAATCCCCGCAGGTTAGAAAGTAGAATATATAAATGATCATTTCATCACAACGTCACGAAGTTTCTTTTACTTTCTATCGTCAGATAAATTACTGTATTTGAAACTCGGGGATTTTACTTTCAAAACAGGGAATAACGCCTGAAAATAGATTGAAAATTTCATAAAAAAAAGGGAGAGAAATGAATTATTGAAAGGCCACAAGAAGCTTGAGAGGAAGTTCGCATATGGGTCAGTTTTACAACGGAGAACTACATAATCTCCTCTCCTCAAGTTTGCACAGCCCGCTTTACAAAACTGCAAAAATGATATCAAATAAAGCAGTTCAACCTTTCTAACTAAAAAGTGAAACTAAACTCCCGATTTTCGCCTAATGAAATTGTATTATACATTCATAAGATTCAAAATTGTGAAACCGTTTGAAACCTTTTACCTAAAGCTGTATGTGTGTCCTTGCATGCCGTCTCCCTTTCATCGTCCTATAGCTTTAATCTTAGGGTGCTTTCATTTAAGCGACTGAGCTGGTCAAAACGGTCATATTTTGAATTGAAATAGAGGATATAGCGGTGAAAATGTATTTCTTGTGCCAGGCAGATGTAATAATAATAATATACTCGAATGCAGAGTTCGTGAAACACGCTTGAAACACTCCCATGCAGTAATCTGTCTGTACTGAATTTCAACAGGAACTGCCTGGCCATTTTAACCGTATAACGGAAAGGGCCCGGCCTTAAAGTTATTTTTATGATATCCCGCTTTGGGATATCCATGGGAATAAAGCTATTTCACTAACGTTAAAAAAGGAAAGTAACTGTACCTGTATCAAAGTCTACACACTTTATGTACAATTCTTCTTCAAGTATAAAAATCTTTTCTAAACCAACTTCTGTAAATTACTCTCGCCATGCAGTAACGTAGCCTGCTGGATGATTTACTCTTGCCATAGTCTTGATATTTGAGTTGCATGGTATTCAATTTCTAAAAGAAGAATAATTTTAATAAAATTTGCATAGCGGGACATCATCAGACCAATACGCCAATGATCATAATCTTTCCTGAAACACTTGTCTATATATGAAAAACCGGTTGGAAGGACGAGGAAGGACGAGGTGGATTTGAAACTCAAAATGTGCTTGAAACTAGGTCTATTTTTGTGGATAATTTTAGCTAGTTTCTCAAGTCTTACACCCGAATTAACGAAGGGAATTCCAATGTCATCCATGAAATCGACAAAAATATAATTTGACAGCTGGTCCCACATGAGGATGTCAAACAAAACGGTAATACCCAAAAGAATAAAATGACAGCAACAAAAGGGACATAAAAACTGGAAGATTCACACACAACGCATGCATTCACTTGAGTTGTTACTGCTGTTGGGAAAACATTAAACTCAAATCTTTCTTAATTGAAGAAGAATACTGTCTTAAAACTTCACACATGGACAAAAAAGGTAGGCTCAATTTGAAAATGTTGTTTAGTAGAAGTTTTTGTTGAGAAATTAACACCTCGAAAGGTATAATAGACAGTCCCGCCAGTTCAGTTATTCAGATATGGGACCATCACGTTACAATATTTCTTCAGTTAGTTTAGACAGAACGGACTAAACTCAGTTGCGTTCGAGCTAATGGATCTTTCTTATTTTGAAATAAATATAAAATACTGATGTTAGAGAAAAACTATACTATCTAAGACGACAGTAACTAATATAGAAATATTTTCTAGGAATTTCGATACTTACAACATCGGCTGTTATTTTGCTGTTGTTTCGTTGTATGCTGATGACTGAAGGTCGCACGTCTATGAGCTACCAGTTCCTGTTCCTACAAACCAAGACGGCACTGGATGTGACCGAGACGGCTTACGTAAGAAACTAGTCCACTTTATCCTAGAAATAAATGAGCAGTATTATTGTAAATACAAGTCAAACCATGCCTGGTATATATGTAATGTAGTGTTGAATAATTTTCGCCATAAACTAACAGTGGAATTAATTTTTTTAACACATCAAACAGCGTACAATAAAGGCAAACCAGACTGCAGTCGAAGCATTGAGAGGAGGTTTTGGTGTCTCTGAGTGTTGGAACTACACTTTGGATGTGAGTTTGTTATTTTAAATCAATAAGTTTAAGATTATTCTTACGGGATCTTTAGAGAGAACAGTTCTGAACTGATAGAACAATCCAGTTTAGTTTAGGTTTCCTCATGTTGTAACACTGGATCAAAAGAGATGATCCTCAAGAGATGGACCTCTAGGCTCTAGGAAGAACAGTTTAGAACTACCCAGAACCATCCAGTATAAATAAAATCGGTTTAGTTTAGAGAACAGCCTACAAAATTACCCACAAGTGGTAAAAGTCTACGACACCTTCTATTTGCAGGAGGATGAGAGATTGGCTGACAATTACGGCCGTTTAAACATCTTCAAACGTTATGCCAAAGATTTAAACATCACCATTGATGTTATTGTTTCGCTTGGAAATGTTCAACGCGCCATCAAACACAAGGTAAGATCAACTGTACGATCACCACGTTACTTATCAGTTTGTTTCGAATGCCTTTCGAATGCCTTTAGTTTATCGCTGGATATTCCAGACTACAAATGTACAATACCCCCACATATAAAAGATTCAACCAATATTGATAATTTTTTTTCATATCAACAGCGTAAAAGTCTTGGCTTACCTCGCATACAATCCACAACAACCCATGTATCCAACATGAATATCAGCAAGAAAAACATGGACGTAATGCAGGCAGCTCTTCTTTCAAACTTGGAGAAAAATCTCTTCTTGATGCTGAACGATTTTGATCTGCGTTCGCAAAAAAAAGCATGAAAACTTTGCATGTGTTATTATTTCATAGTTTCATCGTATCGATGTTCATAAAGTAAGCTTTGTAAGTTAAAAAAAAAAAGTTGTAAAACAGTATTCACTATTAATTATGTCATCATTGTATGATTGACAAGAACAAAAAAACAGTTATCTTTAACTATATTAGTTAGCTTGTAACCATACGTCATATTCATCGTAATTTATAGATTAAAAAGACTTTAAAAACATGTATTTGTGTCAGTTACTTTACCATTTGATCTGTCGATGTGCCTGATGTATAAACTGTCTGTACCAATGATATACTGTTTGTACCACTGATGTCCCTATCTGTACTAATGATATACTGTTAGTACCACTGAGCTATATAATAAGTTAGTACCACTGATGTACTTTTCTGTACCAATGATATACCATTAGTACTGCTGATGTACTTCTGAGTACCACCCATATCCTGTTAGTACTCCTGATGTACACATAAGTACTAGCTAGTCATATTTTGTTATTACTACTCATGTACCTGTAATTACCACACATATACATTTAGCATCATCGATGTACCTGTAACTAGGTGTAAAATACGGTTATTACCACTTATGTACATATAAATGCAAATGTAAAAATTAATCTCAAACATAATGTTATGTTATATTTATTTGACTTTATATTGGTATATACATGTACATTGTCTGGTCCTTATCAATGTCTTCCTAGACAAAAATGCACAAATTATTGATAAAAAACCTGCCAACTTGTATTCCAAAACTTCACAATGTTTATTCCCATCAAATGATTTTCTACAAGGCTGTTGACTTATTATACATCAAAAATTTATTCATTCTTGTGCAGATCAAAAGCTTGAGAGTTACAACATTGTAGATATTGATGTGACAAGAACATTGCTTAAACTGGTTCACAACGAGGCAAGATTTTCACAAAATACACACTCAGGGAAAATAATTAATATATTTCTAGATATTATATTTGCCTTTAAATATTCCCAACTATGACAAACCAATCTTTATTAATATATATTTACAATAATATAAATATTTTACCTAAATCCTATAAAACAAGCTTGGTTTCAGTAAGATGCCAGCTTGTGATCAAAATGTTTATTATTTTCATGCGTGGGTGATTCCCTGTCATGTGCGTGGCCACCCTAACCTGTTTCTGTTGTTGCATAGGGCATAAGTTTGAAAACAGGAGGAAACATATACAATCCTCATCATCACACACAGAGAATCAACCAGTGAGAATCTACATAGCCAGATATTACAATGCCTTAGCATCAAATGTGGTATAACAACTGCCTAAAATAGACAAAACACTTCTCGATATTTTGACCTGAGGGCCTTCGTCAGGAGAGTTAGTAAGAGTTAATTAATTAGTAGGTGTTTTGTCTATTTTAGACAATTGTTATACCACATTTGATGCTAAGTTGTTTGAAGATGCTGCCAAGCTGTTTCCTGGTTATATTGGAATGTATCTTTTAGAAACCAACTAATTATTTAAAAATCTACACTGGAGTGGGTGCAAGGGACACTATAGCTACAAGTACTGTGATATCATCGGGTTTCCCTCCTATCGCCTCGATACCCTCCTGCATCCTGGCTTGTTTGGCAAATGGGGAGAGATAATTGGGATCAAATGATAAAGTTCTTGCTAAGTTTGCTAAAGATTCTGCTACAGACTGAATGGAATTGGCAGTGTTGTCCTAGGTAGAAAAATACGTTTAGAGTGATATTGTTTGTATATAGAACACAAACTAGATGAAAAACCCAGTTTACCTTTAACTTTGAAACTTCGTCAATTATTTGTTTCTCTGTCAAATTATCGAAAAGCCCATCTGTTCCCAAAACAACAACATCATTTTCTTCTACTGCAAATGAAGTTTCCTCTGCAGAGTCTAGACTAAGATATGTCACAGAAATCTGTCAGATAATTGTCAAAACATAACATTTTTATAAAGATCAGGGAGTTTCAACTTACGTGTCTTGTATAACATCTCCTTCTTGAGCAGGTGGTGGTACGGCCAGTTGAAAAGGAGTGTTAAAATAATGCTGTTGCCCCAACGAGGAATGAACAATATTCTGCTTTCGTATAACAAGAAATCCAGAATCTCCAAGATTTGCAGAATGCAAAGTACTGCTCTTTTTATCCAGTACAACAATACATGCTGTTGAACTGCCTAGAATATATTAACCAACTATTAGGAAACGATCATTATTGATTCTAGTATGACCAAGCTATTATATAATCCAGTTTCCTGGATAAGGAAAAACTTACCAAACAAAGGTTCCTTATTTTCAGAAATGTCATGGTATGCTTCTGTCATGATCCTCACAGGGGAGGGATTGTCAAGCAAGCCCTGATCAATCAGACGTTTGCAGTTCTCCATAAGTGCACTAGAAAATACCGCAGGATCAATACCATAGTGCCTCCAGCCACCAACACCATCTGCTACACCTAGAAATATACGAAGCTATATCAGGGCCGATACCTTTGATTGTAATCATGCAAAGGTTTCTCAATAATGGTGTATTATGTCATCAAGATTATGTAATCAAAATAAATTGATGATATCGTTAGAACCCCTTGATACCTGTTTGCTATAAGAGGAAATAGAAACCTAATCATTAACTATACTGCTCAACCTTTCCACTCTGTGGGTGGGAATGCCTGATTATATAACTTTATATAAAATATTTATAACAATTTAGAAACAATTATGTAGAATTCTTTTACGGATAAACTACGGACACTATTATGCAATTACCTAGAACATTCCGCGCTCTGTCTTCTGCTACGAAAAAAGCATCTTCCCCAAAAGCGAAGCGTTTATTTGAAGGCGTTACGTCCTTGGAAAAGCCACAATAAGCAGTAACTAGCCGTGTATAACGTCTTGAATTTCCGCATGAGTGTCCTGCATTATCTTGTCGTAACAAGCGCGGTACAAAATACCTGATTTGAGACGCAAAAACTCGTCCGTATACCAAAGGTGATTGCAAAGCCATACCAGGATTACTGCATTTTTGTTTTGTATACTTGTTTTGTACAATTCACGGTTAAAAAGCATGTAGAAAAACCGGTAAATTAGATGAAAACTTCTGCCAAAAACACATTTCGTTCACGGGCAACTCTGGCAGCAGGACTGGGCTCGAATATCTGCATTGCGCAATCGTATTACGTAAGATTATTTCAGGAGGGGCAGTACGCGGGAAAAAATGGGGCGTGGCAGTGGGCGTGGCGGCACCATTGTCTTGAAATCAGACACCATCTGATCAAGGATACAATCTTAAGATACTAAACCTAAGATTTTTGTTTTCTTTATTGAAAGAACTACAAAAATACATATAAATTCTTTCATATATATAATAGAATTAGAAAGCCAACAAAACTATTCACTGAATTTATCCCTTTTGTTAAAAATCAACCATGAATATTCCCTTATGTAATAAATCTGATGTTCAAATATTGTCTGTCTCAAAAATGTATAAATCACAGACACAACATTGAATTGCATTGAATCAAATGCTCGTCACCTGTGCTTTTTAAATTGAACGTTTTTGTGCGGATAAAAATGATGCGAACCCACATTTGCATATCTTCAACATGGCTCATTAAAAACTGCCCAGTAAAATGGCTCTTAAATATATCAACAACTAGTAAATTTAATCACTTGCATTAATCAGTGATGGATTTAAATGACCTGAATCACCATTAGTACCATAGTCTTCTTGTTTTTCTTCTGCAAGCAGTTTCAATCTAGTTTCATTGTTTTTTGAACAAGCTAATCTTATGAACAATATAATTGCAATCAATACCATCAAACCACCAAGAATAATTAACCCAAGTTCAACCCACTTGATAATTTCTAAATTGTTCAGGACATTCTTCTTCACTTTCTGGGCATTTGAAGAGTCAATACGAACATGCTCGTCAATCCACATAATTGGTATTTGGGCAGATTTAACGTTTTCCAAGTCTTGTATTCCTGCCATTGGATCAACCTGAATATTAAACTGTATCCTCTTTGAGGCTTGTAAAAGAATGCCGGTGTTTGGTTCGAGACTAAGAAAAGTGTCATGTTTTTCTTCGTTGGGCGATAATCCGTGAATCATTTTTAGTAGTGACTTGTCACCATTGAGAAAGTGTGGGGAGGACACAACAATTGGTGCTTGAAAAGGCACGCAGGAACTGATACTCAATAAACCAGATGGTAAGCAGTTTGGAACACAAAAACCTTTGTTATCCGGGTTAATATTTCCACTTTGGAACAAATACTTTGGAGGATGGAAACGGTATCCATCAATGCCTTCAATTGTGACCTCATCAAGATATTCTACATTTAATGATCTGCATAGTTGGATAATGAAGATGAAAAGCATATCATCTTTTGAGATATCTGGCTTGTAAACTGAACCGTCTGTACCATTTAACATATTTGCATATGGAGAATTCCAAAAACCCAGGTGGCCAAAGTTATTGTTCCATTGCTCATAACAACCAACTTTGTCGACATCACTTTCACCAGTGTTAATTGTAGAGTATTTATCATAATTGGGATTAGGCTGCAATGCAAAAGTTCCCGACACGTTTGGTAACATTCCCTGAAGAAAGTGGAAACGCTTTACCAACCCATCGCGCAATTTATTGTAATCCTCAAACATTGCATCTTCATATCCCCAAATAGTTTCATTTACTGTTTTATTTTGAAATAGGTCTTCATGAATATATCTTAGAACACCTGACAAAATCTCATCAATAATCTTAACTTCACCTTTTGTAAAAAGCTCATCAATTACCCCTTTCACCTTCTGCAAAATTGTCACATACGGTATATTCACTGAAGTGAAGTAATCGTTAGGACCACAATCAGAGCATGATGTACTAGGGTCAAATTTATAGTTTGTAATTTGGTTGTAATTCACCTTATCATGTCCACGAGAAATATTGAATTTTTGTCGACTTTCGCGATACGAATAAGGACCTTTTTCAATCACAACCGGGGCATCACCTTTCATAACTTCTTCATGATTTGCTATATGAAAGGTGTAGATCTGAAGATATATTGGTATCGTAGGTTTTAGCCATTGATCATACACTTGGGATCCAGGAGTTATTTTGACGTTGTCTGCGATCTTTTTTTTTATAATTTGGTTGATATAGTCGTGCAAAGCAAACGGTAACACGATTAAAATAACACCAACAAGTAGAAGGATAGAATACCTTGTTTTAGGACCGCAACAACCACAGCATTTCATGTTAAAATGTTTTGGAGTGAAAAATTATCCTCACTCAAGCTCTGACACTTTCAGCTACAATATATATTACATAACAATAGACGCAATTCGTGAAAATCAACCCGTGACTGTCATGCGCGCGCGCGCTCCCCCGGGTTGCGCAAAATCCAGGGGGGGAGACTACTGACTCTTTTAGCAAACCTATCGCATGATAAAATTTGCGTTTTTGCGAACAAATTCACGTAAATCGGCGTAATGAAAAATTGACGTTACAAATTACAGTGTCCAAATAATGTAGAGAAGAGTAGGTTTTAAAACAACAACACACTTGTATATTTGCATGATTTTATTTATCCCTCAATTTATATATTCGCTTTTATTTTTCGTCCTTACATCAGTTACATGAAGACTTTTTTACAGTAATCAAGTCTGTCAAGTCAATACACGTCACATATACCATTGTGACATTTCAAAGTTAAACCATGACCATCACATCCTCCTTGGCAGTCTGCGTCGTTTGAACATGGATTACGCAACTTGTATTTCGTACATCTTTCCTGTAAAGAGAGAATTTATGATTGGCAATATATAAAATCATTAAAAATATAAATTTATTATTTAGTTCTACACTTTTTGTGTCAAGTTTTCTTTTGGGAAAGAACTACGTTCAACTATATCAGTATCAAAATTGAATATCCAAATAAATGCAGGAATTTTACTAACCAAATTTTTGTCGTCTGGAACCGAACCATCAAATAACCAGGCAATCCCATCTTCTACCTCAAAACCAGCCAGGATTATCAAAGCGACCAAAAGCACAGAAGAAACCTTCATATTTTTCGCCCAAGGCTCGGAGTTCCTTAATTTAATGGCAACTGACTGAGCACTGCTGACGATTCACCTTTGAAAACTCTCATATTTATAGAATCGCTACGGTACTCGTAATTAGAAATGTCAACTAATACCGTTGTTATTAAATTTCCTAAAGATAATGTTTTGCATTTCAATAGGAGAAGATTTGTCAATATATTTGTTTTATATATATAGAAAATTTGCCGAACATTTTATTAAACTGTGTGTGGGCTCCGAATTTGTTTACTTGTTCACTCGAAAACCAGGTTTTCATCACCGCAATTCTTTATCGTTGGTGGCCAGTAGCACCAATAAAATATTGAAGACATTCATCTTCATTGCACGAATGCAGCCGACAATAGATCCTTAAACCTACTACTAGGAATTACGATTATGAAAAAATCCGCAGTCAGTCAAAATTAAGTACAATCCAATCAGTGTTTAACAGTTTTGTCCTTTGAAGAAACCGATTAAAGGAGAAGTTCAGTAAAGTAATGAATCATACCCCAGAAGAAGCTTGTATACTTGAAGTAAGAATAAATGTGGAGACGAATTTATGGTTTTACAACTGCAATTGCCAACAAGCTTGAGTTATGTTTATTTTGTCCAATTATTCGTCTTTCCCTTGTGCAAAGGAATATTAAATTTCTGTCTGGTTCAGAGTAAGTGTTAATAACAGCAGACATAACAAATCGTGTGTTATTATGCTCTGATCCGGATAAAAAAAATTGCCATTGCCAATGGCACTTGAAGGTTGCTATGAAAGCTCCGCTTGAACAGAAACAAAAACACCTGAAATTCTGAATAGTTCTATTAACTCATAGATACTGATAACAATTCTTTTGTTACAGAACGAATTGAAGTAATTGTAAAGGCATTCAACGTTACTTTTTCGAATCACTATATTACATCTAATATCTATTTCCAACATACTTTCGTTATACAGGCAAATTTCATACTGCTGGGCAACCTCAATTGACGCTGGTGATATTGCAATGATATTAAAAAATAGAGGTAATCAAATAGTTAAAAAAGTTGTATTCAAAAAAGTAATTCAACTAATTATTAATTAAAAACTAAAGTAAAACTAAAATCATAACCAGCTGAAAGTTTAAAATAGTAAAATAAAAGGCAAATTACAAATAAGAAATCTTGAGAATGCAATATAACATTGGTTTAACCAACAAGGCAACAAGTAGGCTGAAACTATGATTTTTTATACCTTTTTTATATATCAAGGCAGAATGAAAAACAATTTAAAAGTAATCATCATGTGGGCGTACGGAATCTAGCCAAGTAAGGCAAAACATATTAGAGAATTGAGTGAAACACGATATGTCTTGTTATTTTAGCTAACTTTAAAAATAAGGCTTAATGAATCATGGAATGGAAAGTCAACAAGTGGGATCTTATTGTATGTCGCCAAGAATCCAGGCAACGCCTTTGTCAGGCTAGGCGATGGAAACTGCATAGCTTACTTACAATCTTTCTACACCGAATTAATAGAAATTTAAAATATACCTATATACACACTCAGGTCTACTATTATCATTCCTAGAAGGACTCGGACAGTACTTGAATTACGTCATGATTCCAACAACCATGTTTTTAAAATTATTTTACGACAGTGTTCTGGGAATCAAACCCAGAAGCCACAAACGCGTTTTTATCATTATCAACGAACACGTTTTGGTTTGGCCCCAGGCATGGACACTGTTTTTTAAAGCCAAACGAAAAGGAGGGAAACCGGAGTGCCCGGTGAAAAACCCTCCAAAGATAACCTGAATTTCAGGTTACCTGACCGGCGTTCTGAATTTGGTATTTTCATTAGAAATCGTCCGCAATCACAGTCCAGTTTTTATCTATAGTTCACCGTTTCATGCAGTTTCTACTCATCCGAATGGAGTCCCAGGAATTGCTATTCAATTCTTGAGTTTCGCGTCAATTCGATCCTGCTGGTGGTCTAACCTGCGAAGCGCGCTTATCGCCATGCTCTTAGAAATTCAAATGCGCTTTGTCCGACAATGGCAACAAAAATTATTTCCGAATTATTCAAATATGTTCATTTTTTGATAAGGAAATGCTTCGTATTCACGACTTGCATGCTTTTTCATTTCAAACCGATGTAGACAACAACACTCTTCCGCGACCCCTTCTTAAGACATACACCACATGCACTGTTTTTATCTTTTTTTATACGTTTTGGATTACGGTTGACCCAACATGCAACTTACTCAACATGCAACTCACTCAATATGGCAAATATCAAATGTTCCTCACCTTTCGCACCTTTGGTAAACAGTGTACCGAATTTCACTTGCTTCGTTGCTTCATTGCTCCATTCCAAACAGTTGCGTTCTTCTTTAACAACATCTCGACGTTGGGACGTGCAAGAAATTAAACAACATAGTAAGTGTGTCAAAATACGAAAGGTTTTCTTTAAAGGGTTGGCTTTTCAGGCAAGAGGGAGTATACAATACAATATTAACCTACAGTTCAACCACTATATCCCCAGATAACCCTGCATTATACAAGGCCCAAATTATCATGCAATGTAATATATCATGTAATATAAGAAGTATATTTTCCTTCTTATTCAAACTTCGTCAAGTTAGTCAAAATAATTTGATTGCGTTTCTTTCCTTCATGTTTGAGATTAACTGGATTATCAGATCTTAAACTACAATACGAAAAATAATAGAAATAATACAAGGGAAAGAATACAAACAAGGGAAGCAGAAGAGTGATTGTGTCAAACATCCAATAGTAATTTTTTCTTCATTTCAAACTTAAATAATTCGAATTTAAATGTTCAAAGACGAAAGTGTAATTTTTGTTGCCACTGACAGACGGTCCTTCGAACGGTCGCATTATAACAGGCTGAACAGAGAACTTATATAATCATATAAGTACTCGCGATTACCTTCGTATTAATCTAAAATTAGGCTAATACGAATTCGTTTTTTTTCGCTGCGTGCGCGTCGACCAAGCTAATTGCATGGTCTTACTTTATTTCAGCATTTTAAAGCCATCATGCATCTTTCGCAGTCGCTGTGGTGGTCTTGAAATCACTCCTGAAATACTTTTCAATCTAACCGTGCTAGTTTTTTTTGTATAACACCACCTTAAGTCGTTAAAATTCACACGCAAGTGACAAAACTAGGAATGTTTCATTGAGAAAGATCGAAAACGCCCTCATAAGAGCTGCGAGAAATTTTCTGTTATCATGCATTGTCGAAAAGGGTGAAATGTCACTTGATGTGTGAATATACTAGGTTAGACCACCATCAGGAATCAATTCATGCACAAATCATGCACTAACATTAATCATGCATTACTCTAATTAGTATACATATAGTATATACCTCAACCAGCTTCTGCTTGTACACCCGTCTCGTCGTCCATCATCTGATCCTGCGACGATAAGTTCATCATCTGATCCTGCGACGCTCCTTCAACATCTAATTCATCACTGATCCTGCGACGCTCCTTCAACATCTAATTCATCACTGATCCTGCGACGATCCGTCTGGTCCTGCGACGATCCTTCAACATCTGATCCTGCAACGATACTTTATTACAAAGATATGACATTAATTTTCAAGCCACAAATACCACTTAGGTAGCAATATCATACATACCATACCACACCATACCATACCATACCATACCATACCATACCATACCATACCATACCATACCATACCATACCATACCATACCATACCATACCATACCATCTGATCCTGCGACGATTGTTGAACATCTGATCCTGCGATGATCCTCCTGATCCTGCGACGATCCTTCATCATCTGACAACAAAAGTATGATATGAATAATCTCCAAGAGAGAAATGTCACTTATGTATAAAGCACTCAGGATAAATTATATCGAACCTCCAACACTCCAACGTCAGTCACTCGTAAGGCCTTCGCATTGCGCACGCGAATACAAAATGTCATGCACGTTTTTGTACAAAGAAAACAAGAACACTGGACTATCATCTCCTTCCAGAAATACATATTTCATATTTTTATGTTTTAGGCGCTCTCTGAGCGATATTTTTGTCCGGACTATATAGTCGTCAAGATGGAGAAAACACAAGTGATTGGGGCCCCAGAATCACTTGTATTCACTCCGCATGCGCTTGATACGACCAGACTTCATGCAAAAATCATGCACAGGCGGAAAACTTGAAAATGAAGGAGGTAAACAGAAGAGTGTTCAGTTTATATCTTAGTCAAAAAAGCCAAATTCCATGCAATTTTTACTCATGCATATTGTCGAAATCGAGTTTTGTATTTGCGTGCATAAATGTCCCAAGGCATGTCCAACATCTCTTTACGATTCTTTCGTTCTACAAAAACAAAACTTCGGTAAAACAAAAGGACAGGGAAGTCTAGCATAGTACAATCATATACCAATACAAATAATTATATAGGCATTGAGTTTTAATCCGTCTTTCCCTTTCAAAACGAGCATTCCCTTTGGGCAACCCTGTTCCAAAAACGAATAGGCCAGCTGGGAAAGTTAGTTTCAGTCATAAAGTTCGAAATCATTTCGATATATATCAAACTATTCTAGTTTCGTCCACCCTGACTGTCCGTAAACAAAGTACAAACGTGTTATTTCAAGTCACAAATGCAAAATACACATATATTAATAGAACAATACCTATTATTCGCTGCGAGCGAGCGTTTGTGTTTCGCCTTCCACATCTTTCAGCGCCGTAGCTCGTTCTGAAATGAAATAAAAACGGAAAATCAACTGAAGTGAGTTAACAGCTTACTTGCATTTGACATTTTAAATCGAAATATACAAGATATGGGAGTAAAAATCGGCGAAAATATACGCCTTCAGTTGCTAATGACTTCTGGCTATTCAAACCAACACAGCGATGAATTAATTAAGTTTTCAAAGCCAAATATCAAGCCAACAGATTCTTATAACCAAATATGAAGCCAACAAATTCTTTTAACCAACCTGACTATGTGTATGGAACTTCTTCGAGCGACTTCCTTCGAGATTAACGTACCAAGTCTGAGTATCTTCACGAATTCATCCACCTTTTATCACCTCAAAGAACATTCCAACGGATTAAGTACGTTGCTTCTCGTGTGCCGAACGAATAACAACAATAGATGACGATTCATCCTCCTTGATTAACTATTGTTTTAAATGCATGTTTCGCACAGCGATATGTTTTGCATATTTCTATTGCTCGTTGCAAGTGAAGTGATGAATAAAATGCTGGTCCGTAAAGCGATTCATGAATCTTTGTGTGAACGGTGTCTTTTCATACCCCAGAAAGAATGCCTGCTCAGTTTACTTTTTGCCTTCCGTTTCAGGTTGACAGCGATTATATTTTACATCACTTAGGCATGTTTCAGACGTTGGTTGAACTGTTTATGTGCTGAATCGAATGCAAATGACTTAAACAATACAAAGACATTAGCTCATTAACATTAGCTTGAACACATGAAAAGTTCGAGGTATGAAACGGGACTCATATCAATTGAATAACTTTATTTTTCCGGTAAATGAAAAACATGGTGTTATTTTTGTTTATAAAAATCTAGTTTACAACGTTATTATCTACACTCACATATTATTCACACCCAAAATATACAAATATTACTTTTTTCTAACGTTAATAAAGTTTTAACATTGCGACCCATTCGTCCCCTGGTCTAGTCGAGGTGCAACGAGGGCTATATCTCGTGTTGGAGGTTTTTGTCTCCGTATATCAATCCCCGGTAGAGACGAAGTGCCGGCATGCCTGGAATCTAGTTGAGGTAATGAAGAGCTTCGACCAGGTTCGTGTTCAGTTTGGATTGTCTCGTTCGACTCTTGGTGCATGTGATCTTGTGGTTCTTTCTTCGGAGACTTCCCACGATGTTTGTGGGGTTTACTGGTCGCTGATCTTCTAGTGAAGTCAGGAGCTGGAATGTTGCTAGTGGAAGGTGGTGTAATAGGAGCTGCAGTCTGCACCTGTCTTTGAACTATAGTTTGTGTCAGAAGACGTTTGATGTCACTAAGTTCCCTCTTCATGGCGGTCATTTCATAGTTTTGCCGCTCAATGATTTGCACCAAATTATCACGTAAACTACAAAGGAAAAAGATGAATTAAACGATTAAAACTCAACAACTTATTTTGGGAAGATTTCGTTACAAATCCAAACCTCCAGCTTGGGATAGCGAGAAAATCTGCGGTTTTTTAGTGAAAAAAAACTGGAAGCCTTCCTCGCCGGAAAACATCACACAAGCTTTACCTGTCAACAGACTCTTTATTTTTACTAGTTTCCCCTTTTCTTTCCTCTAAAGATGTTTTCACTAATTCTTCAACTTCCAAGACTTTATCATTGATTTGATGAGTAAGCTTTTCCAGTTCCCCAGATTGTGGCTCGACGGAGTCATCGTCATAATACATCTCCTGAAGTGAGAAAATCAAGATGTTTCTCAGACTCTTGGACGTAATCTACCTCAATACATTGCCATAGTTCGAACACATAGGGACTAATAAGAGATCTTTACTGAACCTCTAGAAAGAATAGTTTAGAACTGATAGAGCTATCCAGTATAAATAAAGTTAGTTTAGTTTAGGTTTCCTTCTGTAGTAACACTGGATCATTAAGAGATGATCCTTACTGGACCTCTAGGAAGAACAGTTTAGAACTGATAGAGCTATCCAGTATAAATAAAGTTAGTTTAGTTTAGGTTTCCTCCTGTAGTAACACTGGATAAATAAGAGATGATCCTTACTGGACCTCTAGGAAGAACAGTTTAGAACTGATAGAACTATCCAGTATAAATAAAGTTAGTTTAATACCCTACACAAGCTTATTCTCACCTCGGGAGCGCATTTTGTGTGTATATGCTTCATAAACAAATCTCTCCGTCTGCCAGCCATGTCAGTTTCGAGGGAAAGAATTGTGCTCGCTTTCTGCATGACCGCATTAGCATTCGCGTTATCGTAGACCCTCTGAAACGTGTCTGACATGAGAGCTATGAACAGATTCAGACACACAATGGCAGAAACCGCCAAATAGGTTCCGCATAAAATTTGCGCCATGGTTCGGTCTATGACCAACAAGGAATCCCAGGGATAGTTCCCGACGACTGTTATTTCCCACACGGAATACATGAGGTTATTAAATGTTCTCCAGCCTTCTGAATCCTGACCCGCTTTTCGCATCTTTTCTGCGTTCTCGTCTCCCCCAAAATTGATCCAGAACGCGCAGATGAAGGGAATGTAGAACATTATGTAGAGAAAGCCAAATATTAGAGTATCTTTGATCAGATGACCTATCATGACGATGAACGGACCCAAGGCTTCGAAGGCACGGAACACTTTCATCAAACGTAACCAAATTAATATCAAAGCAATTGACATGACCTAGCAAGAATTGAAATGTTAGAACAAGTTTAGGTTTCCTCCTGTAGTAACACTGGATCAATAAGAGATGATCTTTGCTGGACCACTAGGAAGAACAGTTTAGAACTGATAGAGCTATCCAGTATAAATAAAGTTAATTTAGTTTAGGTTTCCTCCTGTAGTAACACTTGATCAATAAGAGATGATCCTTACTGGACCTCTAGGAAGAACAGTTTAGAACTGATAGAGCTATCCAGTATAAATAAAGTTAGTTTAGTTAAGGTTTCCTCCTGTAGTAACACTTGATCAATAAGAGATGATCCTTACTGGACCTCTAGGAAGAACAGTTTAGAACTGATAGAGTTATCCAGTATAAATAAAGTTAATTTAGTTTAGGTTTCCTCCTGTAGTAACACTTGATCAATAAGAGATGATCCTTACTGGACCTCTAGGAAGAACAGTTTAGAACTGATAGAGCTATCCAGTATAAATAAAGTTAATTTAGTTTAGGTTTCCTCCTGTAGTAACACTGGATCAATAAGAGATGATCTTTGCTGGACCACTAGGAAGAACAGTTTAGAACTGATAGAGTTATCCAGTATAAATAAAGTTAATTTAGTTTAGGTTTCCTCCTGTAGTAACACTTGATCAATAAGAGATGATCTTTGCTGGACCACTAGGAAGAACAGTTTAGAACTGATAGAGTTATCCAGTATAAATAAAGTTAATTTAGTTTAGGTTTCCTCCTGTAGTAACACTTGATCAATAAGAGATGATCCTTACTGGACCTCTAGGAAGAACAGTTTAGAACTGATAGAGCTATCCAGTATAAATAAAGTTAGTTTAGTTAAGGTTTCTTCCTGTAATGTACAATAAATTTATGAAAGTTTAAAAATCACCATATTCTAAAATACGGAAGTCTTTACCTTCGGATGAAGCTCGTTGGCAGTATTATTGTCAATTGCCACAGACAAAACACGTGTCAAAATGACGCAAATTATTCCGAGATAGGTGACCCAATCAAAGTAGTTCCAATAACTCTGAAAATACGATATTCCTTGCGATGAAATGCTCTCAATCTCCATCTCAATATATTTGCATTCCTCCGGCCAGCGAGGGTGACAATACTTTAAGTCACGATTAAGTTCCCCGATTCTCCAAGTCTTCCATTTTTCATGTTGTCTTCTGGAATTACGTACCTATATTCACAATAGAATAAGATCTTGAAAACCGTAGGTGTCCCAGGGGGTGTGAGAGAGGTTGGTTGAGGGAGTTTGGTGGGGGAGGTTGGAGCAGCTCCCCCCTTCAATTTTGTCAAAATTCTTAAAAAAATTGGTTGGTTTTTTGTACCTCAGCAATTTCCTGGCAAATGAACAAGGCTGTTATACTGACAGCTAAGGACTCCAACACAATCCTCCACCAGTATTTGCTTGGAGGGTCATAATAACTATAAGTTGTCGCTGCGGTTCGAGGGAGAGTTATGCCAAGAACAGTCCAAAGCAGGCAATACAGAAGTTGCACAAACACTTGGATAATTGATCCTGTTTTGCCGAAACATTCCCATTTCACTTGAATAAGTCGTTTAAACACTGGATGCATTATGAGATCCATCTGTTTGAATCTGACTGCCTCTTCCAAAGGGGTTTTTGCTAAAATGTTTTCTTTTTCACCTGGTTTACCAGGTTCAAGTTGGTTGAGGTAATAGTACTGCTTGCGGTTGGCTCGATCCATGCTGTGAAACTGCTCCAAAGCTTCCTTAGCAACCGGTGGCATTTTTGCAACCATTAGCGACATTGCTGTTACCCCATTTTCATCACAGACACCAGCAGGAACGTCAAGGGATATAAGCAGTTTGGCTGTTTCTGAACGATCTATGAAAGTTGTGAGATGATATTACTCACAGCACTTTGATTGACCAGATAATAATAACTTAAATTAACAACTGGTTCAGACCAAACATCAACCAAGCGTCCAGACCAACAATTTACCCAGTCAACAGATGCAAGAAATTAGCTGAAATAAATGACTAACAGATTGCCACAGTAAAGTAAAAAGCAAATTCCGAACAAACAAGACATCTTGAGAATCAAAATATAATTCAAACAAGACACAGATTGAGACTGTAAATTTTCGACTTTATTACAAAGTCATCTTCAGACAGAATGAAGATGACTTTGTAATAAAGTCGAAAATTTACAGTCTCAATCTGTGTCTTGTTTGAATTATATTTTGATTCTCAAGATGTCTTGTTTGTTCGGAATTTGCTTTTTACTTTACTTTCTTAAATTGTCGGCTGGTCATGGTTTTTGATTGCCACAGATACACCACCTTGTTGGTTCTCAGAGTTTGCATGTTGTCTTAAAACATGGCTCCTATATGAAGTACCTACCTAGTTCAGCAGCCACGTGCAACGGAGTTCTTTGTTTATAATCTCTGCAATTTACATCAGCACCAAGATTAATCAGCTCTTGCAATGCACTATCAGCATCATTCTTTGCAGCATAATGTATCGGTGTTTGACATTCTCCATATGTGCAAGCACTCAGGGATGCTAGGTCAGGATAAGATGCAAGAAGTTTTTATAATAATCTATTCCATGATCAGATGAAATTGTAAACAATAATAACTCCAAGACAACCAGCTTTGTACTTAACCTGAGTACATGCAAGGAATTCAACCTAAAGATGCCAAATGACAAATGCTAACCACATGCCCTTTTTTTATTTATATCTTGCACACAAAGCTGGTGGTCTTGAAAACGTATGGAATTGAGTAGATATGATAAAAAGGCTTTATTGACAGACAATTAATTGAAAGGTCAGAGCCTTGTATCTCATATGCATGCATGAACTCAGTAATGCTAACAAGGTGTTTATGTGTTTCAGATGTCCTAAGTGAACTTTTATAAATTCTTATCATATCAGTTTGTCTACGTTATATTATACAATACAATACTAGGATGTCAATATCAGACGTCACAGCAGACAGATATGGCAAGTTAGTGTGATATCCAAATTAACATACCCTAACTTTGCTAGTTTAATAAAGCCTAGTTTAATAAAGCACTGTAGCAGATAAACCTTGGTCTAGACAAAGATTTGCCTGATAAAGATTTCTTATTTTCTTTTAAAAACAACACTCAGTGTAGATGTTTTAAACAAATATATACAAGTTTCTGTGGAAGTTTCCAAGCAGTACATACTACAGATGCTTATATAATTAGCCTAATTATGATTTATCTGAACATGCAAGAATACATCTGGGACTGTGCAAAATCTGGGTCCAAAAGGTCAAAATATTTCTTACTCTATAACAAGTTCTAAATGTTTTGTATTAAATTAAGAAATCATTAATTACTCCTCCTTGAACTTACCTCCATTGTCTACCAAGAACTTTATCATTTCCGCATAATCTACGGCTGCTGCAACGTGCATAGCCGTCCGCCCGTACTTGTCTGCTTTGTTGATGTCGGCACCCTTCTCCAACAGAAAAAGGGCAACATCACAATGCCACGCCCTACTAGCTTCATGAAAAATCGTCTGGCCATAACGGTCACATACATTCACATCCGCACCACTCTGCAGAAGTGAATCTACAAAGTCAAAATCGACTACAGTGGTTGGAGCTTCTGGATCAGCTTTGGCTAGTTTAGCAAAGTAAATAAGTAATGCTCTATTGCCTGCGGTTTGACCAGTCTGTCGACTTGTACCAGAAATCTCGGCATCATTGCCCACCTCCGAACTATTCACCCCTTCTTCAATGTCACTGTCGAGAAAAGGTAATGGTACTTTTAAGTTTTCATAAATTCTAACCCGCTTGTCAGAGCGTCGACGTTTCCCAGCATTAATACGGTTTTCTCGTTTCGTGCACACGTAATGCTTCCAGATTGACAACGCGTTATTCTGTCGGTGAAGAACATCCCATGCTGCGACCAGCGAGCTTCGGTCTGTGTTCACTGATGGTTTAACAAGTTTCGCTGGCTTAACTACAGTCAATTCAACGCTTTCTCTGTCGTTTTCATTATTATTTGGCTTTCTCCGTGTTGGATAGACCCTTCCTTCATTTTCGATGACTTTCTAACTCTTTTTAGCGTCAAAGATCAAAGATTGTTGGCAAAGCGACCGTAAACACAGTAATCAAATCATCTATAGTAGGCTCCGTTCAGGGCTTTGACCCTTTGCCCTAAAGTTTTCTTCTCCGAACAAGACAAGCTACTGTTTCTTGTCAAATGTCAATCGTATAAACAAAATATTTCAGAACTTTTCCTCACTTCGCGCCATAAATCATAAAATACAACACTTTCTTTTTCAACTTGTTACCTAGTGACACTATGACAGACAACTGGAAATGATAACTTCGCGAACCAACGCCCCCCCTTTGGACAATATAAACGTAGTAATTCTAAGGGGGGGACTTCCCCTTTCTCTAACTATCTTACCTCATAAACCACCACCGTCGTTTGCATAGAGGAATGAACAATGAACAGTAGCATAAAACACTGACCCGTATACTGGATGAATAACATAATATATTTCAAACTTTATATCTAATATATTTAGAGTTATCTACAGTTGTTTAGCAGTGCTGACACCTACGCTTGAACCAGATACATTCCAGTCAACTCTCCACTCATCTGGCCCTAAGTGAGTTCTTGACGTTACCCAACCATGCAGCTTTAAACTGTTCAAGAATGTTGGAAAGATTTTAAGTGTGAAGTTATGCGCATAGGCCACAACATCCCATGACGCAGTTGTTGCCATCTCTCTAACTGATAAAAAAAGTTCAATGACCAAAAGTTCAAAACTAGTGAAAAGAGCCAAAGATCCATGCAATAATAATGTATTCATTGTATGTAACAAGACAATATATATACCAAAAATGCAAAACTTACTAGAATAAATTTGTTGCCATAAGTTACACAAATTATTAAGTGCTATTGCACTCATTTCATCATGAGTAGCAATCTAAAAAAATATAATAGATAGAGAGAGAGTCTATAGAATGAACTACCGTTCACAAAAATTTCTTGAAGAGCATCCGACGTTACCTTCGTCATAAGCACTGGGCTTCTGATAACAAGATCCATGATTGCAATTTGAAAATAGCATTGTAGTAAGTTCTCTGAAGTAATATCTCTATGAAGAGCAACATTCAGATGACCTTGCAAATAAAACATAAATTGTTCAATTTTTTCTCTAAGAGAAACTGAATGAACTAAAGTATACCATGGTCATTGCAAATACCTGATTTAAAATTATTTGAGATATATAATTTCATAATGTATTGGGTTTCCTTTGAGTTTGGAAAAGCTGCATAAAAATCCCTCCCACTAAAAAAAATAAAAACACAAATTTAAACATCTCTCAATATATTCAGGCAATTTAGCAATAAACTATATAATGTTATTTCTACCTTGAGATGACATCGCTAAAAGGACATCCTAAGTTAACATCTAAACAGTTTTGACATTCTAAAATTTAAAAAAATGGTAGGTTAAACACTTAAACTTAATCTGTTATAAAGACATGATGTGGAAAGGCATTGATTCCTACATACTTGTCAATATAGGTTCTATTTCTGATATCTCTTGTGGACTAAGTATGTGACCATGAGTGATGAAGTTCTCAACCAACAGGTGCAAACGAGTTGAATTAATTGTTTCCATGATAACAGCTGAAACTGCTCGAAAATTGCAGTATAAATGTAGTGATGTGAAGACCGCAAACAGCAACCATATTATCCTAAGAGAAATAAATGAGGCTCAGGATAACTAAGTGATCGAGGGTCATGAATAACTACTGCAAATGTTGAAGAAATGAAATACCTACTGGTCGCGGCCTGTGACTAATGGAACAAGAACAAGGTTAACCAGAAATGCAAGTAAATTGACCATTGTCTCCTGTGATAAGACATATAAAAACATTATTCTCTGGTAGCATGAATCCTTTTCATTCAATTTAAATGTTGACAGTTGTGTAAAACACATGAACTTATAGGTTACAAAATGGTAGTTAAAAGCTGAATTAAACCTGACTCCCATCCTTAGCTGATACATCAGCCATGTTGTCTCTTCTGGCCTGATGCTGTGTCAATGCTGCTCTGGTTGCTCCACCACACACACCAACCAATGACTTGAAAAGCACAAAAGATACATCATTTTCACACTGCTCCAAACATCATAGATCTGGTGCTTCCAACAAGACAAAGAAACAGTATTCACATTGAGGTTAATCAAATAAGACCATTAGGTTTTCCTACCCTGCATAGACTTGATAGACATGCAAAGATGAGGAAATATTCTCGAAATCTTGGAGCCAAGAGCTCAATACAATATGTTAGATCATTGATAACATCAGCTGCTAATCTAGAAATTTAAACACTGTTATAATTGCAAAACTCTTGAATTGTACAATTAAACCAAACTGTATCATAATCACACCTCCATTTCTTTGCATGACAGTCAAGTTCAGTCCTGGAGAAGGAAACAAACTCTACTAAAAACCAAAGTCGATTTATATTTGACAAAGACATATAACAAAAACTAAGTCAGACCCTTTGAGCCATGTGAAAATTATTCTTCCAACCATTCCAGCTCCATCTAAAGATATAGAAAACATTGATATGGCAGGATGGGTTTGGATATTTTTAGAGGTTATCATTCTGTCTTCAAGAAATCAAATTTTAAGTGGTAGGTATATACCTTTTAAAAGCCAAGTAAAGGTTGCAGCAAGGATTGATGCTTTCTCGTCACCAACACCGTATGCTTTTAACATGGCTTGAGCTGCAAGAGCAGACACTATCGAAGAGCAGAATGCCTGGGAAGGTGCAAGTATATGTTACCTTAAGGTGGCTGCTTTGTGTAAGAACTGCAAAATAAAGTCAACTTTAACAAAGCCTTTATGTTAGCAAAAAAGTAGTACACTGCACCTGACATGTGTCCCACATTTGATATTCCAGATAGTCTCTGCTGACACTGTGTGGGTACCCTTGGGGCAAAAATGCATCCTAAAAAATGAACATGAAATAATAGTAATTTTTATACATGGTGGGCTCCAAATAAATGCATGAGTATGCATCAACTAGTCACTACTCTATTATAAAGTACTCTTACCAGTTCATAACGACAAGCTTTTGATGTAACAGGGGGGGAGCAAGTGTGGTACCAGTACACTCATAAGATGTTGTGATAATCGTGTATCCTACCTTTATAAACTTATTAATTGATGCGAGACCTGTGCTTTTGTACAAAGGCTCCTTCTTCACCTGTTGTGTTTCTAAACAAAGCAAATAATGAGATCTAAGTGACTCCTCGCCATAACTTTCTTCCGCAATTAATTCGGCCGCCATTATGAAAACGCAACACTGATCTTCGATTCGAACGTCTGGACTGTGGTTCAGGAAGGAATTTTTGCATCTCAAATGATGTCAACCTTTCCTGTTTTCTATTGATAAAAGTACTTACATGTCGTTTTCAACATTTTCAAATCTTTTTTCAATTTAATTTTATTTTCTTATCACAATGGTAAAGAAAATAAATTTACAATTCTTGTATACATCCAGATAGCCTTTATAGCCGAGATCAGAGAATATTCCCAGTCGCCCAGGAGACTGACCGCGTACAGAAAGTTTAAAAAAGAGCGGGAAAAGTAACTTCAAGTATTTTTAAAGTTGGAAAAGTGAAAAAAAATTGAACAAAAATGCACTAGAAGAAGCTAAATTGAAGTAAAAGCATAATAAAGACTACAACGAATTATTAAAGTTATCCGCAAAGATGTTTTCAAACGTTTCAGGTGGGAAAATTTTGCCGCAAAACGATATCAAAATTAGCCTTTTTTATTATCCGAATACTGATGAGTTTAAAGGGACGATATTAGTATAAACATATTTAAAAAGTCCTTATGTAATTCTTATTTTTTTAATCAAACAGGAAGACAGGGAGTGTCAATTTTTAACCGAAGAAGACGTCCACGACAGGCCGTTTACGCGTCGCCGCAAAAACACAGCCCTCCAAAACCCTCACAAATCGATATTCCGGACGAAAAGCTCGCTGAAATAGCCCAAGACTTTGAAAACAGTC
This sequence comes from Dendronephthya gigantea, assembly GCF_004324835.1. Lineage (NCBI taxonomy): Eukaryota > Metazoa > Cnidaria > Anthozoa > Malacalcyonacea > Nephtheidae > Dendronephthya > Dendronephthya gigantea. Next base: position 115,016 of record NW_021163188.1, on the reverse strand, counting down.
CCAAACTCTATAATAAGTTCTCTTCGAGCAGCGAATCATCTGCTTTTCACCAAAGACAAAGTACAAGGCCTCAGCCAAATAGACAGTTCTCAGTCGTCCCAATGAAACACCCAAATAACCAACATTATGGCAACCACAATGTCCTTACGAAGAAACCGAAAATTGAGCAAGATTATTGCTTTGCAGAAAGCAACGAAACGTTTTTTGCCCAAGAGCAAGACAAGAGAACAGCAGGAACCACTTCATTCACGGCCAATTCTTTCTCAAGCAACAAGCCTCAAAATTCCACAAGGAAGAATTTTTCATTTACAGAGAGGTATGTCGTTTTTTTCCATTGCTGCTTAATCTGCTGTTTTATCCCTGAACTATTAAATTCATTTTTGAACCTTTTAGAAACATGATGCATAAGCCTCAGCAATCAGTATTCAGGGCAACGAAATGTGAATACTCCGAAGCAGTTCCAGCTATGAGTGTGGACAATAGTTTCAGCTAACGTTTACTTCACCGACGTAATGGCACAGATCAGCTAAAGGATAAAAACAAGGGTTTTTTTGTGACACAGTGGTGAAAAAGAATAAGAAATCAGAAATGGAGCCCAGCGTAAGGTTTAAGAATACAAGTTTCACTATTCTAGTGTCAAGTTTTTTAGCATTACTTTTTCCTTTTTAGAATGATACCATATCGATGGTGAGACAGGCTTTTCACTCCAAACAGTTGATAAGTCCATGAAATTTCTTACAACCAATAAAGGGAGCAAGAAAATGAGTGAATTCAGAGACCAATTCCTCTTGTTTTTGAGGTATTTGGTAAGTACAAGATATAGAATAAACTACTCTTTACCACCAAACAGATTCAAGTTTAGAAAGATTATTATCTCTGATTCTTGTTCTTCAAGCAACATTGGATTCCGTACCAACATCGAACAAACGGCAGCGAAACTCTTCAATATCAAAGACCCAACAGGATCTCAAGGTATTTTAATACAATATTTCATGCAGACTTAACAATTATGAGTTTGACAAGCATTTAACAATGATTACATGTCTATTTTACAGGTGTATTTACTGGGAAATGGTAAGAACTGAATAATGCAGGTTGATGCAAAATAAGGACAAGGTTGACATGTAATGGATAACTATTTCTTTATAGGATCAAAAGCTACCAAGAATGGCAAGAGGGCAAATGTACAGGTATATGTATACTGGAAGATATCTCTTTCCATGATAAACTAAGTAAATGCATATGAATCATACCGGCATAGATCATTTTATTTATATACTTCATTTGCTACAGGTTGGTTGGTGCATTGGAAAGAAAGACCGGTCATTTTCAGTGCTTCACAATCCGCCCAGCACAAGCAAGCGAACAACATCTTGTGACACAACAAGTTAAGATATGTGATGATGCCATGACTAAACTGGTCTCAATGATTTCTGAATCCTAATTTGTTCACCGTAATATTGGCAATTGTACTAAATGACTTTAACAATACATATCCTAAAACGTTTATTTGGAAGTTATAATGATTATGAATGAAAGATTTTCACAAACAAAATTGGAAAATTAAATATTTGAGTGAATTGGAATAAATTATTCAAAACTGTATTGTAAACAAATAAGAAACATTAATCTGACTATTCCAGTCTTTATAACACAGATTCATACGAACCAAACTGCATAGTTTTACAATATTTGAAAACAATACTACTTACATAACATACAGGAAATACTGCTTAGCATAGTCATACAATTTCATTCTTCTCCATCTCATTGTAAAGGTTATTTAAGATGGATACCAGAACTTGAAGTTTCTTTTCTTTTAATATTGGGGGATACTGACAGCCATATCAACTGTTTTAACACATGAAATGTTTCTCATGAGTATTACAACTGCTGTGAACGATCTCTTGGAATATGATCAACCCCTCTTGCTTTTAGTTCTCTTATAATATGCATTGGTAGTTTTCCTGTTACAGATACAGCATAGCATCCTGGTACCATGTTATCTAAAGAACAACAGGAAAGAATAATAATAACCACCTGTTATACCATTAGTTTTAATAGCTTGACGTGAAGTCCAAAAAATTCTGATCTATACTACCTATTCGCTGCCATCTTGCAACCCAGCTGTCATCACCGCTTATCAATGATATTATTCTACAAAAAAGTAAAATTCATTCATATCAACAAATAATCAAAGAAAGACTAGAAAGTAAAGTACTTATTTGAGTTAATTCTTACCCATCAAAATTAGAACTTGTACAGTTGCTTATGTTATCTTTATTGCCCTTCAAACGTAGAAATTTCTCGCAGTTGTCGCAGCCATCATATTCAAACTGGTCCGACGTCTTGGAGAAAAACGAAGGATCAAATATGGCATTGAAACATGAAATGATGAATGATTTTATATACACGTATTATTAATACAATCGCAGGCATAGCAAATTTAAACGATAAGAGTAAAGAAAAGCTTGAATCTCCCAGAACACTAGGAGAGACGGGAGAGATTAACAATAAAGAAAAAAAACCTAACCTTGATCAGAGAACACAACAAACATGCTCTTAAACCACGAAGTTCTCTTGGCACTGTTTCCATCGCCATTTTGAATATTAATTATTGAAAACTCGCAGGGAAAGCCCTACCTCCTCCGCAGGCCCTTTTCGGGCAAATATGGCGGGCGGTGATAGCCAGGAGATTTATCCAGACTTTTGATCGACAGTTCTTGGGACTAAAGGCACTAACGAGAATGCAGAGTTGACTGTCTGAATGTCTTTTTTGCTGTTTTACTGCTGTAAGGTTGATGAAAACGCTGATCTAATAAAATAAATGTTTGATGTTTATGAATAATATCTGGTATTGTTTCATTCAGAGACTCATGCCATGCAGAGACTGGGGAGAGTATTCAGGGGTAATAAAGGTGGTTTTTAGTCGATATAAATTTTTTTTCGAACCATATCCGTTCCACATATGTTTAATAACAATATTTTTTTGTATGTAAAAGAAAAATCTGGAAAGGACGCCAAAAAAAAAAAATTTGGAAAGAACGTAAAAGCAACCAAAAGAAATCATCCAGCCTATGCCACAATCTAACCTGGTTGTACAACCGGCTGCAATATACCAACATAGTTACAACTACGAAAGGTGCAAGGCGGTTGCTATAGGAAGAACTCCCCCCCATAACTCACATCTTAACGGCCGTCTAAGGGGGAGATGCACTACGGCCCCCAGACCATGATGTATGTGCACCTAACCGTTACGTCTCAGTGAGAAACAGAGTATGCATCGCCACAAGCCTAGCGTCATAGACGAATCAGCTACAGTGGCTAGCCCTGAGAGCGAAGATAAATTTAACGTATTTAAGCTTTTCCTGGTTTTGGGAGGCATTCCCTAACAAGTAACACGCTTGGAAATGTCAAGATTTAAACGTCTAAATGTTTTTTAAGTGTTTTTAGGGAGAAATTTTAGTGCTTTGATATTCTTTTAGAAATTTTAGTGTTTTGAAACAATCCTTGTTGGTTTTTAACGTCAAAATAGTCATCATTCTCAAAAGGAAACTCAATATAAATGACTGAACAGCTTAGTTACTAAAAGGTTTTGTTAATTTTTTTTAGTATAGCCGCTTGATTCGCCGGTACAATTTGGGTCTAAATTGTATGTATTTATTTTACTTTCTCTTTATTGATTCTGTTCTACTTTCGGGGAATATTAAAGTTAGATCTTTCTTCTTTGTTTCTTTTACTAACTATCCATGGCACCGAGTCACGCGAGATGTAGGTAGTACGAGTAGTACGAAATTGTGGTGCCCTGATATTTTGAACCATTTCGACCATGGTCGAGTATACCATTTTCCGGTACATTCGATTTCGACCACCAGGTCGGATGGCTGTGGTGCCAGGAATTTTGCCCTTTTGAACTCACCGCGGTCATGAAATATTGACCAATCACTTTGCAGGAAAATACTATAATTTGTATATCAGGTGATATCGTCCGGTTATCACACTGTTGGGAATGCGAATATGTGAATATACATTTATATACTCGGCATTTGAAATATTAAGATCAAAACTTTGGATAATGGAGGAAATCATCGTTTCCCAAGGCTGGCTATATGTTAGTGTGATTTCAGCTCTATCTTTTCAAGCAGTCAACAAGTCAGTTGCGTTAGTTTTGCCGGCGCCTCGAAAATTTCAGGATCAGTGGAAGAAGGTTTGGCTGTGGGAGAATATTTGTACATCGTTTGTTCATTCCTTCTTAAGTGCTCTCCTGACTGTTTACAGGTATGCTTCTTGCTGTTATTCATCTACTATAAGCAACACTTTTAAGCGTTGAAAGCTGCTTTCGATTTTGTCTATTTTGCGTGGATTCATAACGCAAGATCGATGGAAGTGAAAGGACAATTAATAATATTTTTACGTAAGAGCAATGTTTAGACACTAGAGACGATTGACCCGTGATCAATTTCATTTTTTTTATTCGCTGTATGCTACAGAAATACGGCTAACTTGGAGAGTTCTTTCTTAACAGTGAATATTTATTCAATTTCTTCTGTCATTTAGCATATATAAAACGCCATCGATGTTAAAAGACATGATAGACTCATGGAATATTTTAGCTTATTATACACTTGCATTGTCAATTGGTATGTAATATTCGGATGTAATATTTAGAATATCATCACATATATAGTAAACAAACTTTGCACCTTTAAGCCATTCTATGAAAGTTTTATACGTCGTAATTTAACAGGTTTAAGTCTAACGCACCAATAAGCTCATTTAGATGAAATTTTATACTCGCTCTGCCGAAACTAGACATATGTAGTTTAGATCATGAGGCAACATGAAACTAGAAATTTAATTCTATCTGCATGTCCACGTGTTAATTATTAAATTTCATTTAATTTATCTCGGGATTTCATTTTTTCACGAGAATTCTTGACTTCTTATAGGATATTTTATATACGATTTCATCAATTTAATCATCAACGATAGAGAAAAAGGTCTTTGTATTATGATCCATCATGTTCTAGTAAGTAGAAAGTTTACTTTTTTGAAGGTACTTTAGTTTAATTGAGCGAAGGGATTGTCATATGAATATTTGATGAAATGTGTTATGGCGTATTAATCCTTGGATTTTATTATTCATGTTGCATAAGAATATTGTTATTTTTACCAGAGAAAACCAAACCATTGTTTACAAATGAATTTTATTTATTTGTAAGTTTTATGATATTGTGTAAAAGTGGGAAACCTCAAAAGTATTTGTAGTAAGTCTTAATAGTAATTTTATTTCCAATTCTAGGTAATTTTTATTTTCTACATCACTGTCTCAAACAAGAAGTATATACCATTTGCATTGTGTGCCTTACTCATGGAAATCAACAGCGTTTTTTTGCACACACGTCGACTCATGCACATGTCAGACATCAATCCAAAAGGATTGGCTTTTAGGATGAACTGTATTTTACTAACAACCACGTTTGTAATATTCCGTCTCATCCTCTGCGCCTGGATGATTCATTTCTTCGTCATGAATGGACATACTGTCAGCCAGTTACATTTGGGTTTTGGAATTTTTGGGCTGTGTATAGTCATACCGCAGAATTTGCTACTTTTAAACCAAGTATGGCTAAGTGATGCCAAGCGCAATACACAGCTGAGTCAGGCTGAGAAAGAGAAATTAGCTGTAAGAGACAATAATGCGAACAATTTAAATGGCTTGGAAAAGCTTAAGCATTTCCTTCAGATGACAATTGCTCGCAGTGCTGAGTAAAGCGGTTATATAATGTCCTTTCACGTAAATGTTGGGTTCAGAATAAAAGTGGAAATACTTCTTTTAATTTCATATATATGTGATATATTTTACTGACAATTACTGTGTGTACATATGTTAACATTTAATATACAAATTCCTCCAATCATAATATGCATAAAATATAATTTTGAAAAAAATTATCCCTAATTGTGTTTAATTTTTTATGCTCTCTTTCCTTAAAAGTTAGAGACTGCATGGGTTCACTGCTTGTGGATGATAAAACATAATAAGTTTTGTTAAATTTTGTTTGAATTTTTATGTAACATATGATGATGTCATCATGATAAGAACTTATATTTTTATCAGTTTAACATGAAGTTTCCTCATGTTTTACATGAAGTTTCCCTGAGGCCTGAGGCTATAAAGTTGCTTGTGATTTAAATAGGCGGAGAAAGTGTATAAATGAAAGCATAGAAGATTATTTCGTTTGGCCAAAATTAAATTGGCCCGTGTAGAACCAATCGGATTTTAGCCCCAGTAATTAGAACATCTTCATTATTTTTGGGGAGTTTTTATCAGTTATTTCAGGAGATTTTCGTACTACATTAATTATCTTTAAAGTTTCAAGGGGAGATAAATACTGCGTGTTATTTAAGAACACATTTTAAATGGTGCTAGTTAAATATTGGTAGATGCAAACGCGATCAGGTAATAATTATGATATGTCAGTTATATTTAAAATATTATCAAAAACCTTGTTAACCAATCAGGAGAGACCTTGTTGGAGCTGCTACACTAAAGCCTTGGGCAAACTAGGAAACATTGTTTCGGAAACATTGTTTCCCGCCAATGTTTCTCAATGTTTCCCAGGGTGGGCAAACACTGGGAAACATCAGTGAGAAACAATATATAGCGCTCAGAGGAAATCAGTCCTATGAAGCAATTATTTTTTTAAAACCAAAACTAATTTGCATTACCAACATCCCATAAACAGTTTCTTGCTTCGTACAAACTTATCAGTTTCTCTGTTTCAGTATCTTTCCACACTCGTTCGCTTTTACCCCTTTTATTATTGCTTTGTTCGTCTACAACAACTGCTATTGTGCTTTCAGCCATTTTTTGTGTTGTTTCACTTGTTTGTTATGCGCAAAGAGTAAATATATATCTACTCTTTGTTATGCGCATGCTCTAATTGGTAAAAAGTGCGGAAACATATGGGCAAACATGGAAACAATGTTTCCGCAACCAAAATCACACTTGGGAAACATATAATGTTTCTGAATTTGATAGGAAACATTTTTGCTTCCTCGGAAGCAAATTTTGCTTCCGCAACAATGTTTCCCAGGGTGGGCAAACAGGGAAACATATGAGGAAACATTGCGAAACATAAATGTTTCCGCAACAATGTTTCCTAGTTTGCCCAGGGCTTAACACTACCCTCTGTAAAAACATAATTATAATATGAATATATCTTCATTAATATTTTGCAACATTTCGCCGAACATTTCGATACGATAATTTAATTGTTACAAACTGAGTTTATGTTCTAAAATTATACGCAAATATTTTCATAATGTCTACGAAAGAAAGTCATGAACGTGTAAAGGCTATTAACGCTCAAACGACTGAAGAAGAATTGATCCAGATTTATTCATCATGGAGCGAAACGTATGACCAGGTAACTGCTTAGAAATGGTTAGGGGGGAAGGAAGCAGTTGTCCCCCAATCATTTTAGAAGCCATACTTTGAAAACGTTGACATTAGGGTGGGTAAGTTGCTGAATAAATAGGCAAAACGTTGTTGTTGGCGGCCCTTTAATTTAGTTCATAATATTTGGCTTATTCACCTATCACTTATTTATATAATCTATCAACCCTGGTTGTGACACCGGGGTACAAGATTGTGGGGTGAACTGGAAATCTGTTTTGTACTTCCTAACGTAATTGGCAATTTCCAAATATGGTTGGAACTCGAGCGTGTAAAGTTTGTTGAAACCAACTGTAATGAGATATATGAACTGTTTTAGGAAGTAAAGAGTGATTTGGGCTATGTTGCACCAAGGCTTGCTGCAGAGAAACTCTCTGAGAATCTTAAAAAGAAAGGACATTCAAACAATGTCAATATCATTGATGTTGGCTGTGGCACTGGCTTAGTTTGTGAGGAATTGCACAAACTTGGATACAAGAATATTGATGGAGTTGACTTCAGTCCAGAGTTGTTGAAACTTGCCGAAGGTAAGGGCGTTTATAGGATGTTGAAGCGTGGTTTCATGGCTTCTGATGGGTGCAAGAATCTTGGCATAGAGGCAAACCAATATGATGCTGCCATTTGCATTGGTGTCTTTACGGTTGGTCATGTGAAAGGCAAAGGGTTTGATGATCTTGTTCATGTGGTCAAACCTGGTGGTCTGGCGTGTTTCACCATCAGAAAATGCATAGCTGATGATCCCGAATATGGATATGATGAAAAAATGGATGAGCTTATCAAGTTGAAAAAATGGAGTCTGGTTTCAAAGTGTCAAATTGTGTACCATGAGGTTAACAACTACAAATGTTGGTTGTACATTTATGAAATTCTATGAAATATCATAAAAGTAAAACTTTCTCCTTTTGCAGCACATTTAATATACCCACTGCTAAATGCTTTGTTAGAATTAACTTACATCATGTTTGAACTAATAGTAGTTTAGCAGGCCATGGGCCGGTAAATTTATGTCAGCTGTTGGAAGTTTTTAAAAAACTATTTTTTAAGACCCTGCTATGGTATATCATATGATACACTTTGATTAAAAGTATCTATTTCTCTTTTTTGTTGTGGTTGTTCAAAAATGGTTGCATCTCCTTGTAGATGTTTTGGAGTTCCTCCAACCTCAGCATTGTGTTCTAAAAAATAAACAGAAACCCCATTAATGCCTCATATTTACATCTTTAGTCTGTCGGGTAACTATATAGACATGCACCTGCTCTGTGGACTGGAGTATTACCCACAGAATTTGTTCACAGACCTCTGGTAAAACTTACTTTGAATAGAGTTACCATTTTGGTTGAACCGTCTTTAGTTTCGTGACCATTTTTCATTTCTTCCTTATACTCAGTGTCTACTGTGAGTGCCAGGTAAAAAATAACTCTTTGCTAAAGAGAAGAATGGCAAAAGATTGTAATTTTCTATGATTGAGTGAACAGTCCTATAGATCATATAGCATACCATTGTCACTGCTTCATTGATAATGAGGTCTTTAATTGCACTGAAATTGAAGAATGTTTTGTTTTCCTTTCCAAAACGACCTCTTGAGCTCAGCTGGATGCCAAAACCCTCAATGACTTCAACTGATTCTATACATTCAAGGTTAGTGAGTATTATCCATAAACAGAGTAACTAGTCAGCCTAGAGAGCAGTTTAAAACTGTTCATATAAACTATCAACACACCTTCAACAATTTCAGTCATCACACAAACAATAGCAGATGCCACAACACAGGATACCACCAAAATTGCCGTTCCAACTCTTGGGACTTCTTCAAAATATGTCTATTGAAAAAGAAAAATTTCCTGTTTATTAAAAATGAGCTTAAGCACAGTAAACAAACTGATCATCCATTGAGATTTGAGACAACTATCTTTTCTTTGCTAAATTGTCAAAAAGGATGATCAGTCTGGACTATAAATCTGGGCAGTGAAGCATTTCATTAATCATAACAATTATTCATTATCGCTTGTTGGGCAAGATCAACTTGGATGGATTTCTCTCATTTGTGATCAGTGATTAGTGCATTTGTCATCTGATAACTGCATATTGAAAGATCTAATATCCAGTAACTGCTTTCCTCCAATCAGATCTCAGAATACACCTTCATTGTAATATATTAAATACTTAGGAATCCGAATATTGAAGTCAAGACGAAATAAAGTTCGTAAACGAAACTGTACTACTTCCCCAAATACCTTCTCAAACAGTGAAGAAAGAAGGAGATTTATGGTTATTACTCAGGATCACGGCAGGTTTAATCTCTGATAGATTGACCCGGGTGCTTCCTGCAAACAAAAACATTGCGTAATAATATATAAACACCAACCTGTAATAACAAAACGACGCTTGCTAATAGAGCTACAACTCCACACATTGGCCATAAATAATGAAAATAGTTGACATTTGTGCGAGAAAGCACAAATTGACGAAACATAGAGCCTAGATATACATATTTTACGTTTACTTGCCGCCCATAAGAGTCTGTGGTTGTTTTTAATTGGTTTGTTTTCATAATTCACGTACACTGCTGCTACCGTGCTGTACTCAAGTTTAACCACAAGAAACGGATGTCCCCTCCTGATATACATATAAGAAGTAACTTCTCCCAGGGGGGGTAAAAAATTTCAGGTGCATGCGAGTTGCAATGTAGTTTTGAGCTGTATATAAACTGGAGCCCGTGGTGTAATTACTGACAATGCAAATATATGCAAAGTCCTTGATCTTACACTGAAACAATCGTTTTCACTAACATTTCTCCTAAATTAACGTTGCTTTTTCTATTTCGATTTTAAAGTATACTTCAGGGTATGTGATTTTCTAATATTTGCCACTATTTTAGTTTAAAGTACGCGGGGTGGCCTCCCCCTTTCTTCCCCCTGGGGGTAAGACAAACAAGGCTATTTCCGGTTCTCAATGTAATGGGAGAATTTCATTTCTGGTCAAAATTTGGCAGGAAAGTTAAAAGTTCATGTCAAGACACACACTTGATGCATATTAATATTGGTGTTATAGCGACGGATTTCAACACTTTTATGGCAAAACATGAGTAAATTTCTAGCAGGAAGGCCGGCGACGCTACAAGAAAGCCAAAAGTTCGAGAGAGATTTGGTAGGACTAGTTTTGTGTTCACAGAATTTGAAATCGTACATTTTACGCGATCTTGTTACTTGTTTAAAAGCTTTGATCTTGCTTTGTAATTACTTATTGTCTTTCTAAGGAGGGATCTTAATGGCCACAAATCTTTAAATTTGATAGTTTAGGAAGAATTGTATTGGCTTTTATGCGCTTATTACCCCGAAATCCAGCTAATTTGTAATGAAATCTTTTAAAAATATATATAATTCTTTTTTAATATGATATTAAACTATTCAAATTTCATCACTTATATCGTTATATATACAAACACATGTTTAAAAAAGGTTCACTCGTTTTAAGTTTAATTTTTCCCCGATTCTCTCATTCATTCGTGTTCTCATATAAAGCAATAACAAAAACCACAACCTTATGCCAAGTTTTAAAGGTAGAATATAAATATCATGCCATAAAGTTCAAGTTTATAAATGATTATACAGAAATATAAGCGTGTATTAATTATATATATAGGTCATTGACATGCATAAATAGCTATAGTTGTTACAAGGGCATATTTTATTACTTTTCTTGAATGAATCAGTTTGATTTTGAGAAGAAGGTCTTTAATTATTTACACATGAATAAACTTAAACCTGATTATAACTGAATTTTTGAGGTTTTCGTTTGTATAAATATGTTTCACTGAAGTATACAACATTGATGTATTCACCCCCTTGACAAATTTGGGCAAAGAAAATCTTGGCTGGGAATTTCAAAATATATACAAAATTTTGTTTGTACTAGTCTTTGTAGTCCTGGAGTCAGTGAACCAATAAACTATTTGGAAATCATTAGGAATGTGTATATCAATCAGACTTCAGGACTCTGACTGGGGCTGTCTAGGGTGTATTCTGACCAGCTTGTCTTGTAGATATGGAACATAAGATTTAGGAATCAATCGGATTTATTTTATTTTCAACAGGCAGAGCGTCTTGTTAAGGCAGTTAACACTACGGAAAATGCAGTGAAAGAAAAGCATATGAGAAATATCCTTTTGTACATAAAACATCCTGCATTAGACCTTTGCGTACTATAATATACTCTAGTATCCCACAATATACCTTTCCATTGCACCTGGCTATATAACTTTATTATCCAACCATATCATGATATATATTTATGCTCCTTGACAACACTCAAGCACTATAATCGGCACTTGGCAAGAAAATGGCTCCAAAACATTTTGGATGTGTCTTCGTAGGATGCACATCTCAGCAAATGCAATCATGTGTTGGAAAGCCATGACAGTTGTTTATAAATTGCTCAGAGAGGGCCATCCAAAGGTAGGGATTGATATGAATGAATTCCTGTTTTTTTAGAATATGTGAGAGCACAGTCCAGCTTCCATTTCCCTCTGTGTAAATTTTAGGTTTTAAAAGAGTCTGCAGCTCACAAAGTGACATTTGCAGATTTATCTAATTATTGGGTATGTACTATATATTTTAAAGTATTTCTCACTTGCTGGGACAGATATTGTGAATCAGTCAGTTAAGACATCATGTGAAGACGTATAATTTGTTGTTTAATTGATTAAATCCAGATTATTTTGCTTACAAAGTAAATTTCTTTTCAGAAACACTCACCAGATGGGAGTTACGGCAAGCTCTCCTACTTGTATATAATAATAATTATGAAAAAATTAGATTTCCATGCCAAGGTAATTAAATAAATTACTTGAATTCAGAATCATTGTATACCTTTATAGACGAGCAAATTTATTTATATCACTTCAATTTAGCATGAATATATTCCTGGAAATATCCAACCGAGCAGTGCAGATACAATAAAACATCCAACCAGAGATCGTAATTATTTGTAAGTGAACTTTTAAAGTGATAGATACAGTACTACTAAGTTAGATATGTTTATGATTGACTTTATTTACACTTAATCCTATTTCACTGAACTAGGATCATTGCAGAGAAAGCTGTGATATTAATACCTAACTGAAATAAGTTTTTTTCATTATGTTCTAGTTTTGAATTAGCCATAGATATTTTTGATCAATTGGACAGCTGTTTAGATCTATTTGATGCAGGTTTGAGCTGAATTTTGAGCTGATTTTAATCCTTTTTGTTGTGATCCTTATTGTGTAATCAAATTGCTTCTTAAATTTCATTCCAGTGTCCAAAAGTCTCAACCCATATAAGTCAAATTCCCAAATTCAAGCTGTGCAATGCAGAATCTGTCCCTTTCCTATGTTGATACAGGTTTGTGTTATTGTGCATCCTGAATGTGGCGGGCTAGCTAGCTTGCCAGTGTATATTGCAAGATAGTACTGTCATCAGCAATGTCATGAGAAAGACTTGACTCTATGAACTTTATTCATTGACTGTTTAATTTTTCATTTCTTTGTAGGAATGCAGTGCATTTTACAATTTATCTGTTGAAATCATGTATAAACTACACAGAAGTAAGTTCGTTTTTATTCTAGAACCTTGAATTATCAAAGACTTGGCTAAATTGTCTTCAAAGAGGCTGCAAAATCTGGCAGAATGCAGGCTACTTTTTCCCTAATCTAACATATTCATGATTAATAAATTTATTTCAGAGCTCACACATGATATGTTGAGTGGACATCGCAACAGGTTCTACCCAATGTTTCGACGACTTCAGAAGTTTTTCTTTGATGCAGGAGCTCTGAGTTATGTCACAGCGTTGATTAGTGTACCCAAGTTACCTAACGTAAGCAGCATAGTGTATATCTTCTGAGAAGAACGTCGGAGGATATGTCATTTATTAAAAATCTTGAAACAATCTTTGCAGGAAGCGCCAACGTTTGTTGGTGCAGAACCAAAACCAGTTGAAGCTCCAAAACCTGTTAAACAAGTCGAAGACGAACTGCCTCCGCCACGACCAGTAAGTTTTGTGATTTTATTTCTTGTAACCTCCCCACGAACTTCCCCCTCCTACGAACCCTTTTCTACTAACCCCCCTATAACACCCCAGCCATCCCTGGTCCCAAGATAAGAGGATGTATGGTACCACTGGTATCGGGATCTTATGCAGCCAACTCTAGTGGGGATTACCAATACAACCACAGCTGATGACAAGCACTGCTGTCCCTCCCCCAGCTATGAAGATGAGAACAAAATAATGACATGAACTTCTTCATATCACTCCAGGAAAAACCAGCTGAACTCCTTGCATTAAACAGCGCTCCACAAGAAGATGAAAGGTAACTGGAGTGGCTTGTGGGTGACTAATGGACATAGGGGGTTAATGAGTATCATGTCGTATTTTCTAGGGATAAGTTGATTGAACAGTTAAGGGCTAAAATTAAACATGAGGAAATTCTTTTTTATGAAAAACGGAAGGTGAGTTTCTTGTTTCCATGTTTATTACGTACTTGAGAAGTTGGCAGAGGTTTTGAACGGTTTGTGTTTCGTTTTTTAGTCAAAGGAAATGGAGGATGCCTTACGAATACGAATATCAGAGGTACAGAACATCTTTCTTAATACAGACGTGCCAACATTTTAATACAGATGTAACTTTCTAACACAGAAGTTTGGCCCTCTTGTATTTACACTTTCCTTATTGAAATAATCTTCTTCCATCTTTCCACTCCAGCTGGGCGCGGAACTCGTTGAACTGCGAGAAGCTTCAGAACAAATGTCAAAAGAAAACAACGACTTGCAATCCAGACTTCAGGAGGAAATGAAACGTACGTATGCTGTATAGAACCAAAGATGATCATTGAAACTCTTTGAATGGACATCAAAATGACCTTGTGAATGTCAATAAAAGAAACCTTGAACGATATCTCATTTCACCCTCTTCTAGTGGCGGAGCAGGGCAAACCTGCTGAAGAGAAATTTAATAAAATAAAACAGATGTACACAAAACTAAGAACGGAGCATGTTCAGCTCTTGAGGACGGTGAGGCGCTTAAGGTCTTCCTTAGCTCATGAAGACTTTTATCCCATCCTCAGTATGGAAATGAATCTAATGTTGGTATCATTTTCAGAATGCTGATGTAAAGAAAGCTTTGACAACTACTGAGAAAGAGAAAAAGGTTTGTTTTTATTTCTCAGCGCTTCAAGTCTGAACCTCGTTGATAAAACATGGTGTCTAAACTTTGAGCATATCTGGTCTTCACTAAAATATTGGTTTTTAGGAGGTGGAAGCAACGTTGGCGACTGCTCAAGAGGAGGTTGATGACACGGTCAGTACAGGAAGGAAATCAAACAATTTGAAACGTCGCTGTTATTTAAACACTTCCCAACAAAGCGGTTTGGGCTTTTCTCAAACATTATGTAATTTTTTTAAAAATCGTTTAGTCGGAGAAGCTTCTTGAAGCTTATCAAACAGCTGAAGCAACGAAAGAAGCCTTGAAGGTGAGCTTGAAAGTTGTTTTTCTCTTACAAATGTATCGTACTGCACGATTTAGGAGATCACTTATGTACAACAACTCTCTTTTTGAAACAGGCGGCTGAGGAGACTATTGAAGAGCTGAAGAGGGAATACGGGGAAAAGGTAATAGCTTCTTGGTATCGCAACGTTTGCATCCAGATTTACTTAATAAGAGGTCAGGGTTGTGTCTGCATTGAAGAAAATTCTTGTGTCTGTGTGCTGTTCTTGAAAAGGTTTTAAATTTCTCGACTGACTGTTGTTTTAATGTGACTTATTTCTCAGCAAGAAGAAATGGATGGATTACTTGCTAAGGCGACCATAGCTCATGAAGAGACGGAAGAGAAACGAAAGGTGGGTGAAGAAAGCCTGGTGAATGAACCTAGGGGCACCATGGGGGGGGGGGGGGTAGATCTTGCCCTGTGCCCCACAATTTCTCCCCGCCTCCTCAAAATGCGAATCAGAATCCCCTGTCATCCACCACTGGAATATTTTGGTCATGTCATAATTTTTTCTAGTTTGCTGAGGAGAAATGTTCTGGTGTTGAAAAAACCCTGAACGAAAAGGTTTGTGATATCAAAGACATCTGTTTCAAACATTTCACAGGGACAATATATTTGTGCAGTTTTAGACGATATAAAACGATATATGGGACGTTGGTGGACTCGATTCCCAGTGTTCGTTACATCCATGAGGGTCCCCAAAAGTCCTTCGAATACTGTTCTTTTTGAATCCAGGTTTGCGAGTTAGAAACACAACTTTCCGATATGAGAAAATTGAGGGAGGAAGAAGAAATGTCAAGAAAAAATGCAGAGGAGATGATTGAACAATTAAAACAAGAGTCAAAAAATAAGGTATGAAGTTTATGAACTCTTCTCCTACACTCGGTAAATACGAGGAAATATCGCGACACTTTGAAAAAAACAGTGTGAGTCCATTAACCCCTCACCACGTGACGATCTTTCGACTGTGCCCTGGTTTAACTCATAAACATCCTCCCTGCACGCGTGTTAATCGTACGTATATTACTGACACATGGTAATTACACACTTTGTCTCTTCTGTATACTCATTAGCAAGAGGAACTGAATGGATTGTTGGCTGGAAAAACTCAAGCGTATGAAACGGATACAAAACTCAAGGTAAGTTTTGGTCATTTTTTGATATTTCAACTAGTAACAATAACAAAAGGCCGCTCATACTCTAAAGTATGGGAACTGGACTCTGTTTCTTCATCTTTCATCTTTATTTCAGACCACTGAGCAGAGATGCGCTGAACTGGAAGAATCGTTAAAGCAAACAGTATGTTTCTTGTATATGTCGATATCAACCGCAGTCCCGCTTTTTTCAAACGTTGTCTATCTTATCCCTCATGTGTCCGTTGTTGTACATTATAGACGGGTAACTTGGAAAGCACGGTGAATGAAATCGCGAGACTGAAAGTGGAAGCAGAAACGAGGCGATGCGAGGCCGAAAATAAAATGGAAAATATGACTAAAGAATCAAATGAAAAGGTATCCTGAGGTGTAAAAAAGGGGTGAGGTGAGGTGAGGTGAGGTGAGGTGAGGTGAGGTGAGGTGAGGTGAGGTGAGGTGAGGTGAGGTGAGGTGAGGTGAGGTGAGGTGAGGTGAGGTGAGGTGAGGTGAGGTGAGGTGAGGTAAGCAAAACATTAGTCGGGTTCTTTTGGCGTCTAATATTAAGCTTCATTTTATATTCGCAGCTAGAAAATGAAAAGATTCAAAGGGAGAACGCTGACCTCCTGAATAAACAGCGTTTACTGGGTGAGTACGAGGGAAGAAGGAACCTTAAAAAAGTATTCTTTCTTATTTGACACAAGAATCAAGAATCGACTGTTGTGTTGTTTATGTCCTTTAGTTCTCGCGGTCCAAGAGTCGGAAAAGATCGTTCAAAGCTCCTTAGACGAGTTTGAAAATCCCAAGAATTGTGGAACAACTTGTACTGCAGGTGGGCTTCTGCATGACGCGACTAGAGTGGAACCTCGCCACGCTAAATAATGCTTTTAAACAACGTATTTTTTATATAGAGTATTTGGTTGAACGTATGTCGGATTTGTTGCCAACGCTGGACAGAACTGTTCAGGGATATCGTTCCTATCTTAGCGACAAAAAAGGTCAATAATGATGTAGAATATGAAGCTGTCTTCAACCTCTGTTCTCTGCTGACTTTGTTTTGTTTTCTAGATGTTGATGATTTCGTTACCTCGATCGGTCCGTATTCCCATCTTCTTAGCGAGTGTATTCTGTTAGGAAAGGCCACGTCACATATGGCCCCACGCGAGGACGCTGAAGGTAGGGATTGTGGTGGTATATGTTGGATAATACAAGGAAAATGGTGGTAAAAACAAGCATGATGATGTTGGATAGTGAGGGATAATTATCATTTTAATCTAGCTTTGGTGAAACACTGTCAGAACGGTGGTAAAACAACACTAGAATTACTGCAAAGTATGAAGGACACTGATATTACAGGTTAGACATTAATTACGCATGCTCTCTCTCCTTCTGGACAATTCCAGAGCTTGTCCGTCTGTGGGAAAATACTTTCGTTCATTTTCACGCCTGATCTTGCCTTAGATTCAAGTAAACTGGACGGTCAAGTCGAGGCAGTGAGAGAGTCAATCCGGAATATACTGAACATTGGCAATGTAAGTTTGAAGATAATTCAAGAACAGTCAATAATACCATGTGCATAATTAACTCCCTTTTTCAATGGTCCATATCACCAGGCTCTCGTGCCAAAAGAGGATGAAAGTTTAGACAGTATTGAAAACGCCGTTGAGGATGAAATAACGTCAACAGCTGAGGTACATTGTTATGGATACCTTTCACTAGCACAATCTGGTTCTAAAGACGTATTTTGGTTGAACGCCAACCATTTAAGTTCTCTCCCAATTATTCAACTGACGAATTCTTTCTTCTTCACAGCTCGTAGCAGAGGCTGTCACTAGAATCGAGGTGGGTAAAATAAGCTTTACGAGAAATGATTTCAAGGTGATATTCTTGACTTCATCTTCTTATTTCAGGAAATGTTGAAGAACGCGCGTCAAGCAGATACGGGTGTCAAGCTGGAAGTCAATGAAAGGTTTCTTTCCGTTTAATATCCTCTTTTCATTTATGATAAAAGAAATTAAGCTCTCCTGTAGATAAATACACGTTAAACTTTACTTTTTAGAATTTTGGATTCATGTAACGCATTAATGAAGGTATGGTTTAACATTTATAAACTTTTCTTCACAAATCACGAGAAACATCCTGACTCACCATAATCAACTTTAGGCCATTCGAGTTCTCATTTTGAAGTCGAAAGATTTACAAGGCGAGATCGTCGAGGAAGGCATGGTAAGGAATCCATCCAACACTCCATATATTTTCCCCAATAATTCATATTTGCTCACTGGGTTATTCGTGCGCGTAAAGCTATTTATTGTGCTTATTTCCAGGGTTCAGCTTCGGCTAAAGAATTTTACAAGCGACATCACAGATGGACGGAAGGTCTCATATCAGCTGCCAAAGCGGTTGGTTGGGGAGCCAAAGTTCTTGTGTAAGTTTACGTTTGTAGTACCTCCTCATAGTGGATCAATAAGAAATGATCCTTACTAGACCTCAGCGGCAAAATATCTGGTACTAAATCTTTATTTGTTTTAACTTCAGTGATGCTGCAGATAAAGTCGTGAAAGAAGGGGGCAAATTTGAAGAGCTCGTCGTCGCTTCTAATGAAATCGCGGCAAGTACTGCACAATTGGTGAGTTTAACCTCTTTCCCAGGAACTTTCAACTCCCTGCTCAATCTGAGGCTCTCCATTGCCGTGATTTTAGGTGGCTGCTTCAAAGGTCAAAGCTTTGCCAAGAAGTTCCAAGTTGTCTGCTTTGACTACAGCATCAAAGTCAGGTAAGACTGTACTCTATAATGTGATCTTTGCTGGTTGAAATAAGTTCATCCATAGACTGGGCAAAAAGATCACAATCCGACACTTTAGCTTCAAGTGAGAAAGCATGTTAGGATAGTACTCTTAGCTTGGTCTTTCAACTCTTGAACTCGGTGGTTATGATTGGCAATTATTATTTTATCTATCGTGATGATAAAAATACGACTGTTTCTGCAGTTGCCGAGGCGACAGGAAATGTCGTGGCGTCAGCAAAAACTGGTTCGGAAATGATTGAAGATAGCAGTAAGTAGCAAACAACTGCTTTCGCAACGCACTCTATGCTCTATATCTCTGTCTTAAAAACACATTTCCTCTATCTTTTTTTCAGAAACCGTCCCGGATTATTCTAAACTTTCACTTACACAAGCCAAGAGACTTGAGATGGACTCGCAGGTAATATTGTTAGTGCTTTGACTGGAAACAGTAAATACTGTACTTTTCTCTCAGACTAGCAGTATTGTATTTATAAAGTAGCACCTAATGAAACATTGCAAGTAATCGTATTTTTTAGTTTTATGTCTAAACTTCGAGCGGGATGAAAGATGATGATTTAAAAGTTATTCATTTTTTCGTTGGGATATTCCTAGGTTCGTGTTTTGGAATTAGAAAGTCAATTGGAAAAAGAAAGAAAGAGACTTGGCGAGCTAAGACGCACTCATTATCAACTGGCTGGAGCTAGCGAGGGCTGGGAAGAGGTGGGTGTTAGGAGATGGTGGATGTTAAGGGGAGGGTGAGGGTCGAAAGAGGGTGAGTGTTGGAAGGCGGTGGGAGTTTGTGGTGGTGCAGCTTAGGGTGGTAAAGGTCGGGTGAGGTGGGGGTTGGAAGCAGTTGAGGGTAGGGGAGCATTGTGTTAATTCCTTTTCTGTCATTGCCTTCTTATTTTAGGAAGCAACAAAGTAAAGAAACACAAGCTCTGTTACAGTCGTTTGGACAAACTAAAAGGCAATGCAACAGCTATACCCGCTCAACACATTCACATACTTTAGAGCGATTCAAACACAGGAACATATTTCTGAATCTCCCTTCATTCATGTGCATGTCCTGTGTTCCTTTTTAAAAATTAGAAATTTTTGGTGTTTTTCTTGGCTTATATGCTTACTGTAAGTCTTGTCTTCTCATTTAATTGACCTAGTTATGTAATATACACACATATATATATTTACACGCCTGTAAGTAGTTTTATCTTCCGTATTAAAATTTTAACTTTTTCCACATCCTTTTTCTTGTGGAGCAATAATCTGCGCGCAGACGTAATGTGATTATTACATGTACTTTATTGTGCTTTTAACTCACGTTACTAGGATTGCACTATGCTTTCTTTCCAGGTTATTGGGTAAATTTGATCGAGCAACCAGATTCATCAAGGACAAATGACAATGTCAATGTTTCAAGAACAATCAAAGGTACAGTTGTGTAACAATCGATTGTCATGCAAATTCTCCTAAATTATTGCGGCTAAAACAACAGATATTTGTAGCCACCGACGTATGTGGTTCTTTAATATGACATTGGCATTTAAATATGGCTAGACGATTTTCAGAGGAAAATTTAGGCTCTAGTGGGCTAGATTTAAAGCAATCAAGCAGCAGGGTCAGTACTTTGAACCCGAGTGGAACGAGGGGGAAGCCAACAACGCGATTTTCACGTTACGATACTAGTTCTGAAACGAAAGTTGGAAAGAAAAAACCAATGACAGCAAACAGAAATTCTGCTTCAACAACAGCACGAAAACAACCTGTAACTGGTGTTAATCAAACTGCAAATAACAAGCAAAAAACTACAAGTTCTAGCAATGCATTAGTGCCACGAAAGGCCGCGATACTTGCGCCAAAGGGCTACACTGCTAGGCCTATTGTGCCTGCTTCGAAAGCTGAACTTTTGCCGGTTGCAAGAGCGATGAATCGCGAGGATTTCGCTCCAAGGTTGAAGAAATTATTCGACCCAGAAAGGGAGGCGGCGCTGGAAGCAATCGAAACAGGAGTTTATATCGGTTGGCGCTGTCCTGAGTTTAAACACGACTGCATACGAGTTGGAAAAGCTTCGAAATGTTTTTGTGGCCATCTTTTATCGGAGCATAGCCATTACCATGGCAACAGCGTGAAAGTCCCGTGCCGCGTGGGTTCGTGTGCGTGTAAAGCGTTCGCGTTTGTTCCCGCGCGGCCAGAAGAGGTGGGAGAATGGTGGCTACCAAGACGACCGGGTTTTGATCCAAGTACCTGGAGGGCGAAGTGCAAATGCAAGCATACCCACGAGGAACACAGCCCGATTAATTCAAGGTGTCAGATAAAAACCTGCCCTTGTGCTGGCTTTAATTCGGCGTTCTTGTGCTGTGCATGTGACAAGCATTGGGAACAGCACGTGACTGTTTTTGAAAGCGCATCTCACCGTGACGCGGAAGGTATTCCGTATGGACAACATTATCTGCCTTTCCACGAGATGCCTGAGTTGAGAAATGTAGTGTTGACAGGGAGAGAGGATAATAGTTCGATGTACGAGGAATTAGCCTCGGGGCCTTATGCTATCCCGGAGAATAGACCTTCTAAATTAGCACTACAACTACGGGGTAACTCCTCTAAAAAATATCCGTAATAAAAATGGAAAGATTTCCTGATCAAAGTTTTTCCAAGATGAAAAACTAGTTGATTCCTTAGCGCTATTTATTTTCAATCAACTTGATATCACATCTTGATTGTTCTAAACTATAAGTTAATCACTGTATATATTAAACTGATTTCTGTACATAAATAACTAAAAACTCAACGAAAAACGAAACGATCAACCTTAAAGTTAATCTAAGGTTGATTAGCAGTTAATATCATTCTGTGTTTGGGCTAGTTGTTGATGGTGACAGTTTCCCAGAACTCTCTGCAGCAGAACCCTTTGGAAAACGAAGAAAACATTTGTCAGTTGTTTCATCTGCAATGCGACCAAGGATTTCTCTTTCAAAAATCAGCATGCACTGTTAATAATAAATGAATAAAGTTATGTTAATCTACCGTAGGTGGTGTCGTAATGGTGCTTTGTTCAAGATTTTGTACCATTTGACGAGACTCTGCCAGTAATCGATGTAGTTTGCTTGTTGGTGAATTTTCCTTCTTAAAAATGGAAGTTGGATGTTGGTTATCATTAAGACCTTTCTACAACTTGATCAACAACTTATCACTGTCATTCAATTCACTGTAGTTAGAAGATAACATGGTTACATTACAACTCGTCGACGATTTTGTCACTTACGTCTTGTGGTTGGCCAGTGACATCTCCATTTTGAGTGTTTGTCATAAGGTTTGGATCAGCGAAACTTGTCATTGGAAAGATTTGTACGCCGGGAAATGACGGTAAGGGAAAGTATTGCTCACTCTCTGAAGTCAGTTCGGGAGATCCTGATGTAAAGAATAAAGAACACTAGCTTGAAATAGCGCTTCAGTTTTTGGGAGGGCTTACAATCTTTGCTTTTTATGACATTCTACCAGTGTTGTGCACGAACTAACCTATTTTACGATGGACTTGTTCATTGGAGTGGCCATCAGAATTCGCTGTGGATGAATGCGATTTTGTTTCGGGGAAATACGACAATGGACCATCGAGGTCGTACTCAAGATCTTTTAATGAAAGGTTGGTGAAATCTCGTGCTGTCTCTTTGAGTGGAGATGTTTGTCTTGATGGAAAGCCATGCGTGCTATCGTGTGAAATATTTCCAGTGGAAGTGTTCAACCATTCCGGGTGATTATTAATCGTTGCATGGTCGAACAATCTTGGCAAAAAATGCAAAGAAACGACTTTAGTTGGAATTGCTACAACACCATCTCTAGAAACCGACGGAGCTTCGAGTTTAACATCTACTATACAATGAAATTCTACATAAGTTCTTCAAGATCTTAACAACCTTTCTTGATCTTTAGTTTCACTCTTAAGAAACGACTCTTGTGAAGTTTGAAGGTGCATTTGCATGTATGAGATATCTCGTTGCTGTCGTTCACATATCTGATACGAAATAGATTTAAAAAAGCAGAAGTGAGTGAGTGAGTGGTTGATGTAATCCGTGAGTTTCAGTGCCACTTGGAAACGTTTGGGGTTCGTACTTGTCTTAAATGTTGAAGTTCAGAGTCACTTCGTTCTTGTTTGGATTTCTGCAGTTCCAGCAATTGATCCTTGCGTTTTTCACGCTCGCCTGAACAAGGAAAGAGAAGGAATTAGCGTTAACTTACTATAGAATGACGCATTTGTCATTTATCTTCAATTGAGAACTAAAGTACTCTTTCTACCTGAGAGAAATACTTCTTTTTGTAACACAAGAACTTCTTGTTTGGACTGAAACGTATAAGAAAGTTGTTAGTCCACGAAACATGCGCCTTTTAGGCTGACTCGAGCTGTTTGGTTTTTGTTATGAAGATTGAAGAATCAGTTTCCAAGTTACCTGAGCCAACTCTGACTGCAAGTCATCAGCATCACTGAACTGCTTACTCATTTCACCTAAATAAATTCAAGGGAATGTCATTTGTAGAAGAAAACCTGTTCAATAATCTACATCTCTTTATTAACTCCAAGGCGGCTAATTATCACAAAATAGACCAAGAACCTCGCAAGTTTTCAACTTCATGTTTTGTTGCGTTCAGTTGATCCCTGAACTGATCTCTTTCTGCTTTCATGATTTTCTCATGTGTCTGGCATTCCTGCAAGAAAAAGCTTAGAAACTTCAATCATAAGTCTCCTCGCTGATTTCCAAGTGTTCCCAACGAACCTGAACGGCGTTTTCAAGTCTTCTCGTTTTCTGTTGAAATTCTCCTATACGAATGTTGGCTTCAGTGATGTCATTCTCCTGCGAGATGATGTCGAATTACTAAGGTCGGTACTGGGTTTAAAATCAAGGCTGGGCTGTACGAAGGATGAATATAGCGCTATGAAAAAATCACCATCCGGTGAATAGCGCTATCCAGCTTTCTTTCAACCGCCCAAATGTATAACATTTCCGATACCTTTAATTTAATCTTAGTCAGAAGCTCCTGTTCTCTAGCTTGCAGTTGTCCAAGATTATTTGAAAGTTCTCGCAAGGAATCACTCAGGTTTGTATTTTTATCCTGAAGAATATCACAGTACTGATTAGTTTGGTTTAGGTTTCCTCCTGTAGCAACACTGGATCAATAAGAGATGATTCTTACTGGACCTCTAAGAAGAACAGTTTAGAACTGATAGAGCTTTCTAGTATAAAAAAAGTTAGTTTATTTTAGGTTTCTTACTGTAGTAACACTGGATCAATAAAAGATGATCCTTACTGGATCTCTAGGAAGAACAGTTTAGAACTGATAGAGTTATCGAGTATAAATATATAAAGTTAGTGTTCCAGGACACCTCTAAATCTTGAAGTTTTTCAGTAGCAAATTCAGCTTCCTCTGTGATTTCCTTCAGTCGCTCCTAGACAAATATATTCAAACTTGGATTATCTTATTGAACTTTAAAAGGTTCACCACAAGTGGACAGGGCAGATCTTACCACAGTCGCCTCTAATTCTTTTCGCTTGTTTGTCTCATCAGTTTCTGACGATTTCAACCTAACATGTGAAAATCCAAATGTTCTGTTAACCATTGATGTATAATCTTTCTTAGAGATGATGAGATCTGGTTGGTTACCTCGCAGTCAATGCTTTGCATTGTTCATTTCTGGACTTTAACTCTCCTAGAAAAAGAGAATGAAGAAGAATTAATGAACGATACTTGATGAAATCTACTTGATGAGTTCCTAGGATGAATTACCTTCCAGTCTCGCACATCTTCTTTCCAATGCAAGAATCTAAGATCCAGAAAATACTTATGTCAGTTGAAATGAAAGATTTTGACACTTCGAAGTTTAAAGATCATTACCCGCTGTCTGTCTTCATCCCAGGACTGGAGATGCTTTTGATGCGCTTGTACCATATCATTGAGCTCTCTAAATATGTTGAAGGAATAAGTTCAAGGTGCTAACCAAATTATGACAATTCAATGGTTGGTGAGGTGACTAGTGTACCTGTCTCTGTCTTTTAACTCTACAATAAGCAGCTGAAGTTCTCTACGCTGTTTTTGAACAGTGTCTGTATCCAAGTCCAACAGCTAAAAAGAGATGAAAAGGGAAATCATTTTCTGGTGCAAAACAAAATTTGGTGCAAAGATGATCTCTTTCAAACCTGTCTTGGGGAAGTTGATGTCCCATGATGCAATTGGGTCGGAGTTACTGAGCTTGTTTGCAAAGGACTGGCTGATCTCCTGCCAACACTGGATGGTGATCGGCTGGCAGATGATGGTGATCGCGTCATTGAACCATTCATCAGTGACACTGGACTTGACAGTGAACTCTGGTGGTTGGAATGAGTTGAATGAATAAAGATGAAGTAGATCATGGTTTGTCATGGGTAGGAAAGGATTGAAGGATTTTATGGAGAAAGTTCTGAGTGAGTGAAAGTTGTCTTCCTTACCTTTACTTTTGGAGTGCTTTGGTAATATGATGTTGGTTGATAAGATGAGGTCACTCCAGAGTGTGGTTGATCTGGATGTGGGAGATGGTTTTAAACCAACATAATTATAGAAATGCATGGTGGTTGGATCTATAATCTTAACATTTTATGACCTACAGTACAGAGGAACCTATTCAGGTACATGGGATTATCACAGATAATCTCATAATCTTTTGACCTGGCCCAACCTTGATCACCTCCAGATCACAATGTCTCAACAAAAAATCGTAAACTCCAATGCTTTGAATTAACATTGCACACAAAAAAAAACAACTTGTCAGCATCTCATTTACATTATGGGCATTTGTTTGCATTTAATCTCCAAATATTTTTGCGGAATTTGAGATATGTACCACAAACATCGCTCTCAGTTCACCCTCAATAGCTGAAACAGCTCAGAAATGACAATATAAGCAACTCTCCTTATTCTATAGTAATTCACTCTTCTATTATAACGTTTTAAGTAAGAACGCACCGCGTTTTCGGCCTGAAATGTCAAAACTCTTCCCAGAAAGGACGCCGTTGTATTTACCGCCTTCCATGACCCGATTCCAAATTGGGACAGAAATTGATCTTTTTACCTCTACAATATATTTTCAAGGTTTTAGCTTGACCGGTGAATAAAAGCCGGCAGATATCGTTGATTGATATAGTAAAGTGATGGTTTCTACGAGGAAAATCAGCAATATTTCATAACATAAACAAAGAATTATCAATTCACTGGACAACAAATGTTTACAAAGTTGTTTGGCGCCGAATTTTTTTCCTACTGTACAGATAACCCAGGCGCGGCTCTTATCATTAGTTTTATCAATTTTACGTCTATTTTTGGACTGTTTTCAAAACATATTGTAAAACTATAGTCCATTAGGCGAGAAAATGATAAGATTATAGTTCTAATCAATTTAAAACTGTCTAGAAATGCTCAAAATACCTTCAAATATTCGTTAAAACTATTATTTATTCGATTCCTTAGCAGGAAAATGCGCTTGATTAAAGTGGAAACAAATGAGAGAGGGAGCTCTAGGAGATTGGAAACTAATTTTTTTTGTAAAGAGTTCTTTTGAAGAGAAAGAAAGAAAGATTTGAAAATTATTTTTTGTTTTATAAATATTGTTCATTCTCACTGGAAGATGGAGAAAAACGGACAAGGTATGCTGTTTAATATGACAGAGCTTCTATCAGATTCATATGCCATTGTTTTTGTATGATTTCAAAGATGAAAATGGCAAAATGCACACTTACTTTATGGGCCAATCTTGGTGAGACGTGGTGACCCCCTTAAAAAGTTTATCACTTTTACTAAGAGCAACCAAGCTAGACTACATGTCTGTGAAGTCTGCGAATTGGAATGAAGCTGTTGATCACCAGACGTAGAACACTATTTAAATGTTTTTTAGGTCAAAATGTTCAGGTTCCTGTTGTTAGACCAGATCAAGCTAAATCAAAACCTAAGATTGCTCATCAACCAATCCCCTCATCGCGTTATAATGAACTGCTTCGGGTGATTGAGGAATTGGGAAAAGATGTCAAACCAAGTTACGCTGGGAGCAAGAATGCCGGCGAACGATTAAGAAAGGGGATACTTCATGCAAGAGCATTAGTTCGAGATTGTCTTCTGGAGACGGAACGAAATGCAAGGAAATAAGTCAGGAAGCATTCACAGCCTAATGGATGAAGCAGGGATGAAGCTGTGATGGCTGAAACCTGCCTTAAAAATAGGTCAAAGAACATAACAAACTAAAGCATTTCATTGGTCCATCTTTTATTATCAGTATAAGATAAATGTGCTTCATTGATCTGTGTTTGAACTATATGGAAATGATCATAAGAATAATGCTGTTTTAAGCATTACCCTGGTAGTTCAGACACAATTGATGGCAGTTTATTATATTTACAATACTGGAAACCAACTTTGTACATAAAATTATAATGTTATTTACAGAATAAACAAATATTAATTATTATCTTCTGAGCCTTTATCAAGTTCCAAAAGCTTGTTTTTGATGTTTCGTTTCCTGACATAATCTGCTTTCCGTTTCCGTATTTTTTCCCAGTTCTTTGCAATTTTACTCTCTTTTCCATTGTAAAAGTAATCTAGTTTTTCACAGAGTAAATCTCGAGCAAGTGTTCTATTTCTCTCTAAATATCTTGTTTGATGACACTAAAATAAAAAGAGACTCACAGTTATGTAATTAAGTATCGAAACTTCATTCAAAACCAGTACAGAATAGCAAAGCTTGATAATGAATGAATGTTAGAAGTCCATGTATTTTTAGGTACAAACCTTGACAGTTATTCCAGTCGGTATATGCTTTAGTTCAACACAATTGCTAGTTTTATTCACCTTCTGTCCACCTTTCCCAAATCCTTTTACAAATTTTTCTTCTAATTCAGATTCACACAGAACCACCTCTTGAATTTGCTTACAGAATTTAACAGTAGACAACCTTAAACACGTTCTAGTATTTTGTAAAATGCCTTGAATATATGGAGCTTTTGTACACAGGAGAAGTTCTGTTAAAATCCTAGACATTTGGTATGATTTTTCAACAGAATCTGAGAATTATATGAACTGATATTGAATATGATCACATTAGACCATGATTATCTATAGATTAAGTTACGATTGGGATGGATTAGGGTAAAACTTGGATTTAAAGCTTGAGATTATATGATGGATTTGTTGGATACTCCCAGAGTGTCAAAGCAGCTGCGTGAAAAATAGGCAGGCTGAGGCGAATAATGACATCATCATAGTTCATTGATCCACGCCCCCTCCCGTACCTGCAATGGTGGACCAGCTTAGCTTGAAGCTTTTTGCGTTGAAGGAGTGTCAAATTTTATGATTTTCACTGTCTATGCTTGAGCTATCATCGGCGTGGATTTCTAGTGCATTGTTTCTGATCTAAGCTACGATTCTACATCTTGTTTGCCGAGCTAAGGTACACCAGTTTGCGATATAAGTGCAAAGTTTTGAGCAAAGTAAAGTGTACTCTACTGTTTGACAGTCTTCAGGTATAAATTTTGCTTCGTCGCTGTTTCAATTGGGTCTTTTCAACTGGATTCCAAATTACAGATTGTTTTTAAACTCACGATTGTGTGGAGTTTATTATTTTGGCTAAAGTGTACAAACGGTTTCATCGTTGTTTGCAGATCAAACATTGTTTGTGAAATATGAAAGAAAACGGTGTATCAGGTCCAAGCAGTCTGGTGTATATCCACTTGAAAGAATCGTATCCAAAGAAGGAACTTGTTTTTGGTTGGTAACCTTAAATGTGTCCTTCACTATCGTAGCTTTGTTTTTCAGTTCAAATCTGTGCAATCACTTGATTACACGTAGGCTTCTCACTGCATTAAAAGTTACATGATCCATACAAAAACGAAACCGAAAATAATTATTGCATATTTATGCGAAATTGTATTTATTCTGTGGTGTCGATTTACTTATATTTTGGTTCAAAATAGGCTTTTGTAAGAGATTGCATCTTTAGACCTGTTGGGGAAACTGCATTCTTCGTAGGGATATCGTACTAAAAGAATTTACGTGTTTTCAAACTATTTAACCTCAAATTCTGTCGAGTTTCAAATTTCGTTTCTCTTCCGGCGTCACGTTGTTCATGTTTGTTCAAGAATCTGAAAATAGCTAAGAATAGCAAACAGTTTATTGCTTATCAAAATCATGCTTAATGATTGCTGTTTGCCACTTCTGATTTTGATTAAACTTGTAGAAATGGCAATTTGCCCAAAAAGTACTGTTTGTTTACCCTATACGACCCAGTTGTTTCCGTTTAAATCCGAGTTTGGCAAAATGCCACGAATACTTGTTAAGATTTACAATTGTTCTAGTGTACAATAGCCATAAAATATTTGCATTCGCCAGTATATATTGTCCATTTTTTGTCTTGAATTTTAAAGAGACACAATAAAAATGAGAGCAATTTTATGACCCAGGTTGGAGTTCTTTTAATATGAAGATTGAGAAATAACATAAAGTGTGTCCGTTTTAGTAGATTACCCTGCTTCTGAAGATATGTATTGACCCTAGCATAGGATAAATAACACAAGCAATTTATAGCAAATCCTTGAATAACCACTTGTTAACCCTAAATTCAGTCCAGCCCTCAAAATAGCAAGTCACATTTTACTTCCTATTCACCCAATGTGCTGATTGTTCTCTATAGTTACACATAAACTTCTTAGTATCTTAATTTGTATTTACAATTAAAGGCAGTTGTTTCGAAAATGATAATTTGTTTTTGCTTTATAGACGATCCAAGTCTTTCAGTCCCATTTCCTGAGTTGGATGGTGAATATGTTGAATTCCTTGGAAAATGCTCCGACTCAGTCTTTGCCATTTCAAATTTCCGTTTTTTTGCTGCGTTTCAACACTCATTTGTAAATGTAAGTGGACTGACTGCTTTGGATTCTGATACAAACATTATTTCGAAAATTAACTCAAAACAAATTAACTAGTGCTCTTGAGGGAGACCTAGCTCAGAAAGGCTTGGTCATGTTTATGTTTAAGATTGTTTACACCAGTCATGTTTACAGGTGGAATTTTTAATTTGCAAACATAAACAAAGTTTGCAGTTAATGTAATAATGTTCTGCAAACAAATAAGGGTGGATGTTGCTTTGTTGAGCAATATCATTTCTAAGCTGCCATTAACCATTAACTCACCGAATTACATAAATTAAAAATGGATGTTTGCGATTTTAAAGTTGAAAGTTTAATTGCCTTTATTTTCACATTTGATTAGTCAACACCCTTTTTAATTAGGAGAACATGTCTTCTGGACATTTAAATGTAATCAAATTAAATGAAATTTATACAGGACAAAATAAATATAAACAAAAAATTGTTTTGCTTTTCCCAGTTAAGAAACACTCATTGAATGCCAAATTAGGTTGTTCATAAATTATGCATCTTAAGACAGAGGTTTGCCATCTCTTGGAGTGCTCTCTGCTATTGCATGTTTATGGTAATATATACTCAAGTGATAAATTGTGCACATGCAATTTGTTTGTAGGTCCCATTGATGTTGATTGAGAGTTTGGAATGGAAAGGAAAAGAATGCCCAGAAATATTCATTTGTTGTAAAAATGGACAATCTTTTCAGTATGTGCAAGATCCTATTAGTTCTAAGTTATCCAGATGAAATTCCTTTACTACCTGTGATTGACATCAACATCTTATAGGTTAGCACTGATGACAATGAAATAATTCCTTTCAGGTTAATGTTTGATAATGCTGAAGAGGGTGACAAGTGGTATAATAGGCTGAGGAAAAAGTGTGGAACTGATACAAATTGCCTGAAAAAACTATTTGCTTTTGCCCATTACGCTTGGTGTGAGGATACGCCTCCTGATAGCCCTTGTAATGATGGGGACTTGACGTGCCTTCCATCTCGAGGTAATTGAAGCTGGATTATACAGTATTTTTTTATCTCATAACTGAAGATTAAGAGAAAACTGCAGGTGAAGAGAAAGCAGCTTAAATTGGTTTTCATTCATTACCAGACACGTTGAACCGTGACTTTCTGCATGAGTATAAGAGAATGGGCTTCGAAAAGGATCCGGCTTGGAAGATCACTGAGATCAACTCAAAGTTTAAGTAAGTTGATCTAATCTTGATTCTATTCTGTTCTGCTCTGATCAAAGAAGCTTTTCCTGACTAGACCATGCAGTTGTATGACGGAGGGAGGTCCATCTGTATTTTTAGGCTCTGTTCTTCTTATCCCAAGTTGCACATTGTGCCTGGTAATATCACAGATGAAAAATTGGAAAATATTGCAAAGTTTAGGTCAAGTAACAGATTCCCTTCGGCTGTTTGGAGGTAGGATAGTGCCTTATAAACTGTCAGTACCCTTCTCGTATTATCCTCCGCACTTGAAAGAATAGTACTTGTAGCTGTCTCTGAATGTATCAGCTCTAGCTTGCAAATGGATCTTCAAACATGTATTTTGTAACTTAGTTGTGGTTTTTTTTTAAACCCAGGCACAGTGAAAATGGTTCAGTCATAGTGCGGTGTAGCCAACCCGAAGTTGGAATGTTATATTGGCGTTGTGCTGATGATGAATATTATCTTAAAACCTTGGGAAGCGTTCCTGACTCAGCTGCTTCGAAGCCAGTCCAGAATGGCAAGAATGACAGTCTCTCAGACACATCTTGTTCCTCTAACGATGATGATTCAGACACTTCGCATACGAACGGTTATTCAGGTAGGTCAGGTTGATTAGCACGATAGGTTGATACATGTGTCTAGTACCATCAAATTCCAGCAATATTCGGTTATCCAGTTACGGTACATGAGATCTCCTTTACTGGAAGTGTTTGCAGAACAATATCAAAATAGTGAAACTAAATCCAGTTGTTCCAGAAAGATATAACTCGCTTTCTGTTCTACCTAGACAATTTAAACAAGAAATCATCGTGTAATGGAGTTGACAAGAAAGTCCTGGTTGTCGACTGTCGATCGTACGCAGCGGCCTTTGGTAATCGTGTTAAAGGTGGCGGAAGCGAGTGTACAGGTATGTCCTTCGTTTTGGCACCGAGATTTGTAGCATTGGTCACGTATTTTGAGAAACTTCAATAGCCTAGTTAGGCATGCACAAAGGCGTCTATTTTTACACATGATGTTTCTTTTTCAGAGTATTATCCGAATTGTAAAATCCAGTTCATGGGACTAGCAAATATTCACACAATTCGCAAGAGTTTTCAATCATTGCGGGATATTTGTTGTAAGCAAGAGGAACAGACCGGGTAAGCGCGTTTCTTTGCCGCATTTCAAGGATTTTTTGCCTTCGGATTGTTCTTATAAGATGTTTTTTTCCTGGTCAGTTGGTTAGCAGCATTGGAAGCGACGAAATGGCTCTCTCATATCTCGGCGTTGATCAAAACAGCGTTGTTGGTCGTGAAGGCAATTGAACAGGAAAAACAACACGTTGTTGTTCATTGCAGCGATGGCTGGGATAGAACACCCCAGGTTGTCGCGCTGGCTGAGTTGCTTTTAGATCCATATTATAGAACAATAAAGGTTAGTTTCACTTCTTCATCTATTTCATTGACGTTCAGAGAGTCAGACGTTCTCCCTTGCAGTTGAACAAATCCTCAAACGGTTGCCGCCTAATTGACTTTTTTTCTAGGCGCTCTTCTCCTCAAAGGATGAGTAGTAATGATAACTAACTGCGCTAAAAAACACTCCCTTTGTTTTTGAACTTTTCCCTAGGGATTTCGCGTGTTACTTGAACGTGAATGGCTGGCGTTCGGTCACAAGTTTGCAGACCGCTGCGGTCATGGTTTCCATGACGATGACGTGAATGAGCGATGTCCTGTGTTTCTGCAGTTCCTGGATTGTGTTCATCAGTTATTGAGACAGTTCCCGTGCTCTTTTGAGTTCAACGAAACGTTCTTGGTATGAGAATAACTTATTGATATCGCAGACGGTTGATCTCGCTAGTTGACAAACAGGCACGCTAATTGACAAACAGGCACGCTAATTGGCAAACAGGCACGCTAGTTGACAAACAGGCACGCTAGTTGGCAAACGCGCACGCTAGTTGACAAACAGGCACGCTAGTTGGCAAACGCGCACGCTAGTTGACAAACAGGCGCGCTAGTTGGCAAACGCGCACGCTAGTTGACAAACAGGCACGCTAGTTGGCAAACGCGCACGCTAGTTGACAAACAGGCACGCTAGTTGGCAAACGCGCACGCTAGTTGGCAAACAGGCACGCTAGTTGGCAAACGCGCACGCTAGTTGACAAACAGGCGCGCTAGTTGGCAAACGCGCACGCTAGTTGACAAACAGGCACGCTAGTTGGCAAACGCGCACGCTAGTTGACAAACAGGCACGCTAGTTGGCAAACGCTCACGCTAGTTGGCAAACAGGCACGCTAGTTGGCAAACGCGCACGCTAGTTGACAAACAGGCACGCTAGTTGGCAAACGCGCACGCTAGTTGACAAACAGGCACGCTAGTTGGCAAACGCGCACGCTAGTTGACAAACAGGCACGCTAATTGGCAAACAGGGAACGCTAGTTGGCAAACAGGCACGCTAGTTGGATTGGAAAACAGGCACGCTAGTTGGATTGGAAAACAGGCACGCTAGTTGGATTGGAAAGCAGGCACGCTAGTTGGCAAGCAGTCACGCTAGTTGGCAAACAGGCACACTAGTTGGATTGGAAAGCGGGCACGCTAGTTGGCAAACAGGCACGCTAGTTAATAGGCAGACATGATAAATGGCAAGCAGGCACGCTACTTGGCAAACAGGCACGCTAGTTGGAAAGCAGACACGTTAGTTGACAAACAGGCACGCTAGTTAATGGGCAGACATGATAAATGGCAAGCAGGCACGCTAGTTGGCAAACAGGCACGCTAGTTGGAAAGCAGACACGTTAGTTGACAAACAGGCACGCTAGTTAATGGGCAGACATGATAAATGGCAAGCAGGCGCGCCAGTTGGCAAACAGGCACGTTAGTTGGAAAGCAGGCACGCTTGTTGGCAAACAGGCACGCTAGTTGGATTGGAAAGCAGGCACGCTAGTTGACAAACAGGCACGCTAGTTAATAGGCAGACATGATAAATGGCAAGCAGGCACGCTAGTTGGAAAGCAGGCACGCTAGTTGGAAAGCAGGCACGCTAGTTGGAAAGCAGGCACGCTAGTTGGAAAGCAGGCACGCTAGTTGGCAAACAGGCACGCTAGTTGGAAAGCAGGCACGCTAGTTGGCAAACAGGCACGCTAGTTGGATTGGAAAGCAGGCACGCTAGTTGGCAAACAGGCACGCTAGTTGGATTGGAAAGCAGGCACGCTAGTTGGCAAAGTACGAACATTCCCTTAGAGCCTGTTTCCTTTATTCCAGGTCAAACTGGCCCACCATACATACTCCTGTCTCTATGGTACCTTCCTTTGTAACACGGAACAAGAGCGTCTCACAGCAAACATTCGGTACAGCACATGTTCAGCTTGGTCCATGCTGGAATCTCAGTCAAGGAACTGTAGAAATTTTCTATATTCTCCGCAGGAGAAAAAGGTGAGATATTCGCTGTTTTGGGTTGCTCCACATGACAGGAGACAAACATAACCATGCATGTAAATAAAATAAAACTTTAAAATCGAGAGATCGAGGTCTTTAAACTTTCCTCAAGTCTACTTTTGGCTGTTTGAGCTTGCCTGGGCGAACATTGACATTTTTGAAGCCGTAATGATTTTAAGCGGAAAAAGTTTTATTTTCATTTGTTTCAGGTTTTGTATCCAGAATATCAAGTTCGTAATATTATGTTGTGGTCTTCTCTGTATTGTTCAAATCCTGTTATATTTTTTGATAACCCAACCTCGTTAAACTCAAGTGACGTTGCTCTAAATAACGACCAAGAGTTTCATTACGACGATGTAAGAACCGAGCCCGAGATTCGCCCGAACGTTGCTCGACGGAACTCCGACGGAGATGTAAAAGTTTCGAGCGCGGACGGAAGTCTCGTGGCAGGTTCGTCAGCCCGAGATGATACCGAACTTTATCTCACGAAATCTCTGGTCTGTAAATCTGAGTCCATGGTGAGCCCGGGTTCATCTCAAGGTATCTCGACTGCAAGTCCAGCTAAAGGATCATTAGCTAATGGCGTGGCAGAAAAGTCCATTGAAACTAATACTAGTTGTGGAAATAATGATCACGATGGAGCGCTGGAACCTTGTACAGAAGAAGGTTGTGACAATAGTTCTGTTGATCAAAATATAGCAGTATTTAAGAGTGACAATATTGCACTTCATCAGGATGGAACGAAGGACAAATTAAATAGTTCTGAATCTGATCAGAAAGGCTTGTCAGAGAAGAATGATCTTGGTGACAGTCTAACCAGTAGTTCAAATACCTTAGTAGATGAATCCACTTCTAATAACGACGAACACATGGTAAACGGTTCCGAAAATGGAAACGATTGTCTGCTGAACGGTTTAGAAACTTCACACAACACTAAAAAGACTGTATCAAAGGCTATTAATTGTAAATCAAATCATCGCCTGAAGCCTTTCATTGATGGACCTCTGTTATCACAAGACGGGGCAAGTTCTAGCAATATTAGGAAACACTTTTCAGAAGATGGGGGGAGTTTTAATGGCTGCAGAGGCACGCCGCTTTCGCCGAAGGAACGGTCTTATAATAAACTTTGCAAATACATTGACGAGGATGGATTATCGTTGGTTGTGGATCCCGTGCAAGCGCGGCTTGTCAAGTTAGAGCGATGTTATCGTGAGAGGATCGAAGGATTGGAAACACAACTAGAGGCGAGTGGTTGCGTTTGTGGACTTCGTCAAAAAGTCAACAACAAGCAAGATATGGTATG
Organism: Dendronephthya gigantea; assembly: GCF_004324835.1. Classification (NCBI taxonomy): domain Eukaryota; kingdom Metazoa; phylum Cnidaria; class Anthozoa; order Malacalcyonacea; family Nephtheidae; genus Dendronephthya; species Dendronephthya gigantea. The sequence goes on along the minus strand of NW_021163188.1, from coordinate 79,265 downwards.
TCAACAAATATTAGATCTCTACTAGACTTCTAGGAAGCACAGTTTAGAACCCGCGAAGGTATCCAGTATAAAGTTAGTTTAGGTTTCCTTCTGTAGTAACACTGGATCAATAAGAGATGATCCTTACTGGATCTCTAGGAAGAACAGTTTAGAACTGATAAAACTATTCTTTTGTTTCTTTGTTAGCACTCCATCATTGAGCCGACATATGCTCGTTCAAATTCTCTGTCCAGTAATACCGCTTCGGACACTTGTGGAAGTTGGGAACGAGTTGATGATGCTGATGTCACACATGTATTATGGGTGCCAGACCACCTCGCCGTTAGTTGCAGAGGTTGTGACGAAACATTTACCATCACCAATCGAAAACATCATTGCAGGTTTGGTGTAAACCCAAGCTAGTGAGGAGGAGTTGGGAGGAGTGGCAAGGTCTTATTGAAAGCGAGTTCACTTTAGGCTTCCTCCTGTAGTTACACTGGATCAATAAGAGATGATCCTTACTGGACCTCTAGGAAAAACAGTTTAGAACTGATAGAACTATCCAGTATAAATAAAGTTAGTTTAGTTTAGGTTTCCTCCTGTAATAACACTTGATGAATAAACAATAATTGGATAGGATCTTTCCAATCAATTTCTTCTTTACCTATAGAAACTGTGGCAAAGTGTTCTGTAATTCATGCTGTAACGACATGTCTCCGGTGCCTTCCGAACAACTTTACGATCCTGTCCGAGTATGCAAGCCGTGTTTTGGTAAACTTCACGTGAAAAATAACCAGGACATTACTGTGGCAGCCTCGTGAGAAGCCTTTGTGAAGATTTTAGCTGCGATATCTCACAGGTCTTTCAGTTAGTTTAGGTCTTTCAGTTGGAGAAAGCTCTTTCAATGTATAACACCCATACAAGAAGATATTCCAACTCAAGACAAACGCAAAATTCAGTTTAGGTTTCAACAATTTCATTTAAGAAAATGAACCGATATTTTCGTGTAAACTTGCCATAACGAATACCCACCGTTAAAATTGTTAAATTCAAATACTATCCTTCGATGTTTCACTGAAATATTTACCATATATTATTGTTACAAAAATATCCAGACGTTCCTTGTCTGTGCATCATTGTAGAAGTACTAAGTTATATAAACTTTGAATGAATTTATGTTATTATCATTGAATGTTCCAAACCGTATAACGGAAAGTTTTTAAAATTATTTGTAATAATTATTAAATATGACAGCAAAGCACGCTATTTGTTAATAAATGACGTATATTCGTAATTGTGTTTGACGTTTTGCTTGTAGCTGGTGAGTTTCATCAACTACTTTTGTTGCTGAGCACCACAAAAGAGACGTATTCAGGTCTTCTAAAGAAGAAGAAAGAATTTACTTTTTGTAAAAACCACAAAAATTAGTATTACATGAAGTGTCTACTCTCGTCAGTTTTGCAAATATGGCTTCCACAGAGGACAAACAGCAACGAATTCTAAATTTTAATGTCGGTGTATTAGGTCATATTGACAGCGGGAAAACATCATTATCGAAAGCTTTAAGTACGACAGCATCCACAGCTTCGTTTGATAAAAACCCTCAGAGCAAAGAACGAGGGATTACCCTTGATCTAGGCTTCAGTTCGTTTGTGGTGCCACTTCCTGTCCACTTGGAATCAGAACCTTATGATGTGCTGCAGTTTACCCTTGTCGATTGTCCTGGTCATGCTTCTTTAATCAAGACTATTATAGGTATGAAATATACCTCCGGTTACTCGCAAGCAAATCAACAATGCTTTATAATCCTATTAAATCATTATAAACCATGAAAACTTTATTGAAATGCTGCGAATTTTGTTCAGGTGGAGCTCAGATTATTGATCTGATGATACTGGTAGTTGATATCAACAAAGGGATACAAACACAGACTGCAGAATGTCTTGTAATTGGTCAAATAACATGCGACAAGATGATTGTTGTTCTGAATAAGATCGATCTCATTCCTGAGGAAAAACGTGAACATCAAATTGAAAAAGTATGTCTGTTGATTATTTTCTTACACTTCCAACTTGCAAAATTTCACCCAGTTTATGTATTTTTATACGCATATTTCAGATGACTAAAAGGCTCTCAAAGACGTTAGAAGCAACAAAATTTGCTGGTTCTCCAATAATTGCAGTTGCAGCAAAACCAGATGCCGCAGCAGAAGGCCAGCCAGAATCCTTGGGTATAAAAGAGATGTCAGAATTACTGACAGCTCAAGCGTACGTCCCTCAGCGAAACAACAGCGGCTCATTCCTGTTCGCAGTAGACCACTGTTTTTCTGTCCGAGGTCAGGGAACAGTTATGACTGGGACAGTTTTACAAGGCATGGTATCTCTGAATGATAACGTCGAAATCCCGTCAATGAAAGTGGTCAAAAAGGTCAAGTCAATGCAGATGTTCAGACAACCAGTTTCAAAAGTAAGCCAAGGTGATCGAGCTGGTATATGCGTGACTCAGTTTGATCCTAAACTGCTTGAGCGAGGTCTTGTTTGCCAACCATCAAGTGTACCAACAATCTTTGCTGGAATTATCCATGTCAAGAAGATCCAATACTTCAAAAGTCAAGTCGCCTCAAAGGCTAAGTTTCATATTACCATAGGGCATGAAACAGTCATGGGTAAAGCTCAATTCTTTGGGCTACCTGTTTTGGTAGACACACCACCTGTTGGAGAGGATTTTAACTTTTCCCAAGAGTATGTATTTCAAGAGGAATTATGTGAAGTATCCAAGAAGAAAGACAAGGAGACAGCTGACAATCCTGAAATGGCAGTTAACTTGGAACACCAGTTTGCAGTTTTAGAGCTTGAGAGGCCAGTCACATGTCCAAATTCAAGCCTTGTGATTGGTTCCCGTCTAGATGCAGACATCCATTTGAACACTTGCCGTCTTGCCTTTCATGGAAAATTTTTGGAAATGTTTACAGACAAGAATTACACTGAAACCATGTTGCCAAGATTACAGATTTTCAAGACAAAAAGTCGTGTTGGTGAAGTCGAAAGGGTGGTTGATGAATATTCTTTGATTGGAAAAGGATTGTTTAAAAAGGAGACAAACATGGCATTATTTTCCAACCTCAAAGTGAGGCTCTCCACTGGTGAGGCTGGGGTGATTGAGGGAAGCTTTGGGCAAAGCGGGAAGTTTAAAGTCCGTATCCCTGGGGGTCTCTCACCAGAGAGTTTTAGTATGATGAATGCGGGGCAACGCAAGAAGGGCAAAGGTAGAGGTGTGGATGAGGGTGAAAAGATGACATCAGTGAAAATAATCTTGGATTTTAAGAGATATATATTTGATCCAGAAAAGAAAATGATACAAAAGTAATTTGTAATATCTTAATAAATTTAAATAAAAATATCCAATGATAACATATTCTCAGCAGTTTTTGCTTTTTCTGCTCTGCCCATGCGCGGTATAACTTATAAGGATCAACTCTCAATTTCCTCACATGAAGTTTCGCTTTGAAAGATGCCGAATCGCTTTCTTTCTGTAAAAACCTGTGGGCTCGTCTTTCTCCGAATTTCCCCGTCAAACTGTATCAAATTCTAATCATTTTTGTTTTTTTTCTAAATGTTATAACAAAATTATAGGAAAATCTCAACAGTTACAGTAAATGGATGGATTTATGTTTTTTGGCGGTGTTGGAAGTCTAGCAATAGCTGGACTTTGTTATTCTGCCTACAGAAATATACAAGATGCCGCAAGTCACCTCAAGGTATTGATGCACATCAATGAAGTCATCAGATCGAAATATTTTATTCATTTAATTAACTATTTTCTTCTATTTTATGTTAGATTTAATAATAGCATTATCACTTTTTAACTGGAGAGGTCCAGTTAGGGGCTTGTTGATCCAGTATTACTACAGGAGGAAACCTAAACTAAACTAACTTTATTTACACAGTACACTGGATAGCTCTATCAGTTCTAAACTGTTTTAATTGTTCCAATGAAATATAATATCTTCTTCATAATTAGAACACAGAATCACTAGATGTTGGTAAAGCTCTGTTAAAGAAAATTGAAAAAGCTCCTAACCATACGCTGGATTATGTTGCAATCCGTGGTAATGCAAAAGCTCTTGAGTCAACATTACCAACCAGCAATGTGCCGTCAGCCAAGGTTCTAATTCAGAAATTAACTTTATATGAACATAAAGTAGAGTGGGTAAAATCATCAAAACTATGGTAAGTAAACCTAAATTAAACTTCTTCATTGGTATATTTTGTTGTGTAACACCAAGTAACACCACAGGAAGGGAGAGTAACTTGCATTACCTAACACACTTGGCTGGCATCATTTTATCATTGATAAGGGTAATTGTCTATGTTCATTGTTCTGCTAGGTTCAGTAATGCAATGGTCATTCAATTTTTAGGCATGACACAACACGTACCATCAGCTCAGTTGTGAATCATGTTCCCTTTTCGTTGAACGCTTCAAGACACAGTGTGACTATAGATGAACCACTTTCTGCATCCGGTTTAGAGTTAAACAGAATCTATAGCAAATATGAACCTGTTGACCCACGTTCAATCTCAACAAGTCTTGTCCAATGGGTCAGCGGTGAGAAGACTAAAGGAATCCAAACAATTGAGGACGGTTTGCTTGAAGGAACCTCGCTCACTGCTGTAGGGAAAATTACACTTCGAAATGGTATTTTAAAAATGAGACCTCCAGAGAATGAAGAATACATTCTAAGCAAACTACCGCTGGATGGAATCATACGGGAGAAGACAAAATCTCTTCGTATATGGAAATATGTTACAATGAGCTTCGCATTTGCAGGTGGGGTGTTGCTCTTAATCTGGTTTTATCGGTGGTGGAGAAAAAGAAGGAGAAGGTGGCAGGCAGCACCACAGGCAGCACCACGTAGAGACGACATGGATAGGGTCATTCATCTAGTGCTAAGTGGTGGAGAGACGTCTGAAGCTGGAGAGGGACAGTCTTGTGTGATTTGTCTGACAAGACCTCGGAATGTTGTAATTTTAGATTGCGGACATATATGTGCATGTAGAGAATGTTTACGTCAGGTGAACAACTGTCCCATTTGTAGAGCAGAAATTGTGCGACTTGTGCCAACTTATCAGAGTTGACATAATTTTTCTATGTACAGATATTTTTGAGAGAAATAAAATTCACATGATATAATCATCTCTCTTGATTATTTTTTCATGCCTTTTAAATTGCAAGTTGCAATTCCAATCTCAAGTTTAGGGTTGTGGAACAGGGATGTGTGCAAAGACACCACCTGACTTGAGGTTGGTCATGTTCTGGATTTAAAATGATCAATATTAGAAAAAGCACCTGGATATTGAAGAGAGGTTTAAAAGTGTTTGCTTTTTATAGTTCCCCAACTACAAAAGCACTTTGTAACCCAAGTGTTATTAATTGAAATTAAAAATAAATTAGAGGGCACGTGATCAGCTCAATCAACCAGTTCCGCGTGGCGTCTTCATTTAAACCCTGGGAGCGAGTTGGTCTGTTGGTGGCCAGAGATACGTTATGTTCCGTGCGATATAATGTCTCGATGTCAATCGTTATCGAAAGTTTCACAAATCATAAAAATATTCGTGTGTTTTGCTCAATTTTTTCTTCATGACGGAAAACTGTTGCCTATGCTTCAAGGAATTATCAAACGCGGACTTCCATTGCTTGAATTCCATCGCTGAAATTCGGAATGAAATTATAGTGTTTTTCGCCGAAACACTTTTGACCCATGAGAGCAGATTATGCAAAACATGCACGGAGCTTGTTCAAGAAAGAATAGAAATCAAAGAGAGAATTCGTGTGGCAAACGAAGCCATCCAGTCCGTGTATTTGAGGTCATATGTATTCTTAAACTGTAAACCTAACTTACCTAAGAACTATAAGGACAGACGATTTATGGAGACTTTTCTGAATCTTTCGAGATGCACGTGGGACGAGTGTGACGATGATGCAAAATCCGTCAAAAAGAGTGACTTTTCTTCGTTTCAAAGTGACAGTAGCATCACGATAGAGCCAGTTTTGAAGAATCAATACAAGGAACTACAAGATGTGATGTATAAACTGGAGGATGAACTGTTGGGGGATAGCACATCTGATGAAGAAGAAAATATGTTAGTGCATTGTATTTTGATATGTTTTTCAGAGAGATATCCGGTATTTTTCGCGTAAATCCGCTAAATCGCGCACCTTGAACTTTGAACTTGTATTCTCCTGAGTGTTCAACAGCGTTCGAATAAGATGAGAATGGCACTAGGATAAATTTTATTGTTTGTAGTCTTGTTACTCTTGTAGATCGTCGCAATAATTTAATATTTTCCGTTTTATAGTGATCGCTGTGGTTTGTGCTTGAAAACATTGTCGAATGCAGATGGTTTCAACATAAGCGACGATATCCGTAGTGAGCTGAATACTATAGTTCTTTTTATGCTTGATACACCTCTGACCAGTGACAGCAAACTATGCAAATCATGTTTTAAACACGTGGAGGAAAGAATGGATATCAGAGCGAAACTTCACGGTGCTGACCAACGCATCAGAGAGATCTATTATAAAGCTCTACTTGAACGAGCCCGTTCAAACAGAATGTTGGATAGCGAACGAGTCGGGAAGAGTTGTTGCGACAAACACAAGCGAGCTGCGGCGTTGTCCGATAGATGTGCGGCGGCAACTGTAAACTCCGCTGGATGTACTGTTGTAAAGCGCCGAGGATCGTTTAAACACGATGAATGCAATACAGAAGAAGGCTATTCGTCTATGTATAAGCTGGAGAAAGACTTATGGGATGATGACGATAAATCTGATAAGGAAAATATGTGAGTATAATATTTTGTTATTGTATATTTTGGAGGGAAATATTCCGTATTTTGCGCGCCAAGTGCCGCGCATGCTCCGTAGTCGATCTGTGCGGAACTGACGGCAGCCTGGGGATAGCACATTTACGAATATAACGAAAGCCGTATAAAATTTTAAAAAAGAATTCGTTTTGATAGATTTTGAGTCTATGTGACAGATAAGGACCACTTTTATGCGTGGTATTATTTATAGAAAAAAAAAAAAAAGATGATTTTCTATTTGCGGGGCCGCCTTTTGGGTTTCTAAAAAGTGCCTGCTCCTGGAGAGGCTCGAACTCTCGACCTTCGCATTTCACGGCATATATGGCGAGCCAAAGCCACGCCCATACTGCATATAAGTACGACGCGCTAACCGACTGTGCCACAGGAGCTGGACGTCTAATGAGGGAGAATTTATCGTAGATAAACGTACACGTAGGCCGAGGCTTACGTAATCACTTCATCCATCTCGTGATTTCAATGCATGATATTTTCAAACACTTTCGAATTAAAATTTGTGATAACAAAGTTAGAAAACCTCAATAAATAACATTCGCTGAAACCAGATTTTGTTAGAACTTTTGATAGTGAACTCGTATCACTTTCCCTGACTTGTTAATTTTATGTAATATTTGGGATTCTTTACTATATAAAGCTTTTCATTGTCATATTCTCAGCTTGGGTCAAGTAAAAAATTATATAACGAATTCGCAATTTATGGCATTTTTAGTCTATAACAGTCAGAAATTTTGACGATAGGGAACGGCTAATTGTAGTGTATATGTATTTGTTGTAGTCGGGCGTATAGTTTTCATTTTATCTCGAAATTTCGGGGTAAAAAAAGTAAATAATTTCCTTGATATTGCTTCGTTGGCACAAAAAAGCGCGGGGGCCTTGTAGCAAACACGTGACCCAGATAATAAAACTCATGAGGAAGAAAGATAATTCTTAAAACTAAAACAAAATTTACCAAGAGCATGTTGTTTGAAAGTTGTTTGGTGGCTTCAAAATATGATGTCCTGGCTCGACGATGGTGCAGGGCCCGATTCGGACCTCTTATCTCTTGCTTTGGGGGAAAGCGGGCTTGATTTAGCCTCTCATGGCCAACTGGAGAGTTCTGAACGAAGTGAAACTGGGTTATCAGACTCTGGTATGGCTGGTGCTTCATTGTCGCTAGAGTCGACCTCGACTCCGAACGATCTATTAAACTGGGCATTTTTGTTATCAAACTCAAATAGTCAGAACTTAGCGTCAACTCAAGACGACTTTTCAAGCCTTTTAGAACCTTTTAACGAGTTTAGACCGGCGAGTGAAGCCACTACTAACAATAAAACGTCAAAGCCTTCATTTTCCAAAGACTTACAGGATCAATTAGACCTCTATTTGGGTCCAGGGGATTTTAATACAACACAGACTACAAACAGGGCTATTTCTGCCTTCGATTCTACGTTAAAAGATCTTCTTTCTACGGACAATGGTTTTTCCTCAAACAGTTTGACTAAAAAGGCTGTCAATGGTTTAAATGTAAACATAAAAGACCCGACAAGGAAGTACGTTATGAACGTATTACGTTCAAAATAATTTGGTTTTTATAGTGTTAGTTCTCTAGTTGTTTAGTATACATGCAGTTTTTCTCACGGTGGGTATTTCGCTTTTGAAGTGAACTCATGACACTATCTGTTATATTAAATGTCATAAATTTTTATGCAAATTGTTCTCTGAAATTATGTCATTCTTTCTGTGAGAATAGTTCCTTGTATGTTTTGTACAAGGAAGGTCTAAAATTGAAACTGTAGAAGCTGTGAGTTTGGATTACAGCTAGTGTGTTTTTTTTCGCAAAAAACGACGGTATGGTTTGCAATGTTCAATGGTTAAAAAATGACCGGAAAGTTACAAAATTGCTGTCTTTAATAACTGTGACTGATCACATCTTGTAATCCAAAACACGTTGCCAAAGCAAACAATAAATAATCTGTATAGGCTCTGTTACAACAGCAACTTATTTGTGTCTGAAAATCTGTATGGTCAAAATTAAGCCATATTTTTAGTATTCTGCTGATGTCAGCATTATTTTTACCAAAGTTGGCATTACAAAGCATAATTCTTGGAATGAAGTTTCCCATTGTAGTGTTTACACTTTACACAATTTGGAGAATTGCCAAGTATAATTTAAGAGGTCTTTTTCAATTAATAATTTGGAATAATCACAAAGTAAGGTTGCATGTGAAATCTTACCGAATATTTTTAGGGATGTGGTTTCAAAACTTTGGGCAACAGAAGATTTGAAGCTTAAAGATGTCACAGAGGTTCGTGGTTGTGATTTTAAATTATATATCAGTATTTGAAACCAGGTTCCTAATCAGAGATGTGTATCTTAGTCAGTTTGCAATATTTCGTAGGGTCATCTCCAATCAAAAGAAGAAGATGAAGAGGTAGACGAAGATGATGAAGATCTTGGATATTCTGATACGTACGCTGAATACTGGCCTAGCAAATGTAAGTTGTATACATCTACAGTATATTCTGGTGGAAGTCTATTTCAACCTAGTAACCAAATTACCAAAATGAATTCAAGCTTAATCTATAGCTAACACAATATGTCTAATTTTCCAGTACGGATTGGAAAAAGGCATCCAGATCCTGTTGTTGAGACAAGGTAAGGTTCATCTGGTAGTTGTTTCCAAATTACAAGTGAAACATTTAATGCAAATATCTCTTCTTTTTTGTTTTCAGTTCCCTGTCAAGTGTAGCTCCACCTGATGTCTGGTATAAGCTGGCAATTCCAAACGAGGTTATCGACAAACACTTGCTATCTGCTTTGCAACTTGAAGCAATTGTTTACGCCTGTCAGAGACATGAAATGTTACTTGGAGATGGTTCAAGAGCTGGCTTCTTGATAGGTAGTTAATGAATAACCATTTAGATTATAGTCGATCCCTGATTAATCCAAGAAGTAACTACTTCTCATATACTTGATATAACTTCCTTGAAATCCATTCTGTCTTAAAATTGTATTTGAAATACTGTAGGTGATGGTGCTGGTGTTGGAAAAGGTCGTACTGTTGCTGGTATAATCAGTGAAAACTATCTACTTGGACGAAAAAGAGCTCTATGGTAAGAAGATTGCTTTAATGCAATTGTTAGGACATAAACTTTGCTCTAGGATAGACCTATTAATTTTCTTCTTTTCCATTTCAGGTTGAGTGTATCAAATGATTTGAGATTAGACGCCATTCGGTAGGACTTTGTTCTTCGTATTTTCATCCTTGAGGATCCACTTTCCATGTTTATTGGCTTGTTTATAACATACTTCCTCGCTGTATACCCTACTACCCTAGGCGCTGTGAATAACACTACCATTGGTGTACATGATTTTAACAAACATGGCTAAACAGGCAGTTTTTATTCTTTTTTAGTGATCTTCGAGACATCAAATGTGGTGTCAATGTCCGCTCATTAAATAAGGTAGAAACCTGAGGATGTTTGTGCATTTGCTCCTGTCCTTTGCCATTGTCATTTGTAGCTGTGTATTAATAAGCCTATTTGTTCTTTCATACATAGTTCAAATATGATTCAAAGTTGTCCTCAAAAGAAAATGGAAGTTTTAAGAAAGGTGTGCTGTTTGCAACATATTCCTCGTTGATTGGAGAGAGCCAGGGAACATCAAAATATCGGACAAGACTGGGGCAGATTGTCAAGTGGTGTGGGTCTGATTTTGATGGAGTTGTATCCTTAGAAACTATGAAATAAAACGAATTTCTAAACTTAGAATTTAGGGGAACTAATCACCTGTCATCATGAATATCATGTGTACTCCATGTTTTTCTTAACTCAGAAATCAGATCATTCTAGATGAATGTCACAAAGCCAAGAATCTGGTTCCAACCGGTTCATCAAAACCAACCAAAACTGGAAAGACTGTTCTTGAACTACAAGAGAAACTACCCAAGGCTAGGGTGGTCTACTGCAGTGCCACTGGTAGGTGTTAAGTAGGAATCTCTGGGGATGCATGTGGCAAGTATCTCATGTTCACAATTATCCCCCTAGGTGCTTCTGAACCCAAGAACATGGCTTACATGTCCCGACTTGGAATCTGGGGAAAGGGAACTCCATTTAAAGAGTTTACCCAGTTTATTCAAGCAGTCGAAAGAAGGTGAGACATCTAATTTGTTTTTTAGTACAAGGGTTTAGTTCACATCTTGTTAACTGGCAGTGCTCTGATGCTGTTCAGTGGAATTGTCTGGTATAAAAAAAGGTGGAGTTCTTTTCACTAAGATGGCTATAAACTGTATCTTGGATTGAGTCTGTTGATAAGTTAACAAGTGTCACTGGAATACTGGGAGGTGATTTTGTTGACTCAGACAATATCTTGCATTAGCCAGAGTAAAATACTCAAATCATGTAAACTGTTGTGATTCTTTGCCATTAATCTTGATATTGTATTGTTTCTAGGGGTGTTGGTGCGATGGAACTGGTTGCCATGGATATGAAGGTAGGGAAACTGACTGCTGAGACTTGTTCCATTCTGGACTGCTATCCAGTATATAACCAGCTATATTAGATATGAACTTGCTGTATACATGGTTTTGTTTTATTTCTCAGCTTCGTGGAATGTACATGGCTCGTCAGCTCAGCTTCTCAGGCGTGACGTTTGACATTAAGGAAGTTCCACTCAGCGAACAGTTTATCGAGATGTACAATGCATCAGCGATACTGGTATGTATGACACCCCCCCCCTCACACCTACACATCTCCCCCCTGCACACACCCATCTCCCCCAACACACACCCATCTCCCCCCCTGCACACCCCACCCCACACACCCACCCATATCCCCACACACACACCCATCTCCCCCCCTGCACACACCACCCCACACACCCACCAATCTCCCCCCACACACACCCATCTCCCCCTCCTCAACCCTTGATTGAAGCAGTTAAACGAAGTAAATTAACCCCGTATTAAACTCTTCTGTCTCTCCTCTCAAACACAGTGGCAGCAGGCAAGAGAAAAGTTTGGAAAAGCGATCGAGTTATCAGGAAATGACGGGAAAGTAATGAAAAAAATGTGGGCGCAGTTTTGGGCCGCTCATCAGGTAAAATGGCCGAGAATGTGCTTTTTAATCGTTTTTCTAGTCGAGCTATTGCTATGTCCTAACTCTACCTTACGATCTTCAGAGGTTTTTCAAGTATTTGTGTATTGCGTCTAAAGTCGAAGCTGCCGTTGCGATCGCAAAGGAGGCGACTATAAATGGAAAGGTATGCGTTAGTTTAGATAATGCTGTGACATTCTAACCCCAGTGTTAACATCTTTTCACCATCTGCCATGTCCCCGTTCCTCGCTTCATCTCTCCTATTCATGTCTTTGAAAACTTTTCCTCCTCCCTGCGTTTCCTTGCTAACTGTGATGTCTTCTCAAAATTGATACTCTTGTGTGTTTCAGTGTGTGGTTATTGGCTTGCAGTCCACTGGCGAGGCTCGAACCCTGGAACAACTCGGAGAGACTGGGGAACTCACAGAATTCGTTTCGACTGCCAAGTATGTAAATAATTTCACATTTTTTCAACTGTCTTATTTTGCTGTATCTTCCTTGTCACCAGCCTGGATAAATTCAGTCTGGTCTTTAGACAAACCATCAGGAAGATATCAGACGTGGTTTGTTGTCAAAAACTTTGCCAGGAATCATAGTATTCTAGGCTGGTTCATCTGGATAGTTTTGGTTCTGATACGCTAGAAACTCCAACCTAAACTTCATTTCTTGTTTCATCTTCACAGAGGAGTACTGCAGGCTCTGATCGACAAACATTTTCCGGTGCCGAACTCGAGGGGAAGGTTTGACTTCATGAATGATTATCCCAAGACAACTCCTCTGGCGGCGAAGAAACGAAAAGGAGCGAGTCTTGGTAAAAAAATAGCTGTGAAAAAGTTCAGAAAAGAAGATATGTTTGGTCATGGTGGATGTAAGTGTGAAACGGCTTTATCATACCTGACCATTATACCTGACCATTATACCTGACCATTATCATCACCATACCTGACCATTATACCTGACCATTATCATCACCATACCTCACTATTATTACCACCATAATCACGGATATCGGGAGTATTATAATGACGTTTAGTTATTTCGGGATTTAGTGAGTGGAGACTCCGACGGTGATGATGACGATGATCGATTATCGAATGATGATCGATTATCGAACGATAATCCTGAGGCACCGGCAATTGCCCAAGATACAAATAGCGAAGATGATACGTATGTCGACGATTCTTCAGACTCGGATGAAGGTATGCTAAACACGGGGGGGGGATTAACTGTGTGTAAGAGGGGGGGAGCTTAGTTAAGAGGGTGTGCCCGAGGGTGTGAGTTTGGGTATCAATTCAAATTTGGAGAATTGTATGCAGACTTGATCCATCCTTGGCTAAACACATGTTTAAAGGAACATGTTTAAAACTGTTCGATTGGGTTTTCTCCAGTTTTGCGTGAAGGGTGAAGTCCAACAAGAATTGTTAGCCTGAGTTACATATCTACGTTTCGCCTGGCCTTAGATTTAGCATTGCTGTGATTGTAATCTTTTTTTCAAAACTTTTCCAGATAACTGGTTGAAGCAGATCATTGAGAAGCCAAAGAAACCAAAATCTCGCAATAACAGTCCATCTTTACAACAAGATGAAACCAGCATGGACGCCTTGGTTGCCGCTGGTTTTAATGTGAATACACCAGCTTGGAATAAACCTACGACAGCTGCAACTACCGCAGTGAAAGCAACGCCCATTGCAGAGTCATCAGGTAGGCCCATCACTGAATCAAACCAGTCATTGCTAAAGTAGAAATAAGTCTTCAAAATAACCAGAGGTGGTGAAAAGACACGAAAATGAACTCCGTCTATCTGTCGCTTCAAGTAAACACACTTCATGCAACAATTTCATTTCATTTAGGATCGTCAAACAGTTTTGATGGGATACTGGCAAAGCTTGAGACGTCAAAAAAGAATTGCCAGGAAAGCAACAAGAGTCTTGTGGAATACGTGAAAACAATGGCGATACCAGCCGATCAATATGCGAGTCTGAGCCCAGCTGAGCAATGTCAAGTTATGAAAACTGAACTTTTACATAAACTGGACTACATTGCCAGTTATTTACCAAATAATACTCTAGATCAATTGATGAATGACTTAGGAGGACCCGAGTGTGTTGCTGAGGTAAAATTTGCAACTTATTCCATGCTCTATCAGTTCCAGTAAGGATCATCTCTTATTGATCCAGTGTTAATCATCTCGTATTTATCCTAAATTAACTTTATTTATGCTGGATAACTCTATCAGTTCTAAACATTTCTTCCTAGAGGTCCAGTAAGGATCATCTCTTATTGATCCAGTGTTACTAAATTTGTTGTTTCCTAGATGACGGGTCGTAAAGGTCGTGTAATCACAGGAAAAGATGGCGCCGTGCAATATGAACTTCGCAGTGAGCGCGATTATCCACTCGAGATGCTGAATATCGCCGAAAAAAAGCGCTTTATGGACGGAGAAAAGGTTACAAACTTGATGAATTTTCAGAAATCTTTCGAGTATAAGTTTTCAATGAAGCCACAGCATTTTAAACTCACGTCTATTTGCATCTTAGGATGTTGCCATCATATCTGAAGCTGCCAGTTCTGGTATCTCATTGCAAGCTGACAGGAGAGCGAAGGTATTTGAAAAAACAAATTATTTAAAACATGAAATGGTAGAAATATCCATCATTTACCTGTCAAATCTAATCAACAACTTCTATCTTATTAGAACCAGAAGCGAAGAGTTCACATCACCCTTGAGTTGCCCTGGAGTGCCGACAAAGCCATTCAACAATTTGGTGAGCGTTAGAACTATAATTGAAGCTATCCTGCGGTCAAACGCTTGCACCATCCAAGATATAAACAGTTATGTTCAAATGGTCGTGTTTTTTTATGGTGGTATCTTAATTTTGTACGTTTTCAGGTCGAACGCACCGTTCTAATCAAGTGAGCGCACCAGAATATTTGTTTCTGATATCAAAACTCTCTGGGGAACAACGATTTGCTTCTATCGTCGCCAAGAGATTAGAAAGTCTGGTAAGCTGATATAGACTAACTTTTATTTACGCATACATCGAATATGTGTACATGAAGTATGTTTTTACTCCATTCAGGGTGCGCTGACTCATGGTGATCGACGAGCAACCGAGTCGAGAGATTTGAGCAAATATAACTTCGACAACAAGGTATGACGAGACCACTGAGCTATGTAATAATTCCTGGAGGGTTTATTCGTAATGTTTTGGGCTAAAAGTGGACGAGACTATAACCTGTAAAGAGAAAGCGTTCATGGAACTTTTCCATAACTTCTCTTAGAAGAGTGTTTTTATCTCAATTCTCATCTCGTCTTCTCAAATATCTTTCCAGTATGGTCGAACAGCTCTCGAAGTGGTCCTCAAGTCGGTTCTCAAGATCTCGCCAGCCTTAGCTAAACCTCCTGCGGAATACGTTGGAGACTTCTTTGCAGGTAGGATGTCTTTGGATATCGGTGGATCCCTGTTGATTTCCTCGTACAGATGAGCAGATGTTGATCTTAAAGGGGAACACAACTTTCTCACATTGGTTATTATAGTTTGATCATCAAATGCGGTCGCTTTTGTTCACGTAACTTATTTCTTTCAAACAGATGTTCGCGAAGCTTTAGTGGGGGTTGGTGTCATTGCTTCTCAAGGTGGCAACGAAGTCTTGGACAAAGGTATTGTTTGAGAGCTGAAGTTCCAAGAAATATAGAACATTAGTTTAAGTTTCCTTTTGTATAGTAACACTGGATCTTTACTGGACATCTATGAAGGATAGTTTAGTACATAAGGAGCCATTATATACGAGGATAGTTCTTTCCAGTCTTGCACTATTAACTGCGTGTATGTGACTTCGTATTTCATTTCAGATTATTGCAATATATCGAAATTTCTGAATCGTCTTCTGGGTCTGGAGGTTTCTCTTCAAAACGCTTTGTTTCAATATTTCACTGCAACACTCGAGGCAGTTATACAACAAGCAAAGCGGAACGGGCGCTATGACGAGGGTATCCTAGGTGAGTCTATACGAGTTAGAATTTACCTGAGTGTTTAGCTCTTATCAAGTTTGGAACATGAGCTCGAGATCTCTATCGATTACCCTACGACAGATTATGACATGTGTCTCTATCCTAAACGTATAATGTCATTTCATAGATCTGGGCTCACAAGGAGAGGATGTACAGCGGTTGGACACTAAAACATTTGACAACGTCGACGCTTCAGGGTCGACGGAGTTGCATACCGTCAGCGTGGAACGCGGCATGTCCTGGGAACGAGCTGTTGTAATGTTACAAGATCATGAGCTGCCAGACGAAGGATTTTATATGTCATATCAGGTATGGCAGTGGTTAGGGCACGTTCCTTGCAACGAGGGCTTTTTAAAATACTGGGTTATTTTTCTATAATATTTTTCATTTAGAACTAATAGAGTTATCCAGTATAAATAAAGTTAGTTTAGTTTAGGTTTTATGCTGTAGTAACACTGGATCAATAAGAGATGATCCTTGCTGGACCTCTAGGAAGAACAGTTTAGAACTGATAGAGCTATCCAGTATAAATAAAGTTAGTTTAGTTTAGGTTTTCTCCTGTAGTAACACTGGATCAGTAAGAGATGATTCTTACTGGACCTCTAGGAAGAACAGTTTAGAACTGATAGAGCTATCCAGTATAAATAAAGTTAGTTTAGTTTAGGTTTCCTCCTGTAGTAACACTGGATCAATAAGAGATGATCCTTACTGGACATCTAGGAAGAACAGTTTAGAACTGATAGAGCCATCCAGTATAAATAAAGTTAGTTTAGTTTAGGTTTTCTCCTGTAGTAACACTGGATCAATAAGAGATGATTCTTACTGGACCTCTAGGAAGAACAGTTTAGAACTGATAGAGCTATCCAGTATAAATAAAGTTAGTTTAGTTTAGGTTTTCTCCTGTAGTAACACTGGATCAATAAGAGATGATTCTTACTGGACCTCTAGGAAGAACAGTTTAGAACTGATAGAGCTATCCAGTATAAATAAAGTTAGTTTAGTTTAGGTTTTCTCCTGTAGTAACACTGGATCAATAAGAGATGATCCTTACTGGACCTCTAGGAAGAACAGTTTAGATCTGAGAACTGATATAACTGTTTGTGTTAACTTTAGGTTCGTAACAACAAACGAACAGCAATTCTTGTCAAAACAGTCATGAGCATTCAGAAAAAGAAAATGTTTCATGTTTATCGCCCCAACACGGGACTACAGCAAAAACAAGAAACGATTCAGGATATAAAGAAATCTTACGAGAAGGTGGGTGATCAATTCATATTCTTAGATAAATCCACTTGGCTATATACCAAGGATCAGTTTTTAAATGCCTACCACCTACGGAAAGATGTCTCGTCATTGGCAGTTCTAACAATACAAGACATGCAATCGTATGGGAATCTTTTGCTCAGCGAGCAAATCATAAATAAACACAGTTCATTTTGGGCTCAGTAAATTAATCATAAAATTGCCTTCTTATTTGGTTTGTTGTCATCATTGACGTCACTAAACGTGGGATAATGCAGTGGGTCTATCAGCTGTGTCATGCGTCGGTCTTTGAGCGGTTCCGGCGGTCGTTACTGTCTTGTTCCACTATGGTTTAATAATCTGTAGCATTTCCTTCCGTAGTTGCGAATTTTTCCAGAAAAAGACCAAAGAATTAAGTGTAGAATTCATAGAAATAAACGTAACAATCCAATTTCCTAGAATCAGTGATGAAACAGTCTTCACTTCAGAACTCTTCATCCCCAGGTGCACATGATACGCTACGTTTGGTAGATAACAAACCTGTGAGCATATCACAAGAATTATAAACATCTTCGCTAGTTTTACATCTTTTATCACCTCACTCATTCGATTCCATTGAGTTCTTTGTGTTGATTTATCGACTTCTATCCCTGGCATGGCTTCTGTTGGGATCTCAACTTCTATCACGGAAGGCGCCGGCACTGATCGTCTCTTCTTCCTGGCGATTTGAAAAATTCGACCGTACACAAATATGATCGTTATACAGACGATTGCTGCGCATATCGACAGAAACCTCCGGTGTATGTCACCGTTTATATACGAGGTGAAAGTTATCGGGGTCCACATAAGCCAGAGAATAACCGTAACAACCAAGACAGCCCGTGGGGTTACGTGGCGTTGATACCAGAATGGATGTGCAATGGAAAGATATCGTTCGATGTTCATTACGTGAAGTGTCAGCCCAGAATAACCTGTTAATAGTTTTGCAATTGTCAGGTACACTGCCTTTGCAATGCAGTCGCCATTACCCAGCAGTTGTTTAATAGCGTTGTACAAAAACAATGGATGAACTGTAACCACTACCGCGAAGTCGTTTAGCGATAAAAGCATTATAAGAAAGAACGGAGTGTTGCTTCTTAGTACATTTGATTTCCAAAACGCAATCAGCACCAAACCGTTGAACAAACTACCAAGAATCGATAACACTCCATTCACAACGCAGGTCAGGATAAGGTTTAAGGTATAGACTTCCGAGGGCGATTCTCGTAGGTATGATATTGTGGTTAAACACAATTCAACCGTTACATTTAGAAACGATGCGTTCATACCGAGGCTTGGAGTTGGGAAGATTTTCAGATGAATGTGTCGAGGCCCTCGTGCATGTCTTCAGCTGTCTCTTGTCTGGGTTCTGGCACCTGCTATAATAATGATTTCTGATTAATTTTGTAATTCATTTGCCGTCTACATATATATATATCGCAAACGATATGCGTGGATAAGCTAATTGGATATAAGTTTCATTTTGAAACCTTGCATAAACGCTCAAAAATCACTGATATGTTTTAACATGCGGTGCTCTCAATTTAAATACGCATACTTTTTACTGTGGGAGAGGTTGTTGTTTTAAATAACCTGAGACAAAGAAAACTTGAAAAGAATATATTAACTATTCCTCCGAGTCAAACTTTTTTAATTAAATTTCCTTAGAAGTGAGAACGCTGATAACATGTGAAATGTTTCCAACTTGCGTTGAAAGCGATCGTAACTTACTTCGAGAACTTATTCACGAGTTGGCTTTCCTGTTCTGTCGTTGATTTTAATTATTTTCTCAGTTTTTATTGATTTCATTTACGCGTCATGTACAATAGACACCTCAATTTTAATTTGGTATTGACTCGAAGTTGTCAACAAGTTCACATCTGTCTATGTCTTTCTTTAGTGTGCGCCGTAGGTGTTTAAAATCTATCTTTCTTTTTGCGTCTTTTGGTGAATTTTTAAGATATTTTTGAGAGAAGGGAGATTTTAGTAACTTTCCAATTAGGGGGAAACTATATATTTATTTATTAATGTCGAAAATAATCATAACCATTTCCATGGATATTGAACTATTCAGAAATAATTTGTTGAATTATTTGAATTTTAAGTGATAACGTGTCAAATTCTTCCTGGAGGTCCTGTAAGGATATCCAGTCTTTACACAGTGTTACTACACGAGCATTACTCAATCCCTTTTAAACTGTTTTTACTAGGATTCGATAAGAATTATAATGATGATGATATTTATAATTAACACGCTCTGTACAGTCAGTTAAGAACACGCCTGTTCATTACAATGGCGGTTTTCATTTTAAAGATCTTTCATTTCTTTCCTAGGTGGCCGTGTGGTCAGCACAACCCGCCTGGATCCAACAATACGAATCCTCGGAAACTCAGTGTGTGCATTCATATTGGTGAGTTTTGCTACCAAAATCAAACTAACTTTATTAATACTGAGTAGCTTACACTATCAGTGCTAAACTGTTCTTCCTAGAGGTCCAGTTATGATCATCTCTTATTGATCCAGTGTTACTACAGGAGGAAACCTAAACTAAACTAACTTTATTTATACTGGATAGCTTTATCAGTTCTAAACTGTTCTTCCTAGAGGTCTAGTAATGATCATCTCTTATTGATCCAGTGTTACTACAGGAGGAAACCTAAACTAAACTAACTTTATTTATACTGGATAGCTCTATCAGTGCTAAACTGTTCTTCCTAGAGGTCCAGTAAGGATCATCTCTTATTGATCCAGTGTTACTACTTTTTCAGGAAAGGCAATTGTAAAAAGAAAGCCTTAGGTCTCACGTGTTCTGTTGGGTTACGCACGCGGACATACAACATTCTCAGTGGTTCAGTTTTGAGAGTTTGGAATCAAGTTGAAAACGTCCTTGCTACTCAGGGAGGCAATAATTCACGTATGCAAATAATTCGTGTTCGTACTGTGGACGGTCTACGTATTGTAGGTACGATATTCTGGAATAAACATTGTAGCTATGAATGAGAGTTCTTAACGAGTTCCTAACTGTTATTCCAAAAGTGTCCCAGTAAGGATCATCTCTTAATGATTCAGTGTTACTGCAGAAGGAAACCTAAACTAAACTAACTTTATTTCTATCAGTTCTAAACTGTTCTTCCTAGAGGTCCAGTAAGGATCATCTCTTATTGACCAAGTTTTACTACACGAGGAAACCAAAACTAAACTAACTTTATACTGGATAGTTCTATCAGTTCTAAACGGTTTTTCTTTCTCTAGGTTCATTAATTCCACAAAACTGTGTCGAAGCTTTAAAAAGACAGCTCACACCACGGCAGCCTGTTGCAGGGGATCCTGGTTTTCCTTTGGAGGTCTGAAACATTTCTAAGAACATTCTGCACCCAACTGGCGCCTAGCGTCACAGCACAGCCTCTGTTACTCCATGTTCTGTTCAACCAAGAATAACGTAGTTTTTAACTTAAAATCTGGTGTTAATAATTTTAATCGGTATTCCTATTGATATCTTGTTATCTGGCGTACATTTTTTTGCATTTGCTTAAATCTCTCTCTGTTTTATCAACGAGTACAACAAAATACTTTGTATTAATACAGTGGGATTTGAGCAAGTGTTTACAAGTTTATGCTTTCCCTTCCTTCCTTGTAAAATACTATGTATGGCGCAGCACTTGTCCAACACGAAACTGTTAGTTTAAATGGACTGTTTACCAACTTACTATCGTGTGTGGACGGTTTTTGGGTTGACCTGACTACCTTTCACTAGTCCCACAGTAAAATTGCTACCAGCTGGAATCTCATGCAAGTTGACGCTCGTCTTCAAGCCGTTGCACCGTTTACCAGCACACAATTGTATAAAGTTCGCAATTGTAAAAGAACATAGAACTTTGATAATGTTAACTTGCTTCATTCACCCATTCAAGAATTGTTACTTGAATGAATGCAAAATGTTGTTCAATTATGAACTATTTGTACATAAATATTTAATATTGCTCTTCTGATTGTGTTTTAATTGCTGCAATTCGTTCCAAAGGGGTGTGGGGAGGGAGTACTTGAGGGGGTACCTCAGTGGGGGGTACATAACAAAAGATGAGCTTATGATAACGCATGCGTAGACCATGCAATATATCGGAGTTTTTTAGTTCCTCTTTCGCCGTACTTTTTGTCCGGAAAAAAATGTTGCGTGTCACGTGACTTCTTTGGCAGAATGGCGGACAATATCGACAACAACAAATATTTGAAAATATTCCGTCACGAACATGAAATAGCGTCATAAAACTGTGCTTTCCTACGGAAAAGAGATCCCTTTTTACATAGGTTTTTAAAATGACTAGCGAAGACGTTAAGAAAGAATCGGAAAAAGATGAAAATCAGTCAATACCCGCGTTTGGTGTGAGCGGGCAATTCATGATGACTTCAGAGGAGAAAGCAATCCCTACTGAGGACTTTAACCCCAGGAAAATAGTCGCTTTGACCCTTGACGATTCCCTTGCGAGGCTTTTTGAATGCTTAACCCTTGAATACAGGTATGGTTTATGATTCCGTCGCAATTTAAACGAAATTTAATCGAAGTTACCTGTGAAAATTTCTCATAATTGAACGTATCATTGTCGACATGGTGGCGTTTTAACTTTCGGTTTTGTCAGAAAATAATGAGGGGCTTTTTGTATGGGAAGTGTAATTGCTTCACTAATTAAACATTTTAGGAGTTTCTAGCTAGACACCTTTGAACCTTGTTTGCGTTGATAACATTTCTACCTTGTTGTTTTTCATGACGTAACTCAGGTCACCTGGAACGTTTCCAGAAATTTGATCTGTAATTTTCTTTTGATATTGTGCAATTATATAGCAATTATACTTGAGCCCCAGAGTGTTAATTGCTTAATTTGAATAAAAATAGCACAGTTCTTTTACGTTTTTCAAAGCAGGATGCACGATTCTTTCCTTCGTTTTAAACACTTGATGGATAATCTAAATTCCTGTCATAGCTGACATCGAAACATGTCCTTTGGCATGTTGCACTAGTTTTAATACTTAAAGCAAGATAATAGCTTTACACATCACTTTTGCTGATGAATGTTTATCTTCTTCGTGAATGCTTTGATGAATTTTCATTCCAGTTTCATTGCAATGAAATTTCTTTCATAATCCCCTCAATTTCTTGCCATCTCTCAATTCCTTGCAGCGGAAGTATTTTGCTCACGCCAAAGTGGAAAAACTTCCGAAGTCAGAAGCTGAAATTTGCTGAGAAGACAAGGATAAATAATGCAATTTGGAGGTCTTGGCATATTCAATGTAAGATTACTGTTAACAGCTGTTAAATTTTCTGAAATAAGACAGAATAAAATACCATATATGAAGTGATCAAGTAAGGAAGAATCTATCATTACACCGTGTTAGTTTATTTGAAGGTCTAGTTTTGTTTTAGTTCAAGAATGCAAGAGACCTTTGTTTTGTCAGTTTGATAACCCTTTGACGGAAATGGCCAAAAAACCTCGACCTGTGGTAAGCAACCGTAGAAAGATTGAATCTTTGAATTGTAGTCTTCAACACTTACATCTAATTAAAATACCAATAATAACATAAATTAGCACTGCACAGCATCCCATTGCTTTATCACCCCCCACCCACCCTTTGGGTGAAACCCAACACCACTCCATGCCTCCTCTTCGTTCCAGACATTGATGATTGAAGGAAAATACTGGAAACGCAAACTCGAAGCTGTAGCAGCGGAATATCAAAAATGGAGAGTGTTTTACAAGCAAATGGTACAGTATAAGTTCTTCGTCAGACCAGTTCAATCTACATTTAGTATTTCCTTCTTCATAATTCATTAGATCTTTGGCAAAAATTTAACAAGAATATCTATCCCTCCTGTTTTTTTTTAGGTAGAGGATAAATTTCAAGATGTGACCTTGCAAAATCAAACAGAAGAGGTAGAATGATTTTCAATGTTTTCAAGGATATTGGGTCACCAAATCACAGCTAAAAACATGCGTTAGCTTGACTTAAGCTCAGCTGAGAAATGTTTCTTATTACTTTCATTAATGAAATGTGAGGTTTGAAAAGTGAATGATCAAATGATCGAATATTTTGATGACCAGGAGCCCACACTAGAATCCAGAGAATCAAGTAGGGTCTTGATAATCATTAATCAAAGCTACGATTTTTTTTTCAGATTCTTCGTCTTGATCAAGAAATTTCAGACAATTTACGAGAACGTGACAAGGAACGGTATTAAATCCTCAGTTTTTATCTTCGTCTCTTCATCTGCGTGTGAATTTGGTTTTGGAAGAAGACTTGGGAATTATTTTCTGCAAAAAATTTTCAATGTTCGCGTTTTGTCTTGTATTTTTAGAAAATTTTCATTAGCAAATCAAGCAAATTCTGCGGGCGCTGACGTTGGTTCACCATTGTCGTTGGTCGTATCACAAGCTTTGGAAATGGTCGACTCATGCAATCTCATGCAAAGTATGTCAATGCTAAGTTATGCTACAGTTTCTTTGTTGACGCGGTGAACGAGCAGTATTATCCATTGTTACGGTTTCACAGTTTCTACAATGTCCCTGTTAACATCTAACCATCATTTTTCAGACATGGTATTCTCGCTCCCCGACACTTTGTTCTCGAGTCTTGCTGATAACGAAGCAATGGGCAGAGTAAGATATGGAAAATTCAAAGGTAAATCTCACATAATTTTTTTGAGAATGGATGAAGTTAATTTTTTTATTAGGCATTTGAAAAAATGAAATCGAAAGTCTCACTCCTTGTCACTATTGTCGAATCAGATTTAGACGTGTTTGCATACCTGAGTAACCTCGCATCTTTTCTGGTTTTTTTCCTGCAGACACGGCAGACACATATCAACCAACCCTGGACACTCTTCAGCCAAGTTTAGAAGCGATGACTCCGGTATTGGACGAACTCATTGAGCAATTAGAGTCGTCTATGAAAGGCTCGGGTAAGCCGCTTGTCTGAGAAATATATCGATTATTCTGCTGTGGTTTGTGTCTGCATTATCTATAAAAAAAGGTTAAAACATGACGTGGCATTCCTGGAAGGCAATTATTTTTACCTCAGGGGCTGGTGGTGTGAGCACAACAAAGCACGATCGTCAAAACAATTCTCACCGTGCCTTGCATCTTTTCAGAACTCAACTGGGATTTCGATTTGACTGGAAGCTACGAGACGAACATGGGTTCGGTTCAGTCGTCAATTGCTGGCGATGTTGAGCCGATGGACCACTCGGGAAGATACCCTCAACCTTTCCCCACAGTCAGCAGTATTCCCACCTCGAGTCACGTGAAAACCTCGTGGCCTGTTCACACAAGCTGCGTGCCAACACATTCCATTTATCCCTCGAGTTCCATGCACCATATCGAGGCTCAGCTACCCATTTGGACCTCAGCACCCGTTTCCCATCCTCATGTTATCGGCTACCAAACTGTCGGCAATGTTTTACCGGGGAACTTGACCCCACAAGGACAGAATGCCGGTGGACCCAGACCGATGATGAGTGTTGCCACCAGAGCAATGGATATTGGTGTACCTACACAAGCTATCACCCCGCGTCCTTACGTACCACCTGCTAACATTAGAAAGCCACTACCGCAAAGCGCGTCCGTCAT
Source organism: Dendronephthya gigantea (assembly GCF_004324835.1). NCBI lineage: Eukaryota > Metazoa > Cnidaria > Anthozoa > Malacalcyonacea > Nephtheidae > Dendronephthya > Dendronephthya gigantea. Next base: position 54,421 of record NW_021163188.1, on the reverse strand, counting down.
AGAAACAGCCTCTGCTCGGTTACCTCGGAACTCTTCGGACTCCCAATTGTACCTGCTCTCCGCTGGTGACTCAGCGTTTAAACCGCGGGCTCATCTACCTATTGAGCTCCAGGCCCCTAACTTAGTGGCGCAACTGAAGTTGCCAAAAACGCGTCAAATGCTGTTTGAAGAGAAAGCGAAAAAACTTCGAATGCCTCGGAATAAATCAGCCCCAGGCCTCGCCAGTTTAGACAATACATCCCAGCTCAAGAAACAACCGCAAACCGGTGGCGTTAGAGCTAAAAGGCTGGGGCGGATTCCTCGTAATCGGTCGGATTCGGCGTTAGCATCGTTGATTCGGCAAAACGAACTGTCAACGAGTAGGGCCCGACGTGATTCCGAATCTAGTGATTCCCCGCTCACGATGCGGGCTTCATCCACTACGCCTACAGGCAGGCAAGATCAGAGCCCGCAAGTTTTGACCAGCCATCGACTATACCACCCTGAGGGTGGTGAGGAAAAGCGACAACCATCGCAACTGGTTCACGAAATGGTCACACATCTCATGAGTAAAGGAATCTCGATGGATGAGATTTTGAATAAACTTACCAGTATGGCGGCCGCTGGTACCGTTCCACAGGCTCAGGTTAGTTACTCGTTGGAAGTACAATACGTACATCATTTATCAGGAAGATCGTTTATGTCAATCCAGTCTAATAATAGATCAAATTGATAGATCTAAATCCAATCTAATGATAGATCAATTTTATATTTTTAATTTTCTGATTTCTCAGCTCACCTCAGCTGCAAGCAATATGGCAAATATGCTGCAAGAGCAACACCAACAGTTGCCCCTCATCAAACCCTCGCCTCATCCTGCTTCCCATCCCCAACCCTTCCCAACCTCCCCGCTCACATCTACAGTCACAACACCACGAGGCCGACGTAAGGCCCAAACTCCCAGATCAAGTGTGAAGACAGAATCGCCCGCAGTTAGTGAAAGAAGCGGTATTCGTTCAAACAGCAGCATTGTTGAAAACGCACTTCGTATGTCGTCGTCGGAATCTCGGATCCCGAGCATGGAGACCTCGGATCCCGTGGTTGTGAATTCCCAGTGGGGGGGTGTTACTACTTCACATCATAGCACAGCTGCGCATACTCTTGTGCATATGTCAGATCAGTTGCGTCTGAGCAACGCGGACACATCAATCCAGTATCCAATGGTTCAATCACAGAGTTTCACCAGTGGCACACTAGGACACAACACAGGAGCCGCCGATACAGCAAGCCCAGAATTTTTACCCTCAATGGCTAGGAGTACATCGACAGTAAGTTGTGAATACATTCGCCCATTACATATCTCTCCAGCATTGTCTTGTATTAATAATTTCTGTTTTTTTCTAGACATTCGCTGTTCATAGTGAGGCACAGGCTCCCTTGCCATCATCATCAAAAACTACACTGACCACTGATATAGACGGTAGTGAATTAAAACACTGTTTTTATCAAACATGTTTGTGATAAACATTTCCGAGTTGTTAAACGTGATCTCATAAGCTGTGTGTTAATTATAGGCCCGTCAACCCCAGCACTTCAAGATTTTCTAACGAAGCAGTCAGAGTCCAAGGTACTTTAATTTGTACATCTTGTTGTGTTTCTGTCTTGATGCTTTGAAATTTACTGAACGAACTTATTTGTTTCTTTAGACTCCCTCAGGACCACTTACTAAAATGCTACCTAAAGAAAAATACAGGGTAAAATAAAATTAGGGTTGATTAGTCCTGTGGTAACACTGGATCAATAAGAGATGATCCTTACTGGACCTCTAGGAAGAACAGTTTAGAACTGAGAGAGCTATCCAGTATAAATAAAGTTAGTTTAGTTTAGGTTTCCTCCTGTAGTAACACTGGATCAATAAGAGATGATCCTTACTGGACCTCTAGGAAGAACAGTTTAGAACTGACAGAGCTATTCAGTATAAATAAAGTTAGTTTAGTTTAGGTTTCCTCCTGTAGTAACACTAGATCGATCAATAAGAGATGATCTTCACTGAAGATATCAATATATGTTTCAGGAACATCGCAGGATGGTGCATGTGTCTGCTGAGCAGAAACGAAGAGGCAATATCAAGGTGTGTAAAAGAGATAACTTGGGATAACTTGGGATCATTACGACGTGTCCTGATTCTTTTGATATTATTCTAACATGAATATATTTTCGTCTAGATGGGTTTCGATCAACTGATTGAAATGGTTCCTTCGCTTTCCTCCCAAGAGAACACAAAAATAAGCAAAGCCGCTGTTTTGAAGAAATGTAAATGATAAAACACCACTTTCAGTTTGTGTAAATGTTGTGGACTTGTTTATTATCTTCTCAACGCCTCTTTTTTAGCTGTGGATTTTATCCTGCAAGTTCAGCAAGAGCACGAGGCTATGATCAAAGAAAGAGACAGATTAAAACAAGAAATTGAGCAACTAAACTTCGAGATAAGGTTTGTAAGACAAGTTTCTAACATGTTTCTTTCTTCCTGAGTGTTGGACTTCATTCAAGTCTAAAGCATAGCTTTGTCAGTGAATGTAAATTCCTATAGATGAATACAAAAGATTGGTATTGTTTTGTTTTTTATATAGCAATTGTCAGCAACAGTTACCAGAGACAGGGGTGATGGTGAACAACAGACAGGTGTGTGTGTGCGTAAACAACCAGATATTCAACGTGAAAAAACTACGAACACAACAAGCTTGAATATTACTTTTCTTTTGTAGAACCACAATGAAATGGAATTGTTGTTTAATCGCCATATTCAAGATCGAACACAGCAAAATCCGAAGTTTTGGATAGTATCTTTTACGATTATATTCCAGCTGCAGTTTGCTTGCTTAATTAATCTTATAGCGTACAAAACTTGAGCTGTTTTACTTTAACTCAAACCACAGTTTAGTGTTTTAATGCGACCAATATTCGAATCTTATAACACCACGGTAACTACAGGTAGTCAAGATGAGTTCTATAAAACCGTCCTGAAATGGTTAAATGAAAGCTGTTGTTTACCTAAACTAAGACCGAGTGAGTACTCTGTGAAAATACATGTCATGATACGAGTTTTCCCCCTGTAGTAACACTGGATCAATAAGAGATGATCCTTACTGGTCCTCTAGGAAGAACAGTTTAGAACTGATAGAGCTATCCAGTATAAATAAAGTTAGTTTAGTTTAGGTTTCCTCCTGTAGTAACACTGGATCAATAAGAGATGATCCTTACTGGACCTCTAGGAAGAACAGTTTAGAACTGATAGAGCTATCCAGTATAAATAAAGTTAGTTTAGTTTAGGTTTCCTCCTGTAATAACACTGCATCAATAAGAGATGATCCTTACTGGACCTCTAGGAAGAACAGTTTAGAACTGATAGAGCTATCCAGTATAAATAAAGTTAGTTTAGTTTAGGTTTCCCCCTGTAGTAACACTGGATCAATAAGAGATGATCCTTACTGGACCTCTAGGAAGAACAGTTTAGAACTGATAGAGCTATCCAGTATAAATAAAGTTAGTTTAGTTTAGGTTTCCTCCTGTAGTAACACTGGATCAATAAGAGATGATCCTTACTGGTCCTCTAGGAAGAACAGTTTAGAACTGATAGAGCTATCCAGTATAAATAAAGTTAGTTTAGTTTAGGTTTCCTCCTGTAGTAACACTGGATCAATAAGAGATGATCCTTACTGGTCCTCTAGGAAGAACAGTTTAGAACTGATAGAGCTATCCAGTATAAATAAAGTTAGTTTAGTTTAGGTTTCCTCCTGTAGTAACACTGGATCAATAAGAGATGATCCTTACTGAACCTTTAGGAAGAACAGTTTAGAACTGATAGAACTATCCAGTATAAATAAAGTTAGTTTAGTTTAGGATTTCCTCCTGTAGTAACACTGGATCAATAAGAGATGATCCTTACTGATCTCTAGGAAGAACAGTTTAGAACTGATAGAGCTATCCAGTATAAATAAAGTTAGTTTAGTTTAGGTTTCCTCCTGTAGTAACACTGGATCAACAAGAGATGGACCTCTAGGAAGAACAGTTTAGAACTTATAGAGCTATCCAGTATAAATAAAGTTAGTTCAGTTTAGATTTCCTCGTGTAGTAACACTGGATCAATAAGAGATGATCCTTACTGGATCTCCAGTGGCTAAACAACTATGCCATATTTCTTTCAGGTGTCTTGGCGTCGCTTCGTGAAATCATTAAAAACACGACTATTCTGTCCGATCCTTCGAAATTCCCTGAACAAGCACGTCTGGCGGCCAGTGCTCTTAATTCACAATCAGCATTCGAAGGTCTTCCAAGGTAACATATGGATAGAAACGAGGAGCTTTTGAAACCATCCTAACCATCTTTATCCTCGACTGTGATCCTAATTTTGTGGATATAACGGGTCATATGGAATGTGCACTGTGGTTTTGCTCTAAGGGGCTGGAAATATGTCAAAACATCTTCTAACCATTCTCTAAGAAACTGGATGCAATCAAACAAAGTGTGTCGAATATTCTTTTGATGTTACAACCTGGGATATATTCGATTCACTGCACACGTCAAAATCTTTTGGCAAGTCTGATTTGTTTGATTACCATTCACGAAGCTTTGGAAAAACACGTTGTTCAAACGCATTAGGAGTTCTATGGATACCTCTGGTATAAACTTAACTAATAATGTAACATCTCTTAAAAATATTTATATATTCATGAACAAATAAACTATACAATCTGATTTCTGTGACATGAGTGTCTGTCTTCACGTGCGACTATCGCAAAGTGTTCATCAAATGTGCAAGGGACAGGAAAAATACATTTTATTCAAGTGGAAACAATCACACTGATTTTGCCGGGAAAAATAAATGAAGATGGCGGGTAACGAAAGAGAGGTGTTTATGAAAGGAAATACTCTACGAGAGTTTGAAAGGCTTAGAAAAAAATCTAGCAGGTAAAAAGAATGTTGACTTTGAGGACAGTATTATACCTCTCTTTATAAGCTTGGAAAATGTATGTTTTTGCAAGTAAGTTGTTGATATTGCGCGTCATAGTTGGACGTTGGTGAAATACTGAAATTGAAACAGTACCAGACTACCAGTACCATCAAAATCTACCAGTGAAATCCATCCTAAATTATTAGATTAAGGATGAAAATCCTGGATTCTGGACATGAAATATTAGCATACTTGTACTCCAATATCTCTTTTATATGTTGGCTGTAGTGTGCTGCAGACAACTGCACAACTTGGGATCTGAAAAAGATTCACACATTCAGTCATTTACTGATAAAGTTCATTCATACACTTTGCTGTAGTGTCTCAGAAGGTCGTTTACACTGGACGAAAGATGATGAACTGATTGAACTTGAACAAGAATGTAGGTTACATTTTACCAATAAACAAATGATTCAAGTAGTCCTCCTATCGGAACCTAATTCACCTTTTTGAAATAGATAACGAATTATTAAAACAAAAAGAGGAATTGACAAAGAGAGTGAATGAAGGATCTTTATTAAACCAACTTCATTGTTATGTTCAGAAACATGCAGAAGGTAGTTATGAAAGATCATGAAACATCTCACTCTTGCTAGCTATAATGCTGTATAATTTCAAGACAACCTTTGCTATTCTACCATAGATGGAATTGCTTCCCTCGGTGATCTTGCAGATGAAGTAAGTGTGAGTTTGCAAATGTTTTACCTCTGAAAACGTTCCCTTCCACCTTTAAGTTTTTCTCATTTATTCAGAACAATCTCTGCAAAGCAATTGAACTCGTCAAAAAGAAAAAGGTATGCACTATGCATTGTGTCTACAAAATATCAATCCAGAATTGGACATATAAACAATAATACATTTAATATTTAGTTGATGGAGACTTATAATATATATCGGTTGACTGGCTTGGCATTTGTGTTGTTGGATGAAAACTGCGTACGTTTTTGTTTGGACACATTTTATAAAGGTAAAAAGCTGGCCTTTTTTTCTAATAATAACCAAAAAATTCTAATCATATCTTTCTATTTAGAATGTTACCATGAACCTTTCTATATTGAAATTAAAATTGAAGATGAAAAAGTTCAGGTCTGAAGATTTGTTTATTGTGTTCTCAGGTTCTTTGATGATGACAACAAGCATGTTTAATTTTTGTTGTAGATATTAAAACACACCATTCCATTCTTTATACCACTTGAGGAAATCCACCAGAAATATAAAACTTCTGCTTGCATCAAGGTTAGCGAACTGTGAAATAACTGATTGATTTTGGTAAAGATGAAAAGGACAAAGTTTTAAGTATTACAGATATATTTGTTTGGGCTGTTAACAGGAGTTACTTGCAGTCATAAGTGGGTATCTGAAGGCTTTTGTTTCAAGAAGACAACAGGTTTGATGACAACAAAATATATGCCGTTCTTTATATGATTGAAAGTGTTTTACGTATTTTTATATGCATTGAAGCCACAGTCATAGCCATGAATATCATAGAATTATCATCATGTTTGTTTAGTGTGCTCAGGTGAAATCTGAAAGAGATGACTATTCTGTGAAAGATTTCTATGCCACACCTGCATTTGATTTTGTTAAATTTGCACTGAAGGTAATTTTGAAATGTTTGAAGCTGTTACTGGTTTGTCAATCTCTACCTGGTCATTTTTTAGTTTTCTAGAGATGATTCTCCAGGCTTTGAAGTGAAGCTTAAATACAGCAATCTCAATCAAACACTGCCAAACGCTGTGGACCTAAAATGCTTTGAAAATTGCGAAGGTTTTTTATTAAAGATATTTCTATCACTTGTAGTGTAATCTTTTGTAAAGTGTATTTATGTATGTTTCACATTCTCTTTAGATGTTCAAGACAACAAGTTAAAAGATGATCTTCGAGGAAATCTGCTTTCTTTGGAAATAAAAGAAGCAATTTTAAACACTCTTTGGTGCTGTTGTTCATAAGAGGAAATTAGGCTGGCATGGTTAATTGTACATATAAAGAAATATTTATTCAGAAATGGTGTTGTCTGGATGGTACATGTAAAATATAGCAAATATATTAAACAAGAAAATTTTAGTGTGAAGATAAATCTGGGGGCCGTGGGGGGGGGGGTAGTGCATCTAAAAAAATTTCCATCGTCTAAGAACCACCTTAATGAATTAACCTCCGAATACTCTCCCCAGTCTCGGCGCTGTGTAGTTAAAGATGGCGGATCAGGGTTCCAGAATGGAAAATCTGGAAATCCAGGATTTATCTGAAAGTAAAACATTTCTACAGCTTTTGGCAAAAGAAATCAACCGAGGTAAGTTGATTATTATCATGCTTACATCGTGTCTCTTACATTGTGGAATTCCTTTTGAACAAAACGTTTGACATGGTATAAAAATTATATTAAGTTATTCAAGTATTAAAAATATGATTATTGATATATTTTAAGGAGTGAATAAATACAATTACTACGATCTCGAGACGTATATCTTTGAATCACTGGAACTATTGCCAGATGGCAAATTGAAAGATGCTCTTCAAAATCCAAGTCAAAATTATGTTGAATATCTTTGGAGGTAAAGATTATTGTTACATATTAATAACCAGGGGTAGTTTTATAAAAGACTAGTTAACTTTTAACTTTAGTTAAGAACAGAATTAGCCAATCACAGTTGTGTAATCCTGAGTTAACTAGGATTTAACTATGCAAAATGTAGTTAAAGAGTTTTGTACAACTGGCCCCTGTCCTGTACGTTGGATTTAGGCAGCCAACTGTAATAACTCTTCAATTGTCAGTCTAGTGAACTGTGAAAAAAAGGTTTCTGCTGAGGTTAATTTCAATCTTTTCAACAAAAATGGTATTGATGAAACATTGAGGAGTATTTTTGAGCTGAAGTCATATAAAGATCAAATTAAGTACTGTAAGTTAAAATGTTGTTTCAGATTTCATCAATGTTTTTTGTATGAATTTCTTTACTTGATTTTCTTACTAAAATGTTATCTTTTCTATTAATGCAAATTAATTATATTTTTAAGTGACAGAAATGGCTTTGTGTTTACCTCATAACCAAGTCTTTGAATCATTGCTCAAAGCACAGGTATATTTCTTATGCTAAATTTATATTCATTCTCAGACTAGGTTGAGAAATCATAAGCTTGGCTTCTGCATATGGCTACATTACCCTCCACTTTACAACCGCTATCAAAACATTAGTCAATACCACGAACACTCTTTTTTAGGACTCCACTTTAGGATCTAGGCAATCAGCATCTGCAATTGATCATATTATAATATATTTCCTTGGGTTCAAAGCATTGGTGATATTTCACAAGTTTATTTTAGAGAATGGAAATGCCTTCAGATGAAAATGAAGTTGTTGTTCTAAGCAAGTTTATTGAGTTATATGGTCGTTTGGCAATTAAATGCCACAATTTGGAGGTAAAATGGTCTCTTTGATCATTGTTGTATCATTTTCTTGAGATATTTAACAAAATGCTGAACTCTTTTCAATACAGATGCTGAATGAATTGATGCAAACAGTTTTGAGGTAATAATAATTAAAAGAAAAATTGAATTCTTGCTAAAATAGTATTTAGTAAACAGTGGGTAATCTTTCTATTGCATTTTGTTAAGTGAGATTGACAAGGTTAATGACAAAATGAAAGCATCTAGGAATGCACAAGAGAAGTACGTAAATAAGCCTCACATTTTCTGTTCATTGAATAAAACTATGCATATCTTATGCTTGCAGCTTCACTTGTGCAATACCGATTTTTATATTCTTCAGTTGGTTGGATTTAAAAGATGTCATTCATCAATTTTTAATACACTGTAATATGAAACAAAAAACACAGATTAAGAAGTGTACTTTGAATAAGGTAAACAGTTTTGATATAGGACTCTCAGTAAACAAAATATCTCCCTCGATTCCTTTGCAATGATCAGCTACAACTAAATAGTTGTGTGCATTTACTGCTTCCTTTAGGACAATGCTACACAAACCAAAGAGTGGAAACAGTTTCTTGATATTTTAGCCGCTACTATTGCCATATATATTGATGTCATCATTGCTATTGGGGAAAGGTAATAAAGTTAATGTTTTATAAGTTACAATGAAAGGGGTTTAAGTTAAGTTTGAACTTAGAAATTTGTTTGCTAAAGCTTGTTTTTCCTTTCTCATAGAAATGAAGAAATTAACAATCATATTTCCAATATTGTATATTTATTATTGGGTATGTAAGAACATTGTTATGAGGAGTTATCATAACTGCAACAATTTCTATAAAAGATCATGATTTCTTTCCAAAGGTGACTCTCCATGGCATATCTTGGACATGGCAAATCAAATTTTTACATTAGAAAGTTCCACAGTAAAGATTGTATTTCCATTTCTTCGGTAGGATATATTTCATTTGCAATTTTCATAAAATATAAGATTCCACATAACTTTACAAAAAATGAACCAAATCTTTCTTAATGCATCTCTTGTTATAGAAAAGTATTTGAAACAACAAAATCTTGCAGTAAAGAATCTCCAAATTATATCAAGTATGAAATGCCTCAACATTACTTGTGAGTCACACAGGTGTTTGATGGATTGAACTTTGTGTCTTTTATAGGTTTGTATGTTTTGCAAGGAAAGTTCAGCAATGTTTATCTGATGATGAAATGGATTGCTGGTATTTAAAAAAGGTATTCATGTTTGAATGATATTTGTTTGTCCTAGCTTTTAACCATCTGGGAAAACCAGGATCTTTTAACTGTTTTTATTTTTACTTCAGAATGTATGCTCTTTGTTACCTCCACAAAACTTTCTCTCCTGGTTATCAGATATTGATCACAGGTACTCAATGGCTGTGAAACACATGTATTAGTCGGTTGGTTCCACCTTTCTAGTTTCATGTTTTCTTTATCCACAGCTTAGTACAAGACTTGGAGTTATCAGGTTTGGTTGGGCAGGAAATAACAGATAAAATTTTATTTTGTAAAGACGAAAAAAAAATTGATAAACTGCTTGATGTGAGTATAAATGTTTTTAAGAGCTGCAGGGTTTGGTTGAAAGATTAAAATATTTAGTTTTGAACTAACAATCGTCGTTTCATCATCTAGTTGACAAGCCATCCTGAGAAATGGGATAAAATATATGAATCAGATGAACCTGAACGTAATGAACAAGGCGATGTTGTTGAAAACGATTCATTATTTTTTGTGGATGCTCAAGGCAGTTCGGAAATTCTACAGCAATGTGAGGTATGTTTTTTTAATATGATAAATCTGCAAAATCTTGAGTTTCCAAAAGAATGTACGTCTGAATCTATTCTTCAGGATCGACAAGAAATAACAAATGGTAGAAATGAGACAATACTGAAGTCGCAGATTAATAATCTTCTTGAGAAACGTGGTTCAATCGACTCTGAAGACGAGGTGATGTCAGAATGAATAGAATGCAGGCTGTTCGGTTCAGCAGACAGCGTTTAACTGGTTGTTATTATAGTTCATTGTTCATACTTCATAGTTGTGTGTCTCTGTGCCTCTTTAGATCTATGATTTGGACATCAGCTTTGAAGATAACGATGAAGAAACTATTGATCTTAATGATTCCCCAACTTTTCAATTGACTCGGCCTGATGATAATCCTGATGGTAATCATGACGATAATCCCGATGATAATCCTGATGATAATCATGACGATAATCCTGATGATAATCATGACGATAATTCTGATGATATGAAACTTGACGTGATCGAGAATAAAAAGGATATTAATGTATTTGTGGAGAGGGAAAGTCCGGCGGAAATCAGGAAGAAATTAAGAAAACGGAAACCACAAACGTTAGTCACATCAAAAAGGGAGATATCAAAAAAGAAAAAGACGAAGAAACGTTTTTCAAAGACGGTTTAAGACGTTGTAAAGATTATTGTATGATATGCTTATAATATGAATAAATATTTTGAAAATATAAAATCAGTTTTGAGTTATTTTTGTTCGTTGAATTCAGAGGAAAAGGGATTTATGTTGCTTCCAAGCATACAGAAGAAGAGTCTGAAGGGTTTGCATCATGTCAAACACCTGTCAGTATGGTCGGAACGTCAAATGACATAACTGTTTAGCAAATACAGCGCATCGCATGACATTGCGTGCATCGCGTGAAGTATTTGAAAAAGCGCGCATAAATTAAATTTTCGCGCGAGAGAAACTTGATATCGTAAAGCATGTTGGGACACCACAATGAAAAACAACATGGCCGCTGATGTTGAAGTGCAGGGATAATAAAAGTAAATTTAAAGTGCTCGATCGTTCATTATTCTTGAAACTATGGCACTGATCTTAAAGCCTCGTTAAGGATAGATAACAAAGTTATGTCTAACGACCCTTCTGCTTATATACGACATCGTATTGGTGATTTATCACGAGTTCGACCAGGCCAAGTGCATTCTCTTGGTGCAAACTCTAGTTAGTGACGTTTTTTTGTGGAATTGTACAATGTTTTATTTCCCTGATTGCGTGAAGGCTTAACTGAAATGTTTCTTTATTTTTTAGTCCCAAATGGAGAGCATAGATCGAGGCCAAACGAGGCAGAAAGAAAACGGAATTATAAGCTTATCATTGATCCAGTTTTAAAAGGAAGAGGACATCAAAAAATTTACAGATTTGATGGAGAATTTGATGGAGTAAGAGTAATCTTAAGATCTTTGACAGCCGCAAAATCTCTGCAAGTAATTTTGCAGTAACATATGTTGTTTTCGTCTAGCAAGCGGCAGTGATTCCCAAAGATCCCAGGTCAAGAAGAACACGTCTTTGGTCGACAAGAACTAAAGCTGATCTGCCTATTCCAAAATTTAAGGTATATTCTGTGAAGTGAAGCCGATATTTTATCGAATCGAAATCTCCAAAATTACTATTTCATTCATCAAGAAATTTTGGTCAAACAAATCTCAGAAGCGACCAATAAGAAGTGTTTTCTTAATTCGCCCGCCCACTGCGCGTCATAAAAGCCACTAAATATTTCTCAAATTTTCGTTTCAGATCGATAAATTTTACGTTGGAATTCCTCCTCAGCGCGATGTTATCCTCACCGGACTCAACGATAATGTGGATAAGAAATTTCTGCAGGATATTTGTGATAAATTTGGCAATATCGAAGGAATTAAGATATTTTACGATCCGGTAACGAAGCGTCATTCGGGAAAAGCCCGAGTTGGTTTTACAACATCCGCTTCTGCAAAACTAGCTGTAGCAAAGCTCGATGGCACATCCATCATGGGCTGTATTGTTCACGCTGATTTTGAACACAAAGGTAGTTGATTTTCTGACATTTTGTTTGTTTACGCAGACTAAATTATTTGCCTTTTGTAAATCTTGTCTTTGACCTCACTATATACTGGACTACTAAGTCTAAATCATAGTCTTAATAAATTGGTTTAGATTTTCTTTAGGTATATTAGATATATAGAAAATGATCCTTATTGGACTTCTATGATGAAATGCTTAGAACAGATAGAGCTAGCTATCCAGTATAAATAAAGATAGGTTTCCTTCTGTAGTAACATTGGATCAATAAGAGATGATCCTTACTGGACCTCTAGGAAGAACAGTTTAGAACTGATAGAGCTATCCAGTATAAATAAAGCTAGTTTAGTAATAGCAGTTTAGATATGTAAATAGATGAAATCATTTTAATGCATAGTAAAATATGTTTTCAGCTATCCAGGTTATTACAGTCATGTATATCAGAGGCATCTCAAACATTTGTATTCATTTTCAGTTGAAGTGAAACACCTCCAGAAACCACACCCACCAGCACGTCGCACATCAGACCCTGTGAATAAAACACCACCATCTATTGACCGTATCCCAGGCCACCATGTTATACCCACCCCACCTCCATCTAATTCTTCTCCATCAAATAGTACACCTTCAACCCCTGGATTAGGATTAGCTGACCCCAGGAGACGTAACAGTGGCAGCGCAGCCTCCACAAGTGGTGATAAACATCAAGGTAGATCACCGTCAACGTGGCCAACACCACTAACACAACAAAACAAGGTGCCAGTGTTTGAACCAATATCTCCACCCTCTGAGAAACTTCCTCTCCCCCCTCCCCCCCCTCCAGATGCTCCACCACCACCCCTCCCTGAAAAGTGTCGAACACCCTCGCCAATTCCAAGCACAACGAAACAAGACCGTTATCAGAACAAAGATTCAAAATCTTTGTCTAAAGGTGGGTGATGTTTACTCCAACTCTAGCTCTTCACAGACATTATTATAAACAAAATTTGTAGGCTGGGATCTTATAACTATTCTGGGGTTACCCCCCTCCCCAATTGAGTAGAAACCTAACCCACAATAGGTCCTGATCTTTCAGTGTATAGACAATAGTCAAAAAGGTTTCTGTTTCGGATTTTACAGCAATGCTGAAATGATTGTTGCAGTATTTATTTGCTAATCTTGAGTTTCTGGTGCAACTAACAATATCTTTGTTGTTTTTCCATTTAGGTTCGAGGGATTCTCATAAAAGTCGCCAACATGACGAGGCTGAATGGCGGAGACGAGATTGGCACTCGGGTCGAGATCGTTATGACTACGGTTCATACCGACGTTCATCGACTGACGAGAGAGGAAGGGATTCTAGAGATTCGAGATATTCCTCAAATCACAGAGATTATTACCCAAGGGAGAAGGAGAGAGATAATTATACGAGAAACGAGCTGAGACGATCTAGTTTTCGTGAGTCTGAAGGTAGACGAAGCCGTGACTCTGATGATAGTTATGGCAGTGAAAAAAGCTCAAAGAGCTCAAAAGGTTGGAGTTGTTCGCATTTCTTTTTTTCATTTGCCTCTTTAACCTTTGTTATTTTGCCATCTTGCCATGATGATAAAAATAACCTTTTCAAAACTTAGAATCATTATCACTCAACTGTATTGCCCTCATTTCATTGTTCACTTTCCATTTGTGATAAAATTTTAATGTTTAACCTTTAACATTTCAATGTATGATTTGACATTTGACTGTTAGATATCTCCAAAGGCCGATACGATTATGAGAATAAAGACTCAGAGAGAACCAGATCACCAAGACCTCGTTCTGATGTGTACGAGAGAGATAAAAGAGATGCGAAGAAACCTGACAAGCAAATCAACAAATCTGAGGAAATTTCTCAAAAGAAGGACAGATTTAACATTTCTGATACGAATTTAAACAATGGCAAAGCCAGTGGGTCGCCATTTAATACAGACAGTCTTTCACTGAAGTCGTTGTCTCCAAGGACAGAGAAGCAGCTAGGTTTAGGCATAGATCTGCTCGAGAACTTAGACAGCCAAAGCAGTGTTCAGGAGAATTATTTACCAATGGTCGAGGATATCTCGCCTGTTTCCTCACCAACACATCATGAGCCAATGAATTATGTTTCTCCGAACGCAGAACCTTTATCATTTCCGCCATTGAAACAAGCTGAAGTTGTGAATACTGCTGTAAAGATAGAATCATCCGTTGATAACAACGTACAAACGATATCAACTGAGGATAATGATGATGCAATGTCACTCTCATCCATCAGCTCAAATGAAGAAACTCTTGAGGTTACTAAGCCTGTACCCCCTGTTCCCCCTCCTATCCCCACCTTCACCCCAACCTATGCTCCTCCAGTTCTACCTCCACCCTTTATGCCACCGTATAACCCTAGTATTCCTCCACCAACCTATCCTGCAATGCCAATAGTCCCTCATCGTATACCCATACCACCCTTATCGATAGCAACCTTGCCACCGCCACATCCTTTAGTTCCACCATCTTTCCTTCCGACGTACCCCCCTCAATTTGTATCAACCCTAAACAGTGTACCCCCCACTCCCCCAGTGTATCAAACCCCCCAATTCCCCACCACACGCATGCCCTCCCCGCATGATCAAAGACCTGTACGTAAGAATTGGAAGATCAGAATTTCCGAGGAAGTTTTGAAAAGAGCCACGGAAGAGTTGGCGATCATTTTGAAGAAAGATGTCAACAAAAGACTGGTTGAAAACTCAGCGTTTAAAGCTTTGGAAGGCTGGTGGGACAACACACAGAAATTAAAGGTATCTCAAGTGCCATTTACACTTGCAATTGTTGCAGCGATTTTCGTCTTTGGATAGATGTGAATGAGTTGACAGTGATGAATGCTCTGATGTATAAGTGCCCTCTTTTGCACATTCGTAACTTGTCCGCTCATTCATATCTCTCAAAAGAAGAAAATCGCAAATGAAAACAGGGGTTGAAATGTCACCCAACTGTTGCTTTTGTAACCAATATTCCCTTTTTTATTTATTTGTTTTGTTTCTTAGCTCAAAAAACCTTCCCCATCGGAAACGACGACAGCGCCATCAAACCAAACCCCAACCACGTCGTTAGCAACGGATATGACATCACCTTTCACGTCATCATTCTCCACAACCATGAGCCAGGGTGGAATGCTGGGACTGCGTGCATCCCTTCCCAAGATGCCCTCGTTTCGTAAACGTCGCCCACCGAGCACAAGCGGAAGTGATCTGTATTCAAAACGGCAACGCACCGAATCGAGGTCTGAGCGAGAACAAAAACGCATCGTAACCGATAGTGATTCGGACGCTCCCGGAAAATTGAAACGAAAACGTCAGGATGATTGGGTAAATGATGACGTAAGTGTCGGGTCTCCCTGGCAACCAGACGATGACGTCGTTGATGAACCACCGGCAACCAGTGTCAGGACAGAAGGTAATGTAGTCTCTTGAGACTTTTCAGACCGACGCTGGACCACCACGTTTGAGATATTTTTCACAGGTAGTTAAGGCACAAACCACGACAGCTTATTGTAGAATTCTACCTACGTTTGAGATATCTTTTTCAAGTGATTCCGACACAAACCATTACAGTTTGTTATAAAGTACCTACACACGACTACATAGACTGGACCAAAGTTAATTATAATATTTGACTCCCTACTTTTACAGAGAAACACAGCAGTGTTGGTTCAACTCTTTATACGAACATCTACTCCAGTCTGAGTGAGTCAGAAAGTTCCCAGAGTGGCGACGAGAGTGGGTCTGAGGAGTCTGGGGATGATGATAGTGATTGGAACGGTAGTCAGAGATCACACACTGACTCTGAAGAAGGCGACGATGAGGAGACTGGGAAGGATGCTGAAGACATATTTGGTAATTATAAGACATATTTTGAATGTTATTAATGGTGGATAAATTCTAAATATTCCCATTTTTGCAGAACGGAAAATACCACAAACACCTCCAGGTACCCCGCCTAAAAGTCCACCAACATCTCCTGCTGTCTCTGGAACACCCTCAAATGCCTCAATTACCCCTACCGCTAGCCCTATCGATGTTACCACTGTTGATGACGAGGGTTCGAGAACGGAGGACACTAGTGGTTTAAATATGTTACCACAAGATAAAGAGGGAAGTTTGGGGACACCTATGATTGAGGAAAGTGAACAGGAGAAAGCAGGGGAAGTGGGTATTCTGACGAGTGATGCGGGCGAAGAAGGGATGAGTGAGGCTTCTAGTATTGCCACACCACACAAACACATTCCTGGAAAGGTTGAATCAACGTCTGAAGAATCCGCTGTAGACTTTAAAACTCCCCAGGTCACTCAGGGGGGCGAAGAACTGCCTGTTTCTAAGGAAACCCCGCCTGAACCTGTGGAAGAACCTGTTATTGAACTCCCACCAGAGTTTCCTCTCCGATCATACTGGCAAGATGATAGTCTGGTCTATGATTTCTTGGTTTCTGGCCTGGATTATGAAGATGCCAGTTATATGAAAATTGGATTCGAGAATTTATGTCAAGTTGGATCAGACTCTGTAGCGAACGCGAGGTGGTCATTTCATCCCAGTATCTTTTTGTCTTTTTCAACTTATTATTTCATGTTTAACATCCCAGGACACTGGAATACTACCTACACTAGACCACCACGTTTGAAATATCTTTTTCAGGTAGTTCAGACACAAACCAAAACAGCTTATTTTAGAATACCACCTACAATGGACCACCACGTTTGAGATATATTTTTCAGGTAGTTCGGACACAAACCACGACAGCTTATTGTAGAATACTACCTACACTGGACCACCACGTTTGAGATATATTTTTCAGGTAGTTCGGACACAAACCACGACAGCTTATTTTAGAATACCACCTACACTGGACCACCACGTTTGAGATATATTTTTCAGGTAGTTCGGACACAAACCACGACAGCTTATTGTAGAATACTACCTACACTGGACCACCACGTTTGAGATATCTTTTTCAGGTAGTTCGGACACAAACCACGACAGTTTATTGTAGAATACTACCTACACTATACCACTGCATTTGAGATATCTTTCTCAGGTAGTTCAGACACAAACCACGACAGCTTATTGTAGAATACTACCTACACTGGACCACCACGTTTGAGATAACTTTCTCAGGTAGTTCAGACACAAACCACGACAGTTTATTGTAGAATACTACCTACACTGGACCACCACATTTGAGATAACTTTCTCAGGTAGTTCAGACACAAACCACGACAGTTTATTGTAAAGCTACTTGTTACACTGGATCCACAATAATTTCCTTAACATAATGAAAGCTACGTCTCCTGGTGTGACGAAAGGAAGGAATAAAAAGGTTGACAACTGCGGGGTTCGTATTCTCGACTCGGGCAGTGCAAGATGCGAAGGTTTTTATAAAATCAGTATGAAGGAGAAGGCGAAATATCTTGAAGCCGCAAGAAGACAAGTTGAGGTGTCAGCGGCTGTTGTTAACAAGAAAGATAATGAGAAGGTAAGGGAGGATTGTGGATCTTAGGGGATCGGATCTGAGGATGGAAGATGATAATAGGGTATATGTTGAGATTGTGGAATGGTTAAAGAAAGTGAAAATTTTCATGATATTTTCAGGAAGCGAACAAAGCGAAACAACAATCGCGAGAGAACAGAGCACTTCAGAGAAGGTTGGCTGCGTCCTTCCAGTTGGAAGATTTTGGTGATATTCTCAAGTTTAACCAACTCAAGGTTTGTGCGGGCAAACTCTTGGGAACTGTTAGATCATAACTGGATGTTTTGGGAACTAATAGATCATAACTGGACCTTCAGGGAACTAATAGATAATAACTCAAATTCTATTCCTCTCTAAAGGTACGAAAGAAGAAGCTAACGTTTTGTAAATCTCGAATTCACGATTGGGGATTGTTTGCTCTGGAGCCTATAGCTCGGGATGAGATGGTTATCGAATATGTTGGTGAAGTCGTACGACAAGCGATCGCCGACGATCGAGAGAAACGTTACGAACGTCTTGGCATCGGCAGTAGCTATCTATTCCGAGTTGATTCCGACACGATCATCGATGCAACAAAATATGGAAATCTCGCCCGATTTATAAACCATTGTTGTGATGTAAGTAAAGTCAAGAATTTGGACTTTTGGATTTAGAATTGATAAAGCTATCAATAGTATCAATAAGGTGTATATAATGGATCTGTTTCTTGTGACTTTTAGCCAAACTGCTATGCTAAAGTGGTAACGTTTGAGTCGGAGAAGAAGATCGTGATATATTCAAAACGGGACATTGCCGTGAATGAAGAGATCACGTACGATTACAAGTTCCCCATCGAGGACGAGAAGATTCCATGTTTGTGTGGAGCTGCGCAGTGCCGAGGCACTTTAAACTGAGATACTTCATGCAGGGTAATGCAATCATTCGTAGCACGACGCCATCTTTGTCGTAACTCGTCAGCGTCTCGTGATCGCCCGTAGCTTACGAAGCCGTCTTCCCTATACGAGTCTAGCAAGGATACTGTAAGATCTTATGAATGCCTAAGAAAGTTGATCGTTTTAGGCGATGAAATTTTATACAAATATTAATCTCTTATAAACAACTAATGAATCTATTCGCAAATGCAGAATATTCTCTCAACAGGCAAGTTTCGTTATCAAGAAAAAATAGCTATTATCGTGTTTAGAAAGTTTATAGTTTAAAGGTAAGCTATAAAATCTTTGGATCAGACAAAGTTTCTGAAAAATATTTCCTAAAAACACGTTAGTTGTGGAATCTCACCCTGCTACAAGTTCAAAACTACACACAATATATATATTTCTATACTTATGTTTTTACATGATAGAATTGCGCTTGTAAATTGCATTAAAGGTTGCATCATGTGAGATGAACTGTACTCCATGATGGTTGCGCTCGTTTGTACACCGTGGTATGATAACAGTTGTAATGTTCTTATGGCGTCTACCTTCTAGAACTCCAAAAACTATTTTGCTGTATCTCAGAATTTTCACAATGATTGTAAATATATCTTTTGTTCAGAGAATCTATATTTATTTCTATTTTTCTGTGTACGTGTTTATGAGCACAGCAGCAACAACAGCAAACAGTTTTAATAATAATCAGTTTTATTTACAAATATATACACAGTTCCATATCTGGAATAATATTCATATCATATACAATCATCTATATTCTATGTAAGCTAGGGTCATATTGTATGTTTCACAACATGTGCGGCCTCAACAACCGTGGCTGGAACAGCGCGTCTTACTCTGCCATCGTTCACTGGTACCGTGAATCTGAAAGGAAAAAAACAAGGTTAGCAATGATGGTGTGTTCACAAGAGGTAACAAGGTCCATGCGACACTAATTCAACGTGAAAACGCTCACTTACTTGACGTTAGTTTTATTGTTGACAACAAACAGTGGATTTTGTTGAGTTAAAATTTCATCGTTGACAGAAATGCCTAAGGATTTAGTGAAACATATTTTACGTACACGAGTTTGAACAACCAAAATGTCACAGGATATTCTGATAGTTTACCATCCAGATACTGCTTCAGAACAGCACGAAGCTGCGTGTTTTCTTGAAGTAGATCACGTTTCTCTTTATCCAAAGCCAACTTATCGAGGACAACCTTGTTGTATCTCTTCCAAAAGTTTTCCAACGATGTGTACTCGTGTAGAACCTAAAGAATAACCAAGCTTTTCAAAACTTAAGTAATTTAGCTTGTAGCCTTGTAGGTACACCACGTAAGTATTTGATACTGCAAAATCTCTTCAAAACTTGTCTTATTTTTTAGTGCAGTATTGTGATGTGCGAGAAATGTCTGATCAATGAGCCAGTGTGGAACTTTGTGGAACTCTCAGGAAGATCGAAGTAACCCCAGCTCGATCATGTCTGGAACAAGACACTTGACCAACATTCGAAGTTCTACGATTCATTAAATGGTTTACCTTTATCTCCGCTTAATTCTCTCTATCCACAGAGCATTTATTATGAATCATACATTCTCATCTTTCTTACCTTAGCGAGTATTTCCGCAGGCGCCTCCATCTCCGCCGTCTTCGCTTGCTGTTCTTCTTCCTCTGTCAGAGACGAGGCGTAAAACGGCAGAACCTTCTCTTGTTCCGTCTCTAGTTTGCGGCACATTTCAGCGAGGCGGAAAATTTTAGCTCCCTGTGAAGATATAAGAAGTGGTAAGAAGTCTTCC
This sequence comes from Dendronephthya gigantea, assembly GCF_004324835.1. Classification (NCBI taxonomy): domain Eukaryota; kingdom Metazoa; phylum Cnidaria; class Anthozoa; order Malacalcyonacea; family Nephtheidae; genus Dendronephthya; species Dendronephthya gigantea. Next base: position 33,947 of record NW_021163188.1, on the reverse strand, counting down.
ATTATCTTCCTCTGTTGGGTCTCCCGTAAATATTGAACGAACCTTCTCTTTCAGACGAGTGAGTTCTTTAATCGTAGCATTACTTTGTAAGGTCAGCTGTGTGAGAGCATATCTAAATATAGTTGGAATAATTTGATGCTAGCCACCGAAGATTATCTGGTTGAAAGATTCTTCAACCAACAGTGAGGAACAATACCTTTCACTCTCTCTGTATTTGTTCATTTCTGCTTTGAGTTGATGAAACTCTACGGCAATCACCTCCCGTTGCTAAATATTTAAAAGAAGGCCAAAGATCGTCAGTCTTTCATCAGTGTTAACAACTTGAAGACAGAATGGTTGAAGAAGATTTAAACTACCTCCTTGATGACTTTGTTTCGTTCGTCACATTCCTTTGCATTGCTGGATAACTTCACTTTCAGTTGAGCAATTGTGTCCTGCAGTCAAAATAGAAAGATAGCATCAGTGATCATGAATGGAACTGGTTTAAATCACCACCTTTTCCACGCGAATTACCTCAAATGATTAGGACAAGATTCTTCTCATCACAAACCTGAATTCTCTGTAGTTTTCTCATCTGCGTCTCAATCTCCTTGGCGCTCTTCTCATCTCGTTGCTTAAGATTTTCAAAAGCATTCTTCCGTTCTTCTGTTGTTTCATTGTAGTTCTTCAAGGCCTGAATATAAAAGCACGGTTTGTTGTTACACAGTCTTGTATTTGCATGTGGATACAATATACCATACCTGTTGAAACTGCCTCCACAAATCTTCAACGGTTCCCTCAAGTTGTATCCGTAAAGCATGTTTCTCTTCCAAATTCTGAATGGATCAAATTACATTTAAATTAATAATTAATCTTATTAAGCCAGTAATCATCCATAATTTTGTACAATTAGAATATAATATACTTTATTTTTAATTTCATCTCTATAGCTTTGAAATTCTTGTTTCATCTCGCCATCTTGTTCCTGGTTCTCCTGTTCCATTGCGAAGACAATATCCTGAATGTCTGTTATCTCTTGCTTATGTTGTGATATTATTTCTTGTCTGCAAAGAAAGCAGCCATATTTCAGCTTTGAGCAATTCATCTCTAGCTCAACAACTAGCTTCAAATAACCAACCTTTCCTTATCAAATTCCTCCTTGACAATTGTTTGCTCTTTCTTGAACTCCTCAGAAAGCGTTTTGAGTCGGCTCTGGTGTAAATCTTAAGATAAATATAAATATATTACCATACACAAACATTTAGACATAAACATACATCAACAAACAAGCAAGCCAAGATGAAAACATATTTCCAAACCTATAATATGATCTTGATTCTGCAAGTGACTTCTCAGAGCCATCTCATATTGTTCCTCTGCCTCCTCAATATCCTTCACAAGTGACTTGATGATTGCTTCTTTACGATCAATAATTCTCTCAAAAGTCTGACTTAATATCTCAATATCTTTCTTTAGATCTTGGGCTTTACCTTGAAATATTTCATAAGACCAACACTCAAGGTTGCATTGACAATGAAGTAAATATGTTTTGCAAGGTCAGGCAAGTCTGAAAGTTTGTATTCAGGAAGGTTTGTATTGGGGAAATAGTGACAGCAGGTCATGGGTTTTCGAATGATATAATAATGGAAATGTCTGTGGTAATAATGATTCAATGAAATTGCATGGCTTTCACAGGAAGTGGATGATAGGATTTATAATAATTAATAAAAATCAGGCTGCAGATGCCCCATACTTTCTCTCATAATCACTCTCCACTGATTCTGAAGTTTGTGCAGGTTAAATTTTGAATTCTTTTCTTCTTTAGCTAGTTTATCCTAGTTAAGAAATAAACAGTTGTATGATAACAATCTATCTTAAGAAAGCTTTTGTTAAATAACACACTATGAAAATTGAGTAAGTGAAGTGAATAAATGTACTATACTTCCAGACAAAAGACATTCATTTATAAACTATTCGTGATGTTATATAGAACCGAAAACTGTAGGTCAATGTCAATACAACTATAGGTCAATATCTCTATATTTCCCCCAATATAGGTCAATATTGATTGGTATTACACTACTAATATAAGTCAATATCTGTGTGAACCATTACAGATCTATATTCTGCAACTATATAAGGTCAATACCGTGTATGAAACTATTAATCAACATTAATACAACAATAATAACGAGTCTGATAGACTACAAACACAATAAAGTGAACCAAAAACTCAATATTCTGCACCTTCAAAAATTGTGTTAACATTTCCTCTTTTTTCTTACGCATCTCTTCCTCAGCAAGCCGTTTTTGCTCCAGATAAATCATCCTTTCTTCTTCCGTCATATTGGCCAGCTTCTTAGCGCCCGATTTTTTCTTTTTTGGAGGCATTTTGAAGGAATATTTTGAGGTTTTTTTAAAGAATCAAGATTATAAAAATATATCAAAATAAACAATATGGAGGTGTTGCTATAGAAACAGCGCTATCGTGAGTTGTCGTCGTGGTTCGGAACTCGGAACAACTTCGGAGTTAGATCGGGTTTGATCTCTATACAAAACCTGAATGCATTCTAGGCTTGAATCACGTGTGTACATCAGTGAAGCAACAGACGGTAAAGTACTGAGAATAATATAGAATTATTGGTTATTTCACTGTAAAGGAAAAGGTGTTTGTGAAAAATTTTGGCAGTAAATTTTCTATATCATGTCAGAAAACAGGAGTAAAGTTCGTCGTGTTGGAGTCGTAGGCTTTGGACATCTTGGTAAATAAATAAATTGTAAATCTTACTATTTTACTATGAATATTGATTATTGCACTGATAGTATTTAATACATTCAGAAAGACTCCTGTTGAGGACCTCATTTTTCTAAATTTTTACCCCTCTCGAATGGCAAGAAATCTACCATCTATGACCTATCTGGAAAATTCAGCTATAAAATTCATCCCCCTTGGGAAATGAGTCCTCAACAGCAGGTTACCAATGAGAATCAGGTGCTGAGATTCACAAATTCAAATTATATTCACATTAGTTTCCTTTTCAAAGGTCAATACCTGGTCAAAGCAATCCTTAATAGTAAAGACCTGGAGTTAGGGTTTGTTTGGAATAGGACCTATGAGAGTGTCCTAGGACATGTTGACAATAATTTGATATTGAAAGATCTGGAAAAATTCACAGAAAGGTAGAAGATTTCAAAGGGATATTTTTGTAACAAATTATATTCAGGATAGACACTTCAATGAGTTCAATCTTGTGTTTTTTTTTACTAGAAAAGTTGACCTGATTGTTGAGGTGGCTCATCCATGCATCACAGATAAATTTGGAGAAATGTTTTTAGAGCATGCAGATTATATGGTAATATGATAAACAAGTATTTCATATTGTTCTAGTTCACAACTGGCAGTTATTAGAGATTCAACTAGTTTCTGACTGAATATGCTTTAATTGAAATTTGAAAACTTTATCTTTGCCAGTGTGGTGATACTAGTTAAAGTTAATATAAAACTCTGTAGATTGGCTCACCAACTACTCTTGCAAATGAAGCAATACAACAGAAAATTTATGCAAAAGCTCTTTCTAATTCTCATGGTCATGGGCTATACGTTCCTAGTGGTGCTTTCTGGGGTGCAGAAGATGTTAAAAAAATGGCTGATAGAGGTACACTAAAGGTCAGTGACACTCTCTCGACAGATTTCAATTTATATAAACTTTATAGTAATAGTTATGTCATTTTTCTACAGGAATTGAAGGTGACCATGAAGAAAACACCATCTGCTTTCAAACTGTGTGGTGAATTAAAAGAGAAGAATGAGAAAGTCACCAAAGATCCTGTGGTTCTTTACTCAGGTATATTTGAATATGAGAGAAAAATGATTGAATAGATGATCTGTAATATCCAAGGTGTGTGTGATCTGTAGTTTATTTAGTAATTCAACAATCCTTTTTCAGGTCCTGTGAGAGATTTGTGTCCCTTAGCACCAAACAATGTTAACACCATGGCAGTCGCTGCAATTGCTGCTCATAATTTAGGTTTTAGTGGTGTTCATGGCTGTTTGGTTGCTGATCCAAGGTCTGTGATGTGTTTTGTATTGTATCTGATCAAAATATGTTTGTACTTTTGTAAAATTAAACTCGTTTCTGAGCTAATCCTCTCTTATGAAAGCATCCAAATGCAGCTAAATACGTTTTTTACTAAATCTCAATCCAGACAATTCTACTCATGAGTTTTAACGGGTTGATATAGAAGCAGTTTGCTTATGGAAAAGAATACTTTCTATAAGTATCTTTATTTCCTGTGTCTATTTGTAAAAACAAGGTGAATTATTGGCTAGACAGACGTATTGTTGAACCAAATTAAACCCTGGGTTGGTGATGAAAGATGAGTTTATTGGCGGGTCGGTCATTCTTTAGTGATAACGAATATCTTTACTTTTAGTTTAGATTGTCATCTTGTGGAAATTGAAATTTTTGGTCCTGGCGAGGAAACAAACAAATTTCACGTGAAGACAGTCCGAACTAACCCGGCTAAAACTGGTGTTGTCACTGGGAATGCAACTTATAGTTCTTTCTTAAGCAGTTTGTTGGGTAAGCCAACGGAAGTGCTGAATGTTTGCTTAGAGATGTAGTAGCTTAAAGGTCTGTTTAAACAATCCAGTTTTTGTCAGATCCAATTCACTTCTGATGTATGGAATATAGTCTGTTGTTGATAAAGCATTACAGCCTTGGCTCGAGTTGATTTGCTGCCCATGTACTTTGCAAGTCAACAGACTATAAAACATCCGTCAGAAGTAAATTAGATTTGATAAAAATGGATGGTTGTAAACAGGGCTTAATATAGTAACAGCGGCTTTGTTCTCGACTTCTCGTTCATTTAGTTTCTCGAAACAAAGGCGTTGGCATTCATCTGTCGTAACGACAAGTGTCCCAGTGAGATGTAAGATCAAGAAACGATTGAGGAACGATTTGTTTTGTAAGAAAATCCAACCAAAGAACAAGAAAAACCAACCAAAGATCGGCCTACTTGGAGAAGTTAATTGGTAAGCTACCGTTCTCAAAATAAGGAGGAACTAAACGTCAGGACAAGAAGATAATCCTATTTTGCTCTTGTTTTATTCCACGTTTCCGGTGAGCTATTTAACTGTCCCGGTAAACTAGTCATGATACATGGTAACGTGTTTAACTGATAAAATTGTACCATAAAATTAGATAGCGTTTTGTAGTAACCAAGTTTTGAATTTGAAACCAAGAATTAACGCCAGCATTGGGTTATAAACGTGAGAATTTTCAAAATATGAAATACGCAGAGTTACGAAAAAACATGTCTTGCTGTTGTACCGCGTGTACGAAATAAAGTGAATTGAGTTTTTGAAGACTTTTATTTGATTCAATATTTCTCGGAATGACCTTTGGCTTTGTATTGTGGTATTACGTAAATATCTAGTTTAGAAAGGCATTATGACATGACGTTGTGTCCAAAGCATTTGTGTGCGTTTCTTTTTCCTTTATTTCCCGCTGTTTAACAATAGACGTGACTCATTTAAAACGTGTTATGTACAGAAAAGGAAATCTTTCTCCTATGTGGATTGCGGAAGGATGTAGGCAATATGGAAATGATCCATTATACTTGACATGTAAAACCACATGCAAACACGGTAATCTCTGGTGAATAGACGAGAAAATTTCATAACCTTAGCTTATATTCCTAACACGGAAACTCGTTCCAAAACAAGAAATTTTGTCTCCTTTTAAAGCTAAAGTCTGGACTTCTATTTTAAAGGCCACTTAACTGTCTTCATAGGAATATTGGTGATGTTACGTGTAAAAATATTCGATATTGTGGGGTCTTTGAGGATGGTATTGTGACGTATCACCCCTCCCGTGAACTCGCGCAATTTGACACGAGAGATCGTATTTGCTTTTGTTTTGTTGACCTGTAAGGACATATCTTTCATCTTTCAAGGCGTAATCTGTTTCCTACCGTGTGTACGAAGGAAGCTTTGAAAAGGTCAGTTTTAAGACGTTACGTAGCACTTTCAAAGAAATCAACGTTCGCTGAAGTGGTGCACCTTCGAGAGACGACATATAACATGGGTGAAGAAGTACCAACAGAGAATGGCCTAAAAACTCACATAACCCTCGATACAGAAGTTGCTAACGGGATAAAACATGCTGTGGCAACAATGGATGAATCAGGCTCTGGAAGGGTAGAGAAGTCCCAACTACAAGCTGTTGTAGCAAATGTTTGTCAAGCGATTAAAACACCTTTCGTGAGCGACGACTTGGATGAATATTTACCCAAAAACGTAGACTTGTCTGTTTCGGAATTTCTTGAATTTTTAGAAAGTAAACTACTCCTGAAAGGTACGTAGAATTCTGTAGAATAAACACCTATTTTATGAAGTATTTTCTCAACAAATATCAAACAGTTAACCTTGCCCTCTGAAGGGGTGTAATATTGGTTATAATATTACTTCCTAGTAAACAGTTTAGAATTTCATAATCCCAGGTTAGAATTTAATAAGATTTTGGTTAACAAGAAACTGATCTACTTTGAAATTCCAACAACTTTCTCAGCATACGACTTTAATTAAACCCCATGCGATCTTATTTTGTTTTAAATGTAAATACAGAATACAAAAATATCTTGCACAATAATTCATGCGTAAATTGAGTGTGTACTCGCTCTGTAATTATTGGTTGTAGTTTTTTTCCGTTATTGAACTCACGTCTGCGTTCATTAGCTTTTGTACTGTGTATTTTTAATAAATATTGACTAAAATTGTACATGAACACCGGTTGAAACCGTGTCTAATCTTTCGAGCAAGTTTGTTTACATTCCAAGGAAGAATCGAGTCACTAATTAGAATATCTTGTCGCAATTATATTACTTTTTCACAAAAGTTCTCACAAAAATTTGAAGATTTGGAAGGGCGTATATTCGGTATGAACAAATTTGGTTAAAAATCCCATTTCCGACTTATTATTAATGGCATATGAAGATCACATCGTCCTGGATCGCATGCTGTTTAAAGACACGGCGATTGAAAGCGGAAATAAAATTCAATCATGCAGCTCTGACACACCTTTGTTCAGTTACTGTAGTTGCATGTAAAATTGTGCTGTACAAGACACTAATTTCAGCCTGTCAGTAAAGTATTTAGATCAAGTATTTAGTTCTTGGAAATTAGACTCTTTTAACTTGGATGATAACTAAAATGGAAAGGTGTAGTTTCGTCATGTTTCCTGCAGAGCTTTTATGATCTTAGAACTTGACTGTAGAGCCAAATTATCAAATGAGAGAGTCAGAGAGACCCTTAAAATTGTATAAAAATAGCTTATATTGATCAAATGCTCTGAGGATATTGCCAATTTACTGTGCCAGCACTTGTAAATATATTTTTCCAATTGCTTTTAAACAGCAAACTGCAAAAGAAGCATGTCAGCCTAGTTACTTGGTTACCTTGACCTGATTAAATTCCTTAATCTCTGATCATTTTGCTTATCCATACGTATTAAAAGGTAAGAAGTTGAATCCAAAAGAATTGGACGAGCTATCATGGGTGGTTGTGGGTCAGAAATATGATGACAGCCCACATACTTTAACCAAGAAAGATGCATTTAAATTATGGCTAATTTTCAAGAAGCTTGATATCAGCGGGGAGCTTCGTGTAGATGTTGAGGAATTGTGCATCATAATGGAGAAATTTGTGCGTGGAATTGGCATCCAGTGGAATGAACAATTCCTGACAGAGTATTCGGAAGATGGTGCGTTGACATTCTGGAAGTTTATCGAATGCTTAGAGCAGAAATTCTTGACCGGAGTTGATAAAAGGTATGGATGAAAAACATTAACCAATTTTAACATTATAGTTGATATGCCTTTGGCTTGGTAGCTCAATTTACATTTAGGTGAGTTTGAAATGTGTGTGTTTTTAACTAAATATTTTAATGTTATAGTGTCCTTCGTGAAGGCTTGCAAGAGCTTTATGATTTCATTCTTGATGAAGTAACAAAAACTGGGTTTCTAACAAAGAAAGGCCATGGTATGTTCCAGAGTCAAAAATCTCGTTGGTTTGCCTTAAAACCTGACAAGTTGACCTACTATGTATCAAGTGGATTTCGGGAGAAGAAAGGTGACCTTGTCCTGAATAATGAAGCCAAAGTAACAAGCATTCCAGATAAAGGTGGGAACAAGTATAGATTTATGGTGACCTGTGGTTCTACAAAGAAAGAATATGAACAGATGGCTCCAGATCAACGAACAAAACAAGCTTGGATAACGGAAATTCAGACTGCTATTGGTAGGTTTAAAATTCAATTATTGTTTCTTAATTCTTTCCAACAAGATGAAAGGCATTCTCATCAGACAAGGAGATAGAAGACATGGTCGTGATATGGTGTATTATTTAATAGTTTCTTTTTATGCACATGTAGATTGTTTTGGTGGTGAAACACCATTGAAGAGAGACTTAATTGCTCGCAAGGCAAAGCGAGATGAAGACAGAGCAAGGAAGGCTGAAGAAGAAAGAAAACGAAGAGAACAAGATGACCTTTTGGATCAACAAAGAAGGGTAATAAAATGAGACTTAACGGTTGTTGTTCCTTGCAAGCAAATCAATAATATATAGCTAAAGCTAAACAACTTAAAATTATTCTCTCCAGGAAATTGACTTATTAAAGAAAAGAAAGGATGAAATTGAGAAGATGGCAGATGAAGAGAAAGCAATGCTGGATGCTGAAATAAAACGACGTGAAGAACTCGAAGAATTACAGCGAAACCTTCAACAGTTGCTTGAGGACCAGAAGAGAGCAAGAGAAGAAGACGAAAAGATCAGAGCAGCAAAGGAAAGATTGTTGGAAGAAGAAAGAATGAAGAGAGAACAACTTGAAGCTTTGAGACTTCAACAACAAGAGGAACTCCAGAACGAGAAGATGCAAAAGGAAGAATTGATGGAGAAACAAAAAGAACAGGAAAGGATAATGGAAGAGGTAACGTGAAGCAATAATGAGTTTCCATAGAATTTGAGTGAAGTCTTTTCAATGGATGGGGATAACAATTTTTAATTTTTCAGGAACGAAAGAGACTTCAACATCTTGAGGAAGAACGAATGAAAGCTGAAGAAGCAGCCAAAGCAGCGAAGGATAAGCTTGATGCGGCGGAAACTGCTGCAAAGAATGCCGCAGAGCAAGCAAAAGATAGAGTACGACAACTTAAGACATCCATTGGTCTCAAAGGAACAGTCGGACCAAAGGTTGATCCGCTTGTGTCTCATCGTGGCAAAGGTGCCTTTACGTTGGAAGAGTTTCTGAACCGGGCTACAGAATGGAGTGGTTTACCGCTTGATGAGGAAAAACCCAAAACTTTAACAGCGCCAGAGGTGGATGAACTTGTGAAAGCAAACGCCACGCCAGCATCAAACCAGAATATCCCCGAGTTCTTGAGAAAAGCCGCAGCTTGGAGTGGACTGAATCCTGAGACGTATTTAGAATCAGAAGGGAAGAAAGCAGCTCCTCCACCAAAGGTTGCTGCTAAACCACCCAAACCTCTACCTGCTTCTGCTGAGTCTCAGGAGGGCAAGCAGGTGTCACAGGAAGGTGAACAGGTATCTCAGGAGGGTGAACAAGTGTCTCAGGAGGGTGAACAGGTGTCTCAGAAGGATGAGCAGGTGTCTCAGGAGGGTGAGCAAGTGTCTCAGGAGGGCGAGCAGGTGTCTCAGGAGGGTGAACAGGTGTCTCAGGAGGGTGAACAGGTATCTCAGGAGGGTGAACAGGTGTCTCAGGACGGTGAGCAGGTGTCTCAGGAGGGTGAGCAGGTGTCTCAGGAGGGTGAGCAGGTGTCTCAGGAGGGTGAGCATGTATCTCAGGAGGGTGAGCAGGTATCTCAGGAGGGTGAGCAGGTATCTCAGGAGGATAAGCAGGTGTCACAGGAAGCTGAGCAGGGATCGCCTGAGGCTGATGAGCAGGTGTCTCAGGAGAGTGGGCAGGGATCACAGAATGATGCGCAGGTGTCACAGGAGGGTGAAGTGAAAGTGGAAGGGGGGGTAGATGATATTGATGGGTCTGAGGTGGCATCGATTGATACTGGAGGATCACAGATAGACAATATAGATAATGAGCGATCTACAGAAGAAAATGTTAGTAAGGAACCAGAGGTGGCAGATGTTGATAATCCTGGTCCTGAGATTGTTAATGATGGATCTGATGTGAAGAGTGAGGGTTCTGTTGAGCCAGATGAGAAGGAAAGTGAGGGGAAGGAAGAGGTAAACAGGGAATGCGAGGAAAGGGAAGGGAGTAAGAATGATACAGTAGATGGGGATAATCAGGGATCCCCTGTTAAGGATTTCCCAGAAGGTGATGTTGTCGATGATTCTGTCGCAAACGAGGAGCCGCAAGCAGAGTCTGTTGTAAAGAACAGTGAAACAATCGACGATCAGACAGAAGCAGGAATTGAAGAAGATGGTTTGAAGAATGACGACACCGAAGCACAAAATAATAATCCAGAATTTAACAATAATGAACCTAGCAATGAGAACGCTGATGCAAAAGAAAACACGACAGTCGTTAACGGACAGTCTACTGAAGAAATTGAGACTGAGAACGAACTTGCAAATAGCGGAAATGATAAATTGGAAAATTCTGAAAAATGTGCAAAACCAGATGAGATATCAACTATGGAGAATGTTGAAGAAATAAACAGTTAAACATTCAAGTGATGTTTTCATAATGTATCACAATTAATATATGGTCAAAAACTTGATGGTTTAAACCTGCTTCTACCAGAACAGCAATATAAAGGCGTGTTTTAAATTCTCTAGTGTTGAATGTAATAAGACCTTAGAAATAAGACCTTAGAAACGAACGTATTACTGAAAACCATCATTATAAAATGATGTTTATGTTCAGACTGGAGTTTTGTGCAGTTTTGCATTGCTTGATGATTTTTAAAAGCGTATGAAAACAGTTGCTTCGCAGCTGTGATAAGTTATCCGCGGTCTCCAAAGATTCCAGTCTTGTTTCACCGTAGTTTATTGTAGTTCAGTTGATATTAAGTGAGATAATTTAGTGATAAGAATATCGTATATTTATTTTACAAGATTGTACGTAAATTATTCTGCATGTAGTATTAAACAGTAAATATAATTGTTGTAAAGAACGTTTCTGATAATAAGATTTTTGTAGATCTCCAAACCAATTCTGTTACAACTTGCCACACATGTTCCTTATATGCCTAAGATTGATTTAATATTTTGATAAAACGCCGGAGAACTAGACGGAACTAAAAGTCTGATCGGGATGTTAGTTAGGTGCATAAATACTAGAGAAAAACGTGGTATATTGTGTTGACTTGCGGAAAGGGTTTTGGCTTATATGGTTGGGTTAGGGGCCGCCTTTACTCTTTCTCTCTCAGTTTGTTTCAACACTCACATAGGCGGGAAAAACATTGCACGACATGACCATGTTGGGTTATTTTTGACTTTCAAAAATTGATTTAATATTTTGATGAATGGGCGGAAAACTAGACGGAGCTTTAAAAGTCTGGTCGTCACAGAATTTAAAAGTTCGAAGGCCGTCTATATCGAGCTACCATGCCGAAGTAAACGAAACACAAGCTCATTATTGTCTCAAACACGCTTGAAAGTTAGTAAATCAGGCAATAAAAGGAAATTTTTAGTAGCCTTTTTATATTATATTTTGATATAAGTATGAAAGCAAGTGTGAAAACGCGTCACCGTACAAATGTACTACATTCTGTATACTCCTGGGAATATACGGCAGCACTTTAACTGCGATAGTAACCTTTGGTTAATAATAATAAATAATTATTACTAGAAAAGTGACGTCACTTTAAACGTGCGGTGCCCTGAAATGGAGCGAGGTCCACCCCGAAGCCCGGTGTTCTCACGTGGCACCTCCCATCAATTCGAGGCTTCGTTTACCCTACAATCTTCCTTTACGATTGAATATCTCGCTTGAATCTGTATATTTCATCGTCTATACATCAAAACACCATAAATCTGAGTCAATATTGAAGAGCTGTCTTTAATTCTTGGCCAGATTTCTTTTGATCGCAATGGCGCAAGTACTTCCTATAAAATTTCAGGAGCACCTACAGGTATATATGTGATTATGTTGTAATAGTAAGTCATAATTTGCACGCTACCGCTTTCATTTTTCAATGATTTTGTGGGAATTTTCAATCGATTTCTCGTTATAATTTAGGCCGGTAAAGATGAATGACTGACCTTACGATACATATGCCATAAATGTATTATTTCTAAAAATTTAGTTTCAAAAGAGCATTTAAAATTGTGCAACAAACATACTATACAATCTAGTTGTAAAAATAAGTTCTAGCAAGATTCAAGCAAGGTTTTGTATGGTCAAGTTTTACCTCTATAACATCGGTTTTTGGAAACATTTAACTTCTGAGCAGAGCCAGAGTTATTGAGTAATACCTCTTTTATAATACGCGCTGTTTCCGGCAGGCAAAACGAGTAAAATAAATGTACATTTCACCGAAGTTTTACAATATGATCTTTTGCATATTTTCCCAGACCGTGGGCAAATACACGATATTTGCCCTTTCACGTACCCGTCAAGTTTGCCTACGGATTCGTGGCATAATTTGCTCAATAAATCTGTCATTTTCGCTTGATCTGAAGGATAGGAAGCGGATTTCGTTCCTGACATATTTTTACTGTTATCGTTGTTTAAATATATGAAATATAGTTGACAGTATATTAGATATGTTTGTCCTGATATGTGTTTCATCTCAGGCATTTCAAGTTGAGGCAGAAAGTGTTCCTGTCTTGACCAATCAACAGGTGCATTTTAGGGTTACCATGTACACTTAGGGTTCACTTAGTTTAGGGGTACAACCTGAGTTAAGAAATCAACCTGTCAGGTCTTTAGGTCCAAGTATGTCACATGGTACTTTCATTCCTTGCCTTTGGGTCAATTATTGATCATTTGAAATTTGACAAATGCTTCCTAAAAGTTACATATGGGCTGCTTCTTTAAGTCAATAGGTACTTTGTGATGACTGTATTCTCTATTTTTTTAGCTTCAAAACATTGGCATCAATGCTGCCAATATTGGATTCTCAACTCTTACTATGGAGTCCGACAAGTTCATCTGTGTTCGAGAGAAAATTGGCGAAACTGCTCAAGTGGTGATCATAGACATGGACAACGCGAATAACCCCATCAGACGTCCAATCTCTGCCGACTCTGCAATCATGAACCCGAAATCCAAAGTCATTGCTTTGAAAGGTAGAACTTTAACTCTATTATTCTTTCCAAAAACCTTTCATTCTATGATTTGGATTATTCTTGTGTTGGATATATCTCTGACCTGTGAATGCAGTTTGATTGCTGGTTTCATGATGTGCCTGGATTGAAAATATCTTATTTGTTTTGCAGCTGGTCATACATTACAGATTTTTAACATTGAGATGAAAAGCAAGATGAAGGCGCACAACATGACAGAAGATGTCACGTTCTGGAAATGGATTAGTGTCAACACTGTTGCTTTGGTAACCGATGGCGCTGTTTACCATTGGTCTATGGAAGGTGTGTGAGCCATAATTATATATAATACGAATAAAATCAGACAAAAATAAATCATATATCTTCTCTGGCTGCTATTTCCTTCAAGCTTTTATAAAGGGGTTTTTTTATTTTGGCTTCTATCAGGTGATTCGCAACCACAGAAAGTTTTTGATCGTCACTCAAGCTTGGCTGGATGTCAGATCATCAACTATCGTACAGATCGAGACCAGAAATGGCTTCTGCTTGTTGGCATTCAGGCACAAGTTAGTACAAAATAAAATGAAGACATATCTTTAGTATTTCTATGTTTTTAGTTGGTAAAATGACAAATAAATTATGTTTAGAATGGATAATATTATATTGATACTGCAATTTTTGTTCATGATCTTTCAATTTTTGTTCATCTCATTTTGACAGCAAAATCGAGTGGTTGGTGCAATGCAATTATATTCTGTTGAGCGTAAAGTGAGTCAGCCAATTGAAGGACACGCTGCAGCATTTACACAGTTCAAAATTGAAGGAAACCCACTGGAGTCCACCTTATTCACATTCGCTGTCCGTGGTCCTCAAGGAGGAAAGGTGAGAGAGCTCTGATATACAACACAAAAGACTGATTCACTTCTCAAAGCATGGTAGAAATATGTAGCTGAAGAAATAACACCAGACAAAAATTCATTTGTTCCTGTCTTTATATTTTGTAGTTGCATGTAATTGAAGTTGGAACACCACCATCAGGAAATCAACCTTTCCAAAAGAAAGCAATTGAGGTCTTCTTTCCACCAGAAGCACAGAATGATTTTCCTGTTGCTATGCAGGTAGCCTGGTTTCTCTCTCTCTCTCTCTGTGAGCCACAAAAACACCACAACCTACTTTATTCTCCTAATGAATATCTGCATCCTATTTAGGTCAGCCAAAAACACGGCATAGTATTCCTGATTACGAAATATGGTTATGTTCATTTATACGATGTTGAGAGTGGTACTTGTATCTACATGAACCGAATCAGTGGCGATACTATCTTTGTGACAGCATCACATGATCCTAGTAATGGTATTATTGGTGTTAATAGAAAAGGCCAGGTTTGTTGCTAGTAAATACACTGTGGTTTATGCCACTTTATGCCTTATAAATACCAAGCTAATAAATTGCAACTGTTGAATCTGGGATTTGTATTTTTCCCTTCATGAGGTCTTTCTGTCAATTCTAGGTCTTATCAGTGAGTGTGGATGAAGAAAACATTGTAACGTACATCACAAATGTACTTCAAAATCCAGATCTTGCCCTCAGAATAGCCATACGTAACAATTTGGGAGGTGCTGAGGAATTATTCGTACGAAAATTCAACAACATGTTCAACAATATGCAGTACGCTGAGGCAGCAAAGGTCGCTGCTAACGCACCAAAGGTTTGAACATTTTTGAGGTTGTATTCCCTGTTAAATCATCCATCCTTATTAGAACCTTGTTGACTTGAGTCATTTTACTCATTTATATTTCTCAACAGGGGATTCTGCGAACACCTCAAACTATTCAACGTTTCCAACAAGTGCCATCACAACCTGGCCAGACCTCTCCATTGCTGCAGTATTTTGGTATTCTTCTGGATCAAGGTCAGCTGAACAAATACGAGTCCCTGGAACTGTGTAAACCTGTCTTGCAACAAGGACGAAAACAACTGCTGGAGAAATGGCTGAAAGAGGAAAAGGTGAAATGATATAGTACATGTGTATTAACAAAACCAGTAGATGAATCATAACGTTAAATTGTCAATGATGAAACAAACCTAACACCATCTTTCGTTTGATGTCTGAAACATGACATGAAAACCAACCTTTGAATCTGAGACAAGCATTGTAATCCAGTTATTTTGAGCAGTTAAATCCTGTTGAACTGAATCATGTTAATTTCATTTCTTTTTCTTATTTTCCTAGCTTGAGTGCAGTGAAGAACTTGGTGATTTGGTAAAGCAAGTTGACCCAACGCTTGCTCTCTCTGTCTATTTGAGAGCCAATGTCCCTAATAAGGTAGAAATTGTTGATTCAAAAGTGTGTTTCCTATCTGAGGAGAATCTGAGAATATGATTGTTTGTTTTGTTTCAGGTTATCCAATGTTTTGCTGAAACTGGTCAATTCCAGAAAATCATTTTGTACGCAAAGAAAGTAGGGTTCACACCTGATTACATCTTCCTTCTTCGAAGCGTGATGCGGGTGAACCCTGAGCAAGGAGGACAGTTTGCAACAATGTTGGTTCAAGATGAGGGCGAACCTTTGGCTGATCTCAGTCAAGTTGTTGATGTTTTCATGGAGACAAATCAAGTGCAAGCATGTACGTCGTTCCTTCTTGATGCTCTCAAGAACAACAGGCCAAACGAAGGCCATTTGCAAACACGTTTGTTAGAAATGAATCTCCTGACGGCACCCCAGGTTGGTTTCAATTGCATTGTTCTTTCAATAGACGTAAAAACTTTTGTCAGTGATGAAATAAATCGAACACCATCTTTCGTTTGATGCTATAAATTGGCATGAAAACACCAAAACATTATCTGAGACAATATGTTTTACATAAAGTAATCTTTTTATACCCTTTCTTTATACAATCCTAGTAAACCATTTCAATTTTTTTGTCAACAGGTTGCTGATGCAATTCTTGGCAACCAGATGTTCACTCATTATGACAAAGCGCATATTGCACAACTCTGTGAGAACGCTGGACTTCTACAACGGGTAAAAAACACAGACTTTCTTCTATATGTTAAACACTTTGTAAGGTTAGAAAACTATTATTTTAAATTGACGTTGACCTCTAAGATTATCCTCTAAATCTTGTTTTAGGCTTTGGAACATTACACAGATATTTTTGACATCAAAAGAGCAATAGTGCACACCCACTTGCTAAATCCTGAGGTAATTTAGACATTCGCTGGTAGAGCATTGTCATTACGTTTACACAAATGTCAACAGTTTATCATCTTGTTGTAATTCAAACGTTTTTTCAGTGGTTGGTCAATTACTTCGGAACCTTGTCAGTTGAGGATTCTATGGAATCGTTGAAAGCAATGTTGACTAATAACATTCGTCAAAACCTTCAAATATGCGTTCAAGTGGCTACAAAATATCACGAACAACTTGGAACAGCTCAACTGATTGAACTCTTCGAGTCTTTTAAAAGCTTTGAAGGTGGGTCAAGACTTGAGAATAAAATGAGGAGAATCTTGTACGTGTTCAGAGAAGTTCCTGATCGTGAAAGAATTTTCTTTCTTAGGTTTGTTTTATTTCCTGGGATCAATTGTGAACTTCAGTCAGGATGCTGAGGTTCATTTCAAGTATATTCAGGTTTGTTTAAATCATTGTATTTAAGCGTGGTTGAGGTGTTTAGTAGCGTGTAATAGCTGCTAGCGAACTATTTTTGTAAAGTTTACGACCGCGTCGTCTTATCTCAACAGGCGGCTTGCAAAACTGGTCAAATCAAAGAAGTGGAGAGGATTTGTCGCGAGAGCAACGTTTATGACCCCGAGAGAGTGAAGAACTTCCTCAAAGAAGCGAAATTGACGGATCAACTGCCATTGATCATCGTCTGTG
The DNA here is from genome assembly GCF_004324835.1 of Dendronephthya gigantea. NCBI lineage: Eukaryota > Metazoa > Cnidaria > Anthozoa > Malacalcyonacea > Nephtheidae > Dendronephthya > Dendronephthya gigantea. The sequence continues at coordinate 16,842 of NW_021163188.1, read as the reverse complement.
ATCGCTTTGATTTTGTCCATGATCTCGTGTTGTATCTGTATCGAAATAATCTGCAGAAATACATCGAAATCTATATTCAAAAGGCAAGTTTAAACTAAACTGTTTTTCCTGGATGTCCAGTAAGGATCATCTCTCATTGATCCAGTTAGGATTATCCTTTGTTGATCCAGTGAAGATCATCCCATGTTTATCCAAGTAAGGATCATCCCTTGTCGATCCAGTGGAGATCATCTCTTGTTGATCCAATGAGGATCATCTCTTATTGATCCAGCAAGGATCATCTCTTTTTGATCCAGTGAGGATCATTTCTTGTTGATCCAGTGAGGATCATCTCTTCCTGATCCAGTGTTATCCAGATTGATTCTAATGATAATCCCATTACGTTCAGGTCAATCCAACTCGTGTTCCTGTTGTTGTCGGAGGTCTTTTAGATGTCGACTGTTCAGAAGATATCATCAAGAATCTCATCCTGGTTGTACGAGGTCAATTTTCTACAGATGAACTAGTGGAAGAAGTCGAGAAACGTAATCGCCTGAAGTTGTTATTACCGCTGCTTGAAGCTCGCGTGCATGAAGGCTCAGAGGAACCAGCTACCCACAATGCATTGGCGAAGATTTACATTGATTCCAACAACAATCCTGAACGATTCCTAAGGTAAGCAGTAGGAAAAATCTCATTTCTCTTTTAAGATATTTCAAAACCATCATTTACCATCATATTACTTCTTGGAAAGTGTGGTACGGATCTAGTTTTACTATACCTGAGGAGGTCTGAATAACTAAACTGCTCTCTTTTATAAGTAAGGATGGAAATATTGTTTCGTCAAAAATTCGTGTTTTTTTCGTTGCAGGGAAAATCCTTTCTATGACAGCAAAGTCGTCGGAAAATACTGCGAGAAACGAGACCCGCATCTCGCGTGTGTCGCGTACGAGCGTGGACAATGTGATATGGAGTTGATCAATGTGAGTCGCTGATCTCAGTATAATTTACTGAACTAAGCACAACAGCGTTGTGAACAGTATTCCTCAATTATTCCTTCAGGTATGCAATGAGAACTCGTTGTTCAAAAGCGAAGCGAGGTATCTTGTGCGTCGTCGTGATCCAGAACTTTGGGCAAGTGTTTTACAAGAGGATAATCCATTCCGACGACAACTGATCGACCAGGTCGTACAAACTGCGCTCTCAGAAACCCAAGATCCTGAAGATGTCTCGTGTACCGTGAAGGCCTTCATGACCGCTGATTTACCAAATGAATTGATTGAACTACTTGAGAAGATTGTCCTGGAGAACTCGGTCTTTAGTGAACACAGGTAACGTGCATACCCTACATGATAGTCACTCTGGAATACCACGCAAGAGTTTAGATGATATTAACTTGCGTTACGATCGAAGAATTTCATGAACTTGCATATCAATGCCGTGGCTACTTATTCTTACAATAATTTTGATCTTCCAGAAACTTGCAGAATCTTCTTATCCTTACTGCAATCAAGGCAGATCGTACGCGAGTTATGGAATATATCACAAGACTTGATAACTACGACGCTCCTGACATAGCAAGCATTGCCATTGGTAGTGAATTGTACGAGGAAGCCTTTGCAATATTCAAGAAATTTGATGTCAATACCTCGGCTATACAGGTCAGTCTTGTTCTCATAGCTTTACTCTGGGGTATATATGTGTAATGTGTGTATATTTGTGCTGTGGGTACATAACAGGTTGTTGTATGTTCTATCCTCTTTCTCTCCTGATGTTGCTGATTATCCCTTTGTTTCTCTCAGGTTCTGATTGAAAACGTCCAGAATCTTGACCGTGCCTACGAGTTTGCTGAGCGTTGCAACGAACCGGATGTTTGGAGTTTACTGGCCAAAGCTCAGCTGGAACAGGACATGGTGAAAGAGGCCATTGATTCATTCATCAAAGCCGATGACCCTTCAGTTTATACGGAGGTCGTCGCCATTGCCCGCAAGGAAGGTGGGATGCAATCAATTTGTTTGCCTCGTTTGAAAGTGTTTCCTTCAAATGACATACATTCATCATACAATCTTTTCTTGTGTAGACAAATATGAAGATCTGGTGAAATATCTTCAAATGGCAAGAAAGAAGGCAAGAGAAGGTTTTATTGAAACTGAGCTGGCGTTTGCTTTGGCAAAAACCAATCGATTGGCAGAGCTGGAAGAATTCATATCAGGACCTAACCATGCGCAAATCAAAGAGGTTTGTAATCTTCAGTTTTCCTCACTGTGGTCTCTGAGTCATGTTGGACTGTGGAAGCATTGACCGGTTTTCTTGTATTCAGGTTGGTGATAGATGCTACAATGATAAAATGTATGAAGCAGCAAAGATCTTATACAACAATATTTCAAACTATGGTCGTTTGGCATCGACCTTGGTTCATCTTGGCGAGTTTCAAGCTGCGGTTGATGGCGCTAGGAAAGCAAACAGCACCCGGACTTGGAAAGAGGTAGGTAGCGATCTAGGGGGTAAAATTCGCTGTCGTGATTGGTTGATGTACTTCACTCTTTAATGCTGATTGGCTGTCTCCATTCCAGGTTTGTTTCGCTTGTGTGGACAGCGAGGAGTTCCGTCTTGCTCAGATGTGCGGTCTGCATATCGTCGTCCACGCTGATGAACTGGAAGAGTTGATCAACTACTATCAAAACAGAGGTCATTTTGAAGAGCTTATTCAACTGCTCGAGGCTGCCTTGGGTCTGGAACGAGCTCACATGGGCATGTTCACGGAATTGGCGATACTTTATTCAAAATATAAACCAGCAAAGATGAGAGAGCATTTAGAATTGTTCTGGTCACGAGTCAATATTCCCAAGGTGTGCATTCGTAATATTTCTCGTACTGTGATATTTCTCGTACTGTGATATTTCTTGTATAGAACACTGCTCTGAGAAAGTACTTCTTGTAGTGAACATTTCTCGTAATCTTTCTACGATTTTCTCGCTAGGTTCTCCGGGCAGCAGAACAAGCCCACCTGTGGGCAGAGCTGGTGTTCCTTTACGAGAAATACGAAGAATACGACAACGCAATTCTCACGATGGTTGCCCACCCAACGGTCGCTTGGAAAGAAGCACAATTCAAAGATATTATCACGAAAGTCGCGAATATTGAGCTGTACTACAAGGCGTTACAGTTTTACCTCGACTTTAAACCACTTCTGCTAAACGACTTGCTAATCGTGCTTACTCCACGAATGGATCACACCCGTGCCGTCACCTACTTCAGGAAAATCAACCATCTTCCTCTGGTCAAACCGTATCTGCGATCTGTTCAAAATCATAACAACAAAGTCGTGAATGAAGCGCTGAATGATCTGTTAATCGACGAAGAAGATTATAACGGTCTTCGTGCATCCATTGATGCATTTGATAACTTCGATAACATCGCTTTAGCTCAAAGACTTGATAAACACGAATTGGTTGAGTTTCGTAGGATTAGTGCATATTTATACAAAGGAAATAATAGATGGCAACAATCTGTTGAGTTATGTAAAAGAGATAAGTTATACAAGGTAAGAATGATATGCATTGATGACGCCATACAGCGATTCGTTTCAGCGTATATGATGATGTTTCACACCTTGGGAAACTAAAAAAAATTATGTTTTCACTAGAAAGTTTTCTTTTATTTTAGGATGCAATGATTTACTCGTCCGAATCTAGAAATGCCGAAATTGCAGAGGATCTTCTAAACTGGTTCTTAGAAAATCAAAACTACGAATGTTTTGCAGCAGCTTTGTTCACGTGTTATGATCTGTTGCACCCGGATGTTGTCTTAGAGCTAGCTTGGAGAAATAATATACTTGATTTTGCGATGCCTTATGTCATTCAAGTTTTAAAAGAATATATTACAAAGGTAGGACACGGCAGGATCATAAGAGATGATCCTTACTGGACCTCTAGGAAGAATAGTTTAGAACTGATAGAGCTATCCAGTATAAATAAAGTTAGTTTAGTTTAGGTTTCCTTCTGTAGTAACACTGGATCGATAAGAGATGATCCTTACTGGACCTCTAGGAAGAACAGTTTAGAACTGATAGAGCTATCCAGTAAAAATAAAGTTAGTTTAGTTTAGGTTTCCTCCTGTAGTAACACTGGATCAATAAGAGATGATCCTTACTGGACCTCTAGGAAGAACAGTTTAGAACTGATAGAGCTATCCAGTATAAATAAAGTTAGTTTAGTTTAGGTTTCCTTTTGCAGTAACACTGGATCAATAAGAGATGATTCTTACTGGATCTCTAGAAAGAACAGTTTAGAATCAGAGGTAGTAATGGTAGGCAGTATAAAAGAAATTAATAACTTAACATATTTTTTTCTCGTCAAGGTGGATAGTCTTGCTACATCGGAGAAAGAACGCAAAGATCAAGAAGAAACGAAGCAAGACCAACCTTTAGTATTTGGTAAGTATTTGGTAGACATTGCTTATACGACCTGCAGTTATCAATGTGTGATAATAGTGTTAATTCCGTTCATTATATACTTGTCTATCTCTAACTTAACTTCCCTTATTAGGAAATGATCAATTAATGTTAACCGCTGGCCCCAATATGGCGGCACCTCCAGCACAAGTTCCTGTACCGGGGATGGTACCTGGAATGGTTCCCCCGGGCGGGCAAATGATGTACGCAGCACCTGGTTACCCGGCAGCTCAACCTGGCTTTCCTCAGCAATATTAGGAGAACAATTTTAAATGTGTAGTAAAAAAATAACTAAATCCCTTTTAAAGACTTTTTGCAATTTACCGGCGTTCATAATGGCATTCTCGGCTTAGCTAAATAAATTACCTGAGAGATTTTTGATTAAAGACGATGAAATATTAGTATATAGGCCCGATAAGCGAGATTTTCTATGCTATAGGAAGTTCAATTTTTGTTACCAAATAAGTATAATTATGCATGCAACATAATAAAGTGATACAAAATCAATGGCTTTGTTTTCGTCTTTGTGAAATGCATTATCTGTTTGCCAGAGTGCATTTAGTGTTGATGAACCAAACATGCTTTTTCGTAGCCGTTTAGAATGAAAAGGAATAGAGTTTCGTTTCCTAGAATTTTAATTAAAAAACAAGCTCCCTAACTTCTTCACCAGCTGTAGGTAACAACCAATGAGTACCATGTGTTTTATCCATTAACATCGCGCAGTTGCTGTAGAATTGTGCGAAGACCATCAAGCTTATGTTACAGACATGAACGGCCGTAATTTATTAGCATTTAGTGCGTTCATTTGCGCCCTTCTTCATCTGGCAATTTCAGCCGATATTTACGCTTGTGATAACCAAGTTTTCTGTCAAGGAAAGATTCTTCACGAGGTTCAAATGGCAAAAATATTTGCTGACGCAAAGACCTTCGTCGATATGAGAATGAAGCATGACATCACGGACATTACAAGAAATTTCACTGCTTTGGGACTCAAACCATCCAAGGAAAAAATCCGGAAATTTGTGGCAGATAACTTCAGCCCAGCCGGAGAAGATCTCGACCCGTTTGACCCTGAAGATTTGGTAGAAAAGCCTAAACGTTTGAAAAAGATCCGTGACGAGAAATTGTGCAAATTTGCGTTCGCTTTGAATGCACTTTGGAAGAAACTCGGCAGAAATATCACGCACGAGGCACGTGTACAAAGTGAGCGATCCTCTCTGATAATCGTCCCAAACCCCTTCATAGTTCCCGGTGGAAGATTTCGTGAATATTACTATTGGGACTCGTACTGGATATTACATGGAATACTGACGTGCGGAATGCACGGAACTGCTAAAGGAATGATAATGAATTACCTCGATCTGGTGCGTCGCTTTGGTTTCGTACCAAATGGTGGTAGAATTTACTACTTGAACAGGAGTCAGCCACCGTTCCTCATCCAGATGGTGGATCTCTACTACAGCTATACCAAAGATCTTGATTTTGTGCGCAAGAATTTGAAAATTCTTGAAAAGGAGTATGAGTTCTGGGAAAAGCATCGTACTGTTTCATTGAATGTATCAGGGGTGCAGCACAGTTTTGCAATATACAATGCTAACATGACCACGCCTAGACCAGAGTCGTACTGGAATGACTATGAAGTTGGAGAGAAATTAACCAAACAGCACATGAAATGGAGGTTCTACCAGGCTGTTGCATCTGCTGCTGAGAGTGGATGGGACTTCTCTAGTCGTTGGTTTAACCAATCAGATGATGAGGTTGGAAAATTTGAATCTATTCATACCATGAAAATAATTCCAGTTGATCTTAATTCAATATTATACAAAAATGCTGTGACTCTCTCAAAGTTTTCTGGTTTGACTGGAGACCAATCAAAGAGCAAAAAATACCAGCAATTGGCCAATCGGAGATGGAGTGCAATTGAGGCTCTCCTTTGGAATGAGGCTGCTGGGGCATGGGCTGACTATGATGTCACAGTGAAGAGCAATACTAAAGCATTTTATGCATCTGTCGTTGTTCCACTCTGGGCTGGTCTTGCCCAAGAAAATGCCACTCGTCAGGAGCTTGTATTTCAAAGTATGAAACGTGCAAAGGTATTGGATTTTCCAGGTGGGTTTCCGACATCATTGAATCTGTCAGGACAGCAATGGGATTACCCCAATGCTTGGCCACCTCTGCAACATATGTTGATCATTGGCCTGGCAAACTGCAGTTCAATGGTACTTCAAAATGAGGCGAAGAAATTGGCACAGTCTTGGGTTCTAGGAAACTGGAAGGGATACGAACGTACCAAATATATGTTTGAGAAATATAATGTGACATCCCAAGGAAACACAGGACGTGGGGGTGAATACAAGCCGCAGGTGGGATTTGGGTGGACAAATGGGGTTATATTGGATTTACTGGTGAGGTTTCCTGATATCAAAATTGCAAACAACGGAATAAAATTTGATGTGGCAATGTTCCTGTTTTGGGGCTTAGTCACAGCTCCACTTTTATTAAACTACCTATAATTGCTTAAACTAGTTTATAGTGAAGCTAGATGATAAAAATGTTTAGTAAAATATGTTTTAGAATATATATCATCTTATAATATAGAGTTCTTGAATAAAACAAATATACAGTTGTATATGCAAGTGTACTGAGTTTCTCCAATCTACTATTTCCCTTTTCCTTTCTTTCCCTTGGTATTTTTCTTTCCAGTTGTCAGAGCTGGGGCTCTTATCAAGGCAAGTGGTTTGTGTTCACTCTTCTGTGCTTTTTGTACTGTTGAAGTTTCTATGGTTTGCTTAATTTGAACTTCAATTTTCTATTCAGAGTAACAAAACATAACCAAATATAAGAGCTCAACATATACCATTTAAGAATGCCATGAAAATGTTATGTCTTGGGCTCACATATTTATCATAAGAATTCGTTTTCCGCCTGTCAAATCTCTAGCTACGATATTAAAAAATAACCACCTCATTTATTGGGTAATAAATTTGAAAAGAATCTGAGCTTAGTCCTCTAGAAAGACCCTCTAAAAAATTTATTTCGGATTTCTTTTCCAATTCAACTGGATATTTCGTTTCCTCACGACCTCACCTTCTTCACGATCACAGCAGAACTTGTTGTCCCCTTTTTTGGCTTGATTGCTCTTCCTTATAAATGATTTAACAATATTGGTCAATCATTTACTCAAATTTGATGAAATAAAACCAAAAAACGACGTCAACTCAGATATGGTAGTATCAATTGCAACACTACTTATAAGTGACTAATTGCAACACTTGGAATTCTAAATATTTTCGAACGCTTATTTTCCCGCCAATAACTTGATGAAACAAACAGCAAAAACGGTAAATACCTCCTTTCTTCACCCCTAAAGATTTCTTCTGGGTTTTAGCCTTCTTCACCATAGCACTTGATTTCCTCTTGACACTTCCTTGAGGCATTGCTACGAAAAACTGTCGTGATTTCGTGTAAAAAATGTATTTGAGAATTGAGATAATTTGCCACCCTTAATTTGTAAGTTTGTTTATGTGACGCTATCCCTTGATGCTTCGCAGTATTTGCAAATCATGAAATTTTGAAGAAGTGGAAGCATCAATACTAATTTTTTGCCTTTGCTGACGTCCGATTGACGGCACTGGTTCTCTTTTGCTCATGGTAGTTACCACTGACCAACCACGATCCGAAGAATGAAAAAATGCCATCTTACTCCTCGTTTTCACTAAGACAAGACTTTGTTTTTACGATGTTTTCTGAGGAGTCACAAGCCAATGTCGAAAATCTGAGGAGGTTTAGCGTTTTATACTAACCAAAACTCGCCCCTTGAGTATCAATCAGAGACCAATGGATCGCTTTTTGGACCACAATACAAATATGCAAAACATATTGCCCTAAGACTGCAAAACTTTGTTTGGCTAATCATTCCGGGCAAATCTGCCAGGAAATTACCGTTTATTACACGAGTAAACTGAACTAAAAACAATAGTTAATCACAGTATCTATTGTTGTTAATGCGTTCAGCAATTAGAAACGCACAATTTGCAACGGACAATCCGTTGGAATGATTTTTTCAGGTAATAAAAGGTGGTTGAAGTCGAGAAGAGACTCAAACTTGTAGTCTCGAAGAAGAAGGATCACTCGAAAAAGTTTAGGAAAGAGTTGGAAGAATCTTGCTCAGGTACATGGTCATGGTTGGTTATAAGAATCTGTTGGCTTGATCTTTGGCTTTGAAAACTGAATTAATTCATCGCTGTGCTGGTTTGAATAGCCAGAAGTCATTAGCAACTGAAGGCGTATATTTTCGCCGATTTTTACTTCCATATCTTGTATATTTCGATTGAAAATGTCAAATGCAAGTGAGCGGTTAACTTGACTTCAACTAGTTAAGCTGATTTTCCTTGCTTATTTGATTTCAGAACGAACTACGGCGCCGAAAGATGGGGAAAGAGAAACGTAAAGGCTTGCTCGCAGCGAATAATAGGTATTGTTCTACTAATATTTGTGACATTTGCGACTTGAAATAACACGTTTGTACACGGTTGGCGAAATTGGAATAATAGTTTAATCGAACTTTTTGGGACTTTATCCCAATCGGTTTCCCCAAAAAATGACTAAAACTTTCTCGGACAGTTTGAAACTAAAACTTTCTTCGGAGGAGTTTTCCGGACACGATTGTCGTATCGTGAATATTGTCCGTTAACTCCGTTTCTGCAGGGAAAGACCTGTCATCATGTATTGAACTTTGTGCTAGACTTGACGCTGATGTGCTGAGACCTGAGTTATTTCAGCCTGCCTATTGTAGTTTTCTACTTCCAAAGTATCTCAGTCATGGATTGCTGGTCAATTAGTTTTACCAGTTACAACAGAACAAAAAAAATACTCTGAAAGCAAATCACTTTAACATGCCTTCATATGCCCGTGATATGTTCTGTTTTACCGAAGTTTTTTATTTTTTAGAATGAAAGAAACGTCGGAGTGGAGAGATATCGGTCTGCCTTGGGACATTTAAGCACGCAAATACAAAACTTGATTTCGACAAAATATGCATGAGAAAAATATGCATGAGATTTGGCTTTTTTTGGTCGTGTCAAGCGCATGCGGAGTAAATACGAGTGATTTGGGGCCCCATCACTTGTATTTTCTCCATCTTGAACGACAATAGTCCGGAACAAAAATATATCGCTCACAGAGCGCCTAAAACGTAAAAATGCATGAGAAATTGTATTTCTAGAAGTATTTTCTTTTTCTCGAGACTATTAACAAAACGATGAATATTTCCTTCAAAACGTGCATGATATTTTGTATTCGCGTGCGCAATGCGAAGGCCTTGGACGAGTGGCGTTGGAGATGTTGAAGGTATACAATCGTGTTTTTATCAATTTTTTTTTATCATTTTATCCTGAATTATTTACACTAGGAGTTCTATTTGTTTCTTGGAAATTAATGAGATAATTTTTTTATATACGTTAAGAGATCAGATGATGGAGGATCGTCACAGGATCAGATGATGGAGGATCGTCGCAGAATTAGATGAAGGATCGTCGCAGGATCAGATGTCGAAGGTCTACAATCGGGTTTTGAGTGATCATTAATCCTGAATTCTTTATGCCATTTATTTATTGGAAATTAATTAGATAATTTTTTTATATACGTTAAGAAATCTGAGATCAGACGATGAAGATCGTCGCAGGATCAGATGATGAAGGATCGTCGCAGGATCAGATGATGAAAGATCGTCGCAGGATCAGATGATGAAGGATCGTCGCAGGATCAGATGATGAAGGATCGTCGCAGGATCAGATGATGAAGGATCGTCGCAGGATCAGATGATGAAGGATCGTCGCAGGATCAGATGATGAACTTATCGTCGCAGGATCAGATGATGGACGACGAGAGTCACGAGACGGGTGTACAAGCAGAAGCTGGTTGAGGTATATACTATAGGTATACTAATTAGAGTAATGCATGATTAATGTTAGTGCATGATTTGTGCATGGATTGATTCTTGCTGGTGGTCTAACCTAGTATATTCACACATCAAGTGACATTTCACCCTTTTCGACAGTGCATGATCACAGAAAATTTCTCACAGCTCTTTTGAGGGCGTTTTCGAGCTTTCTCAATAAAACATTCCTAGTTTTGTCACTTGCATGTGAATTTTAACGACTTAAGGTGGTGTTATACAAAAAAACTAGCATGGTTAGATTGAAAAGTATTTCAGCAGTGATTTCAAGACCACCACAGCGACTGCGAAAGATGCATGATGGCTTTAAAATGTTGAAATAAAGTAAGACCATGCAATTAGCTTGGTCGACGCGCACGCAGCGAAAAAAAAACGAATTCGTATTGGCCTAATTTTAGATTAATACGAATGTAATCGCGAGTACTTATATGATTATATAAGTTCTCTGTCCAGCCTGTTATAATGCGACCGTTCGAAGGACCGTCTGTCAGTGGCAACAAAAATTACACTTTCGTCTTTGAACATTTAAATTCAAATTATTTAAGTTTGAAATGAAGAAAAAATTACTATTGGATGTTTGACACAATCACTCTTCTGCTTCCCTTGTTTGTATTCTTTCCCTTGTATTATTTCTATTATTTTTCGTATTGTAGTTTAAGATCTGGTAATCCAGTTAATCTCAAACATTAAGGAAAGAAACGTAATCAAATTATTTTGACTAACTTGACGAAGTTTGAATAAGAAGGAAAATATACTTCTTATATTACATGATATATTACATTGCATGATAATTTGGGGCTTGTATAATGCAGGGGTTATCTGGGGGATATAGTGGTTGTTGAACTTGTAGGTTAATATTGTATTGTATACACCCTCTGCCTGAAAAGCCAACCCTTTAAAGAAAACCTTTTGTATTTTGACACACTTACTATGTTGTTTAATTTCTTGCACGTCCCACCGTCGAGATGTTGTTGAAGAAGAACGCAACTGTTTGGAATGGAGCAATGAAGCAAAGAAGCAAGTGAAATTCGGTACACTGTTTACCAAAGGTGCGAAAGGTAAGGAACATTTGATATTTGCCATATTGAGTGAGTTGCATGTTGAGTAAGTTGCATGTTGGGTCAACCGTAATCTAGAACGTATAAAAAAAGATAAAAACAGTGCATGAGGTGCATGTCTTAAGAAGGGGTCGCGGAAGAGTGTTGTTGTCTACATCGGTTTGAAATGAAAAAGCATGCAAGTCGTGAATACGAAGCATTTCTTTATCAAAAAATGAACATATTTGAATAATTCGGAAATAATTTTTGTTGCCATTGTCGGACAAAGCGCATTTGAATTTCTAAGAGCATGGCGATAAGCGCGCTGCGCGGGTTAGACCACCAGCAGGATCGAATTGACGAAGCTCAAGAATTGAGTAGCAACTCCTGGGACTCCATTCGGATGAATAGAAACTGCATGAAACGGTGAACTATAGATAAAAACTGGTCTGTGATTGCGGACGATTTCTAAATCAAAATACCAAATTCGGACCGCCGGTCAGGTAACCTGAAATTCAGGTTACCTTTGGAGGGTTTTTCACCGGGCACTCCGGTTTCCCTCCTTTTCGTTTGGCTTTAAAAAACAGTGTCCATGCCTGGGGCCAAACCAAAACGTGTTCTTTGATAGTGAAAAAAAAAACGCGTATGTGGCTTCTGGGTTCGATTCCCAGAACACTGTCGTAAAAGAATTTTAAAAACGAACGGAACGCCATAGAAATCTCTGGCAATAAGATCTCTCATTCAGTACTAGAGTTAGGCCTCGCGGTCCTCCTGCAAAAACATCAACTTACGATTTGCCAGCCTGACGATTTGTTCCGCTATGCTAATATTTTGGTGTTCACTGACTGTGAAAACAATAAATTCCTAAAGAAATGAATAATGATAATAACATGAAATTTACATAGCGGGACAAAATCGTCAGGCTCGCTACGTAAACAAATAGGAAACTATTCGTTGAAATTCCACCTTCTCTTCTTCCGCCATAATTATCATTCACTTCGACGATTTTAGCGGCTGGCGAAGCGGGTGGAGGAGGAAGAGAAAATGGCCGCACATTTGACTGGAGGACGAGTGAACATTGGTTTATTACGCGAGGCTGCTCGTCGAGAATTGCTCAGTTGTCTTGATGAATGCGAAGGAAGCAAGGTGAGGTGTATGAATGTTACCGCACTTGTAGGATTTGGGAATTTTTTTCATAGGATCTCAGCCACTTTTATTGTGCAAATATGATAAATTGATAATGAATATGCGTTGTCTAATTCATATTGTGATGGTTCTACTTTGAGTTACCAGTCGGAACCGTCTTGACGTAGCAGCTCAGTTGGAAAAGCAATTTACTAGCAAATCAAAGATTGCTGGTTTTATTCCTACCGTGGTCAGACTAATTTTTCAGTTTGACAGGTTGCTAAGTCAACTTAGTCAAGTGCCAACTTCACAGTAGCACCATCAGATAAACAATTCCTACACCTAAGTCACATGCATTATCACTATATTTAAATCAATCATTGTACTTTGTCGATACAGGCTTTGGTGTGGGATGATGAATTAACAGGGCCTTTTGGTTTGATTGCCGAGTACTCTCTGTTGAAGGTAAGTTATGCCTGCATCCATTTTTCAATGTAATCTGTGTTGGAAATATATGGATCAACCCTTCCTTATTTAAACTTTCATCTTGTAGCATTCTCCTGAATATTATAGGAACATGAAGTCGATGCAATGTTTGCACTTGCGCCTGGCCGTCTTCCGAAGAATTCCGTCCAACATATTGTGTTTATTACTCGAGCAAAAGTCTCGCACATGGAAATAATTGTAGACAATGTTTTAGCGTAAGTCATTTATTTTGTGTTGAGAAACATACAATCCAGGTGTTCAGTCAATACAGATGAAACTAGATTACCTTTCTACTTATCCATTTCCATTTTAAAATATCTTTAGCGAAGAAAAGGGTCAAACAAGCAAGAAAGATTATACTGTCCTGTTTGTGCCCAGAAAAACATTACTTTGTGAAAACTATCTCACGGTAAAAGAATTCTTCACTTTTGGTAGGGTAGCCAAAATTTCAAATGCCGAAAGTTTTCCCTTTTGGATGGACTTGTAAATGTCGGAAAACTTGTGTACCAATTGTATTTGTTTCTTATTTAACTTAGCAAAGTGGTGTGGGTTTCATTGCAATGAAGGAATATCACTTGGATCTGATACCATTTGAAAATGATTTGCTCAGTTTAGAAATGGAAAGTGCTTTCAAGGTATAACAATCCTCAACTGCTTGAATTCAACATATTGGATTTATAGCACAATTTTTACCACTCATATTGCAACCACATCCAATTGCATTTCAAATCAGCTTTGATCCTTGTACTTTAGGAATGCTATTTAGAAAAAGATGCAAGTGTGCTCTATCATGTCACAAATTCATTGATGAAAATTCAAGCATTGTATGGGATCATACCAAAAATTTATGGCAAAGGGGAATTGGCGAAGGTGTGAATCTTGTTCACAGGCATATATGAATGCCTTAAAACTTTAGGATATGAGTTGATAATGGAAATAACTTAGAAATATCTCTTGTTTTGATTCATAACTATTATACAACTGTTTCTATATACATTTTCAATCATTTTTCACAGGGTACAGTTGATATGATGTTGAGAAAAAGAGGGGAAGTTCTCAATTCAAAATATCAAATATCATCTCAGATTGATTGTCTGTTGCTCATCGACAGAAATATTGATCTTCTGACACCATTATGTACGCAACTTACTTATGAAGGACTTATTGATGAGATCTATGGAATTCAGAATAGTAAGTAGCAGTTGTTGTAATTGTTTGAGCACATAAAATAGCTAAACTCAAGCGTAAAATGAATTGGCTGTGAACATTTCATGAAATTTGATAGCATTTTCCCCCCCTTATTTCATGTGACAAAAAATTGTGCAGAAATAGTGTTTTTAATCCAAATGTTTTCTTTTCAATAGCTACAGCGAAATTTCCTCCTGAGAAGTTCCAGGTTCCTGATGACAAAAAAACAGGTCCACCCCAACCAGCCCAGGCGCCAGGCCCCAAGAAGATTCTGCTTAATTCTGCTGATCAACTTTACAATGAAATACGAGACTCGAACTTCTTGGCAGTTGGCCCGGTTCTAAGCAGGAAAGCAAAGAAAATTAGCGCTGCATTTGAGGTAAAAGATATGTTTTTCAACAGAGTAATTTTCAGGACCGTAGAAGATCAATCCATCCTTAAACTGATCTTCATAGAGAGTTTTGTTTCTCTCTTTCCAATGCTTCTCTCGGTAACCTGAATTTGCCATGGTAATGTAAACATATCACTGGATTTTCTAGGAACACAAGGGAGCCAAAACAGTCAGTGAAATGAAACAGTTTGTGCATAAGCTTCCTCACATACAAGCTGCAAAATATTCTCTAGCAACTCGTAAGTGTTAACAGTGAGTTTGATTCCTTCATCAAGCAAGAGACTACGTGTTTCTGGATAAACGACTGTCATCCAGAACGACTGGCATACGCCGTCCTTAAGAACTGACTAGACAACTTTGAACTTTCCAGTGTGTTTATAATAATTTAGATTTTTCTTTCAGACACCAGCATAGCTGAGCTGATTAAAGACCACACAGATACTGAATCATTTCGGGAAAACCTCCAAGTACAGCATGGTGAGTACACTCATTCAACTCTTTGAATTGGAATATGTTTCTGCCATAATGATAAACTAGTCTTGACAGCCTGTTACATGCAGTAAGGATCCTTCCCTTCACTCTTTTGAAAAAATTGATAAGAAATACTTCAAATTTGTAGAGTTCATCAGTGGAATTGATACTGATAAAGTGAGTCCATATATTGAAAAGTTGATCGCTGTGAAGGAGCCTTTGGTGAAGGTAGGTCATTCATAATCGCTGTTTACAAGATTCACATCTCAGTGTTTCGAAATGACTTTGGGATATTGAAATGAGTATGTAACATGTTCACGGTACTTGTGTAGTCCTCACAACAATAGCATCATCTGCTTGTTTTGTTTCATAAAGACGTATTTCAATACCTCAAAATCATCTCGCACTTCGTTGAATCTCAGGTAACCAGGCTTTGAGTAAATTGCCCGATAAACAATACGTTTTTTATGAGAGATCAAAGTGCGAAGAATCAATGGTGGTCTGACTGGGAACTCCTTTGATTATTCTTCTTTTGGCCATTCACGATATTTCCTGCTCTGCTGATATTTTCCATTTTTAATACAGGTCCTCAGAATATTATGTATTCAGTGTCTTACGAATAATGGTTTCAAACCAAAAGTATTGGAGTACTATATGAGGGAGATTATCCAGGTACGTTGTTTAGTTCGTAAACTTCTCTATACTCTATTCCTACAAATACTGCGCGTTTACATCCAGAAAAGAAAGTTTTTCCATTTTCTTAATGCTTCAGACGTATGGCACTGATCTCTTTTACCGTGCGATAACACCACTGGATGCTGCAGGACTTTTAAAAGCAACAACTGCTCGTTATTTCCCCACACTTCGAAAATCATTTCATCTTGATGTGCGAGATGTACAAGAACAGGTTTGTTTCACCTCTGCTTTCATTGATCGCTTGAATTATTAGTTCTTGCTTTGTTTGTTTGTTTGTTTTTCTCGTTCCTTGGTTGTCTCACTTGTTTGTTTATTTGTTGAGTTGTCATGTTCTTGCAAGGACAGGTTGTACGAAGGCTTGATAGCGCTATCCACCGGATAGAGATTTTTAGCCAACCATGAAGAGAAACATTACTTCAAGAATAGGAAACTTCAATTCAAATTGTACCCAAACACGGGCAATCTTAGAGCGATTGAAGAATCCACTATCCGGTACCGGTAGATAACGCTATCCAACCTTCGTACAACCATTGGTACAAATAGCCCCTGATGACGTGAGATGACGTAGTTCTTGATATTCCCATATTCAGAATCCACGTGATATATCCTACACGTACTCAGGCTACGCTCCGCTCAGCATACGGTTGGCTCAGCACGCAGCAAGGCCTTCTGGTTGGAGAGGAATTGAAGAGGTATGGCACTAGCATGAAACAGACACATGACGTAAGCATCTCAGTGTATTCATGAACTTCAGTTAACCAGATGAAGTGAATGAGGAATAAGTTTATTATCACATCGTTGTGTTTCTAGGTACTAAAGTTGTTACCTGGTCCAACGATAGATGAGATTCAACACTTACCTCGTGGTTTACACAAACGTACGTTCATAATTCACTTCAGATAACTTCATGATATTTGATATGCCTGGTTCCTCCCCATGAAATAGAGATGCGTGTTTTTTTTCTGTTCCTCTTAACTGGGTGCATATCAATCATATTTATATCTCAGTAGCTAAGAAGAATCTGTCATGTTTTAAATCCATGTTATACAAACTCCTGCCG